>NC_071397.1:1933366-2233366 GCF_022682495.2 Desmodus rotundus | reverse complement strand
GACCCCCATCTCTGCCACAGGCTAGGGAGCACCCCCTCCAGCCCCAGGTAGGGAGAGACGGTGCCCTGAGAGGGGACCGAGGGGTGCGAGAGGGACTGCGGTCAGTGTTGAGAAAAGCACATCAGTGGGGACGTTGCTCGTCTCCCGTTTCATTCTGGCTTCTGGTCTCAAAGGCCCTTGACCTCCATGAGCCCACTTCCTCAACTGTACAATGGAGACGAATCGCCTGCCTTGGCTGCTGCACTGGGTTGATGGAAGAGCTGGCAGGGTGATGCAAAAAGCACACGAAACACTGTGAGGTTTGCGTGTGGGTGGGACTGCTGCTGTTACTCATAACAAGCTTTGAGTGTCGCGAGCTCACCCCCGACCTGCCTCCGAGCTGCACTGGGGCGCCGCCAGCCCCAGGCCCCGGGCTCCATCCTCGGCCCTCCATCCCAAGGGCCTTCCCAGATCTGCGGCTCAGGCTCTCAGAGTCTCACACAAGTGTCCTCGCAGAAACGGGCAACTGGAAGGGGGGCCACCTAGGAAATGGGGCTCCTGGGGGTCAACAGGTGGCTGGCCTCCTGGAGACAGGCTTGTTGGAGTCACGGCAAGGCTCTCAGCCCACACCCACCTCTGACTTAGCTCCTTTCCACCTGCTTCCTCCGCAGGACACCTCACCCCCACCAGGGAGGGAGCTGCCGTGGTCTCATACTCACCCTTGGCCCTGTTAGTGAGGTCGCATAGTGCAAAGCATGGTGACCTGGGTCACAGGGGAGAAAAGCACCCTTCCTGCCCCCTAGTTCAGAACTGCCCTCTGCCCAGACTTAGGCCAGGACCCCAGCCTTTTTCTTCTAGACCCAAAAGTGGGGGGATCCCCTCCACTCTGCTGGGGGGCATCTGTTGTACTCATGGATGACTTTTTCTCTCTACAAGTATTCCAAGACATCCCTTGTTGGGCCACGGAGACATGGCTGCCTTGTTTTTAGGCTCATCACCTCCAACCCTACCTGCCTCTCCTGCAGGGCCCACTGCCCTGTGCTCCACGGCGGGCTCACTGCCCTCTCCTGTGACTGCCCCGGCCCCTTGGCCAGTGGTTAATTCTGCCACCCACGCAGCCCCTGGGAGGCCCCTGCTCTTGTCACATGAAGAGGACTCTGTGAGGCCTGACTCTGACCCCTGGAAGGTAGGACCGTGGTTGGCTGTCATCTGTGGACGATTGAACTGAACAGGTAGTGGTGTCCGAATGCTCTCATTGGCCTTTCCTGGGGAGAGGACACATGGACACAGAGCATCTCATCCTTTCTCCCAACAGCCCTGTAAGGATGGGGATGTGGAGACACTAGGCGTGTGGGGGGATGGGGAGCCCTGCATTCCAGGCTGGTGGATAACATTGTTCGTCACAGAAAAGACAAAGTGAGCTCTTTATACTCAACAATTCATGTCTCTATGGATTTATTGTTCTCTCTGCATTTTATCAGGAAAGAAAAGTGGGCCTATTGTAATCCATAACTTCATCACATAAACAGATTCTTAGCTTGAAACCATCCCCAGATGATGGAATCCAATCTCCCACTTTTTATCGATAAAGAGAATCGGGCCCTTGGGGCAGGAGTGAATTGTGGAAGGTCACCAAGCAATGGGAGCACAGAATAGCAATGCAGGGGCCTGGGGCCCTGAACACCAAGCAGGTGGAGATGGTAAGGAGGTGGCAGGGGAGGAAAAGCCAGTTTCACTGCTGGGAAGCTGGTTTCCAGGACAGGACCACAGGTCTCCAGGGAGGGGCAAAGACTGCTGTATTTCTAAGATATGGTATAGGGCCAGAGCTCCTAGTGGACCTAGTTTTCCTGATCAGCTGGGATGTCTTAGCAGACAAAATGTGGAACTAGGACTTGGTATGGGGTGGAAGGTGGGAGATAGGAAGTGGAGGCCAGAGAGCAGAGCCAAAGAGAAGCTGAGCATCAGGCCCAGACTGCAGACGTGGGCTATGGTCTTAAAACTTAACGGAGGAGAGATCCCTCCAAGGACCCCAAAGCCTGCGCTTGGCTCTGAGCTGGTCTGGCTTTGCCAGCACACTGCCAGTGGCATTAAACTCAGCACGGACCCGAGGCTGAGGCCCCAGGACTTTCACAGGAGGACCACCAACCCCCGATGGAAGGAAGGGGCACGGGGTCTCCAAAACTTGGCATCTCTTGGCTGAAGGAGTAGAAGAAGGAGCAGCCTTTTAAAAGGACAAAAATCTCTTTTCAGGCCCTCTTTATCTGAGCTAGCTGTCCTTTCCTTGACCCTGTCAGGTGTAACTAACTTGTTTTTCTGAGCCTCTATTCTCAGGTTGGGATAATTACCAAAAGCTCCCTAAAGGCTCAGATGTTCTGAAAACTTGTAAAACAGGACATGCCATGTCGCCAGACTGGACCCTCGACTTAAACACAACATCGAAACAAACGGAAGCCTGCACAAAATCAGCGGAAGCATCCTATTCTGTGACAGCCCCGATTACTCTGCTGCAACCCCTCACCCCTTATAACCCAATAAAAGCTCACAGCCCCAACCTTTTGGGGCCAGTGCAACTCTCTGCACTTAGGACCCTTTCCTCTCATGGAAAGTGAATAAACTTTGTTCTCCATTTTTTCTATTCTTCGTGAAATCTTTCACAGCCCACGTTCCTGGCCACCCTAACAACTTTTGCAGTCTTTGAAACGAGGAGAGTAGTTGGAGAGGTGAAGAAATTGATGTGGGGAGGGGGGTGCATCCTGGGATGGTGGCCCCAAGCAGGAGTGGAGGAGTCAACAGGTGAGGGGCCCTTGATCTAGGCTTGGGACCGACCCATCTCTCTTCCTCCCACCTTACCCATGCAAACAGTTTCGGATAGTCGCCATGGGGTGTGGGGGTGCCTGACGAGGGCCTGGGTGGCAGGCAGAAGCACAGAATTTCCACTGGCCCCCCCAGCACCCCCTTCCCATCCCATCTGTTACACAGTTCCCTTAGGGACAGCTCTTCAGCCAGCCCAGCACAGTCACCTTGCCAATGGCCCCAGCCCTCCTGGGAGTCTCAGACAATCTGCCACAATCCTACTTTAAGATGCCATGTGCGGTTTAAGCTCTCCTTGGGGGCAGCACCCATGGTGGCATGAAGGTATGAAGCCATTCTTCTTTGGACCACCTGCCAGCTGCTCTGGGCCACCTGTCAAGGCCTCTGCTATGGCTCCCCACCTTCTTTTTCTACCCGGCTCCAGAGGTCCTTCAAGCCAGGCCTCTGCCCAGCCAATGCGAAAGGCCCAGATAGGAGCCAGGGGCTTGCCTTCACGACCTCAGCTGAGCATCACCCGCCTGGCTGGACCTCCCAGCTTCCTCCCACTCCTACCCACTTTGTCCCCACCATGGCTTCTCAGGCAAGCTCCAGAAGAAGAAACACATTTGCAGCCCTACTGCTCCCCTCCCCCGAGACTGCTGACCTGAGCTGGCCACAGCCTCGCCTTGTTGTGGGTCCCTTCCCCCCATGCACTTCCTCCCCCCTGCACAGGAGGTACATGTGGCTTCCAGGCTGCAGTGCCATCCATGGCCCCTTTTCATGGGTGAGGAAGTCCTGTTTGGGGCCTCCCTCCTGCAGACCCTTCTTATTTGCAGCTGCTTATAATGAAAAATCTAGACAGGTAGGAGGGAGGGCCAGGGACTGGGCAGGGGCAAAGGGGGTAAATGTGAACCAGTGCAGCCACGGAGAAGAAACTTGGAAGCTGGGATAACAGGCTCAGAAACAAACATGCTCTCCTAACCCTCGGATATCGGAGATTGATGGCCCACGGCATGTGGAGTCACTCTCAGAGAATCTTGCTCGGGATAATATGAATTGGTTGCCCAGGGTATAGTAATCAAACCAAACAACTCGGCAGCATAGATACTTGTATTTTCTTCTTTGTTGGAAGGAACACAGTGTGAAAGAAGAGCTTTCGCATTTCCCTTTCATGTCTTCATGTGTGACAAAATAATCCGGTGCCTTGGATAGATGCCTTTGAATGGTGTGCACGGGGTAACGGTCCTGTTGCCTCCTGCCCTCCTATTGCTCTGTCACCTGATCCAGCTGACTCTTTGGGCATCTTTAGAGAAATTTCCAAGAAAGGGATCCAGGAAATCACCTCTCTCATCCCCCTACCTCTGGTGAGACCCCAACTCACCCCCAACCATCTCAGACGAAGAAGGAATGGTCTTGTGCCCAGATTGTTCAAAGCCAGAGACCGATGTCCCCCAATGTGCCCTCCCCAAGACTGTGGGCCCCTTTCTGACTCCCCCCCCTGCTTCGGGCTAGCAGGGCAGGCTCTCCTTTCATCCACCCCACCGTTCATTCTCTCACTCGTCCATCCCACAGTGCCCCGTAACCCTCATATCACCACTGAGGAGGGTGGGCATGTCTACACAGCCACCATCCCACCACCAGGGACTGAGGCCACGTCACCAGCCTTAGAAAAAGGGAATCGAAATGGCCGGTGGCTCAGAAGGAACTGGGCCTGAGGTCCTGGTTCACAGGCTGTAATCTCCCAAGGGACCTGTGTCTGAAAACCAGAATGCCAATCACGCACTTGAGCTGAGAAATGGGACTGTCGTGGGACTGAGGCAGGTTGGTCAGAAACTAGAAAAATCCCCTGGCAAGCAGAACGAGGAAACTGAGACAAATGGCTGAACGGCCAAAACAGCTGAGTAATTAACAGCCAGCTGATAAATCACCAGACCATCCTCCCTGACCAAGGATCCCGACAGCAGGGGGTTTAAACCTATTCTCCTTGACCAGAGATACCTAAGAGCAGGTGGTTTACATCACCTTAGTCAGGAAGACGGATGGCAACCGCAACAAAGAGCCAGATTAATCCAAGATAAAGATGAAACCGACTGGTGACTGCCCCCAACCCTACTATGTGTAGGTCATTTGATGCGTCAGCATGTTAAAACACGCCTAGAAATCTAGTGAATATTCTGTTGAGGTCCTCCTCTGGGACCGCCCTAAAGTTCCCGCCTATGGAAAGTAGGTCAAAACCCCCAGGACAAAGGACGCACGCCCGCCGGCCCGTGTTTCTTTCCTGAGGTACGTACTTTCGGCTTCTTTAACCTAAGCTTTAGGAAACTTACTCTCACCTGGATTTGAGTCTTGAATTTTTTCCTGCTCGCTTCAAGAACCTGCGCATCCAGGACCACGTAGGGTAAGGACTTGCCTTGGCCAGGACTTGCGCTGGCGACCCCTCTGCACATTCTCCCTGTCGGTCCGTCCATCTGAGGACATGAAGCATAACTGGAAGCTCTTGGCAGGAATCAGACTCGAGGGGGGGCCCTTGGAGCTGCGTTTGTGTACGTAGTTCTTTACTGAAAAGTGCTGACATCAGACAAAACAGCTGTGGAGGCACTTGGGCAATCGGGCTGGGGGAAGCCTCTGGCCGCAGCGGGGCTGTCTGCCCTTGTCCTTAGCTGCCCAGTGTCTGAACCCTCTTCTGTCTGGAGAACCACCACCACCACCACCACCACCACCACCGATAATAGGCAGAAAGTCTGCCTCTTTTTACTGAAACGCAAACTATCAGACACTTTTCCATACTCCTTTGCAGCCTGGCTGGGGTATGAGCCCCAGTCTGCACTCGTGGTGCATAGAACCCCAGGCCTTGAGTAGGTGGCCAACGATGGGAGACGCCTCCATTCTGGCGACAGTGGTGGCCCGGCCATGTCAGGTTCCGAAGCAGCTGTTCTTCCGGAAGCATCCAGCAGCTCCCCAACGTCTGCGCCCATCTGCCTGCTGTGCAAGCCGCAGAGGCCCTGCGGAATCGGAGACTGCCTGGTCCACCGCATCCAGGTCGCGTTCTCTGGCCCTTGCCGAGTTTGGGCTTCCTGGGGTCTTTTAATAAATTCCATTTCTGCTCACATCCACTGGTGTCACTCTGTGTGACCCAAAAGTAAGAACCCTCCTGACAGATGACCCTTTGGCACTGCCACCGGTCGGCTGTCCAGAGTCACCCCGCTGGTGGGTGGCACAGCTTGGGAAAGTCCCAGGCTGGCAGTGTCACCTCACCTGCCCTGCTGTCTGCCCAGGGAGCGGTAGATGGGAGCCAATGAGTGCCATGTGAGTGTAGAGGAGGGACCCATCCCGGCCAGGTGTGGTGGCCACAACAGGCTTCTTGGACACGGTGGGCCAGAGGGGTGAGCAAGATGAACGCGCTGAGAGGAAAGGGGATGGTTTTCTGGGGAAGGCGCACTACACCGATCCTGCCCCTTTGGGCAGTGGAATTGGCAATGGTCCTGGGACCAGGGACATGGCCCCGCCTGCGTCAATGCCCCCAGTTCCTGGCTCTGAGCAGACAGCGATGGGGAACAGCAAACTGAGCACTTGGCAATAATTAATTGCTAAGATGCAGAGAAAATTGTTTTGAATGTAGATATGATACAATTAGGAATATGATTCAGAGTTTATGAAAATATTACTTATATTGATTTATTCCCAGAGCCATCAAGACCCCTTGAAAATAACTGAAGTTGACATTTCCGTCGCTGAAGCTAAATGCGGGCATCATAAAATTAAAATTCTGTGCTTGGGGTGGGCTGTCCTCTAGAAAGCATTAAAACAAACACCAACATCTACAGCTCTCCCTCCAGCCAACACCCCTCCACCCCACACCCCCCTCGCCCTCCCATCCCAGCCAGCTGCCAATGGAGAGGCCTAGGAGGATGGGGCTCCGCCAGGGCTGTGAGCCAGGGCAGGGCAGGATCCAGATGGGATGCCAACTCAGCCGGGTCCTGGTAGTGACTGAGCTGCTGAATTCCTGCTGGACTTGGAAGAGGAAAGGACGTTAGAGAGGGAGAGAGGGAGAAAGAGGGACGGGAGGGGAGAGGGAGGTCTTCCCTACTTCTATAAAGACAAAGCTGCAGCCTCCTCGGTTTCAGCTGAAGGCCAGTCTCCACTTCCTGGAGGCAGCCTGCGGCCAGTAGGGTGTTTAGTTGTTGATGGCCTTGTAAGAGCCAGTCGTCCCCTCTCTGGAGCCCATGCTCCGACTGTCACCTCCTTCTCCAAAGGCGAGCCTCTTGTGCTCACCTCTACAGAACCCTCGAGCTGGGGCAAATGCTCTAAGATTATTTTAAAACAGTAAGATGAGAGGCCCTGGCAGGGTAGCTCAGTTGGCTAGAGCATCGTCCCAATACACCAAGGTTGTGGGTGTGATCCCCCGCCAGGGCACATACAGGAATCCACCAATGAATGCATAAATAAGTGGGACAACAAATCAGTGTTTCTCTCCCTCTCTCCTTCCCTCCCTCCCTCTCCCCCTTCCCCTCTCTCTAAAATTCATAAATAAAAAAATAAAAGTACAAATAAAACAGCAAGTTGGGGAGGACCCATTGATGAGCAGTGAAACCAATTTCATGGGCTGGGACAAGCAGTACCAACAACAAAAATCCCATAGAATATATGCGAGTGTATGGCAGGCAGCGAAGGGTAAGTAAGGGTCTAGAAGCTCTTGTCTGAGTTACATCCATGGACATGTAGGTCCTGCTAGAGAGTCCGTGCATCCGTACCATTGCTCTCAAGTGCTGCCCAGAGGGCATTTGTTGGGGGAACCGCCGCTGTGCAGCACTGCCTGCACTGGGCCGCTTTTGGCACACCTTGAAGCAGCCACGGAATTCCGTGATCTGCGGTAAGCATTGGGGATTTCGAGACCAAAGAGCCAAGTCCTGATCTTGAATTGGCCCCTCTGATAGGAGAGAGAGGCCGGGCAACTGTGACAACTCAGGGTCCTGGAAGCTCGCTCGAGCAGCCGTAGGCACCAGGGACAGCGGGCCAGACTTGACCGGCTGAGGAAAAGCAGCACACAGTGCGGGCAGCCGTGGTAGGACCAGCGGGGAAGGCAGAGCGGAGACGTGAAAGAGACCAGCCCTGAGGGCATTGTTGAGCCCCTGCATGTGACTGGTACCAGGCAGGAGCTCAGCAATGTCACATGGGTTCACATGGGTACCATGTGAATGGTACCCATTCTGTACCCAGGGCTAAAGGTCCTTTATGTGAAGAACCTGTACTGGGCCACCAGGCTGGCGTAAAAACAAAGCCACAGGATGGGGAGATGGTCCTGGCCCACCCGGGTCTCAGAGTCTCACAGCCTTTTTGGTGTGAGTTTGTGGGAAGAGGTATCACTAAAAATGTATTGAGAATTTTATCGTACTGAACAGAGTGACGTGTAGGTAACGAGAAAAGTGTTCCCTCCTCTCTGACTCGGTCTCTCCCCTAGCTAACGTTCGATGACAACAATAAAAAATAACATTTGTGAGCACCTAGTCCCGGCAAGACTGGCACTACGCACAGTGCACGTGCTAACTCCTGTCTCCAACTTCACAACCGCCCCCGCGGGAGTCATGGTTACAATTCTTTCTTACGCTAAGGACCTGGAGGCACAAAGTGGAAGAGCCCAAGGTCACTCGGCCCACCCATGGGCGTGGCCAGGTTCTGTCTCAGGAGCTGGGGGTTTGGGGGTGGGGGCCTGGGACAGCGCCGAGCGCTTCTGTCTCCCTCTGACCACCTTCTCTGCTGAGTCCTGGCTGTGCTTTCCTGAGGCTTCTAAAAGCTCATAATCAGTGCCTTCACAACCTTGATGTCAACAGGCTTCCCTACAGTCTGTTGTGTTAAAACAAACAAAAAAACCAATATTGTTTTTGTTCAAGAACAAAATTCAGCTGAGCAAATGTGAAGATTTAATTGGCTTTATTAAATGATTCATGAGTCAGGCGGCATCTCACCTGGCAGAGAGATACTCCAAGGAGCTAAACAAAACGAAAGCTTTTTTAAAAACATAAAAGTAAGGGTAGGGCAAGGAAGTCATTTAAAAAGGAAAGAGAAAAGTTGAAGGGAAGTACGAGTTCAGGGTGACTACAGGGTCTTGCTGGTGGAGTTGCAGCGTTTCCATTGGCTGGACTTGTTGCTAGGCAACAAGAAAATCTCCCTTCCTCCTGCTGGGGTAGTACAGACTGGTACCGCCTCCTGGCTGAAGATGCAAGGTACATCTTTTCCTGTTGGGGGTAATTGATGAGGAGCAGCAGCATGAGAGCTCCCTCTATACAGGGCTTCCTGACTACAATTTTAGTTGAGGTTTCCTTATTGATTTTTCACAACTTCCCTTTATGACCAAGTTCTTTCTTTGAAAGCATCACTGACCAAGAGTCAGGTTTTCCAAGGGACAAGGTGCCAGGAAGAACCTTTCCTGGATGTCCTGTGTCACGCGAGAGGGAAACTGCACGGACCAGAAACAGCTTGAGGCCACATTTGAGGAACAAAGCAGGGTGATTGGGAGAACTCTCATGTATTTCTTACCCAAAGGCTGCATTTTGCAAAGTGTTGGAGATCATTTTAAAATGCTGAACTAGCATCACCTTAATAGGCAACTCATTTTTAGGAACTGCTGTGTGTACTCATTTAAGCATGGGCTTAGTCAGCTTCTTAGCACATGTGGGAAAAGAGTCTCCTAGCACAGTCACCCCAATGCCTGCAAAGGTGAGTGCTGCCGATGGGGTTTCTTAGAGAGTAGGGACAAGCCCGATCTGTACGGCCATGGGAACGAGGGGTGAGGAGTGGGCATTACCCTTCCGGGTCAGCGTCCGAGTAACGGAAGGAAAAACAGCAGCTTGATCTGCCATCTACCGCGATGTCAGATGCTTCTCTTCTTCCTCAATTTGATTCGCAGTTCTCTGGAATCTGCACAGAATCACGTGTCAGGTGGAGCCTCCGTGAGGTGTGTACCCAAGGCTCAGTACCTTCTAGTTTCACAGCACTGGTCAGGAGCACTTGGTAATGTCCCTTCCAGTGGGGCTGTCTTCCTCTGATTGACATTTCCAGGAAGCCCTGTCACCAGGCTCTACACTGGGACCAACAGGACCCTTCGACTTGGGGTCTGGGACGGCGTCTTTGGTCAGCTGACGATAGCTGTGAGCATAAGGCATTAACGACGTACAGTGGCTCGTCGTGAGCCGAGGCACCAGCAGAAGGCTGTGTACCAGCAGCCCAGTGTCTGTCTCAGGTAGAGTGAGTCTGTTTCCCGAAGAGGGCGCCGCAGACAGTCAGAAAGACCGGGGGCAACACGGGAAAGTCCAGTCGCTTTGGCAAGTTCAGAAAGTTTAAGTGTGAGGACCTTATTAGTTCTCTTGACCTTGCCCGATGACCGGGGGAGACGGGCACAGCGGTAATTACAAGAAGTTTGCAAGGCCTTCATTAGGCTCCTAAAATGTGTCCAGCGAAGGGAATGTCTCAGTCCCTGGGGACAGTGGAAGGCATACGCCAAGTGGGAAACCCGTTCTCTACCAGTTTCTCTGCCCCTGAGGGCATCAATCAGCCTTGTGCGAGAGGGAGGCCTCAACCAATCCAGGGAACATACACAGGACACACGGACACACGGACATACACAGGACACACGGACACACGGAGAGCCCGTGCTAGCAGGCGGCTGAATGAAATCACGCTGCAGGGCCCGAGGGAGGAGGCCTGAGCCCTCTAAAGGCAAAGGTGCTGGGCAGCACAGCTGCATGTCTTCAGGTGGGGCGCGTCCCTCAGCACAGTAAATCCCTACCCAGCGGTCTGGGCTTCACTGTTGCAACGAGTCCGAGGCCACGCCGCACTCACCCTGAGCTAAACTGCACATGTGCCAGGGTTGAGAAAGTCTCTTTGCCCAACAAAACGGTACCTTTTGGTTATTAGTGCCATGCGATTGGGCGGCTGCTTGGGCGCGGGGTTTGCTGGGCAACTGACCGAAACTCCAATCCTGTTAGGAGAGGCTCAGCCTGTCTCAACACCGACTTATTTTTACTGACAGATTTTGTCAGAGAGACAATGTAACCAGACTAAAGAGGCCCGGTCACCTGGGTGCATCAAAGCACAAGCAAATGCAAACAGGAGTTCGCTGCAAAGAAAGTGGAGGCTTATTAGCTGGGGAAATGGTACCTCGTCAGGAGTCCCAGGTAAGCGAGCGCTCAAAACCCTGGCTCCCTGATGGTTTCCAGGAGACCAGTTATACAGAGAAGCACATCAGTGGTCATGATGGCTAGGGAGATGGGGTCCTGAGCTCTACTGACTGGTCGGGGCCAGGGGAGGGAGTAGTTGATCATCGTATCAGACCCCGATGTCAGCTGCGGAAAATGTCTGGTTCGATACTATCTTTAGCTTGCCCAAAACTCTGTTTCTATGGTCAACAGACCTGAGGTTTTGCTCTTCTTTTTTTAAGGATTTTATTTATTTATTTATTTTTAAAGAGAGGGGGAGGGAGAGAGGAAGAAAGGGAGAGAAACATCCATATGTGGTTGCCTCTCACACGCCTCCCACTGGGGACCTGGCCTGCAACCCAGGCATGTGGCCTGACTGGGAATCTAACCCGCGACCCTTTGGTTTGCAGGCCGGTGCTCAATCCACTGAGCCACCCCAGCCAGGGCCTAAGGCTTTGTTCTTCCCTGATATCCTAAGGGCTTAATGATTAAGGAAGGGGGCAGAAGAACATAAAGGAGAAAGGGTTATGTTAAAGAAATAGGGTTTCGCCCTGGCCGGGTGGCTCACTTGATTGGAGCGTCGTCCTCTATCAGACCTGGGTCGCAGGTTTGATCGCGGTCCGGGTAGGTACGGGAGGCAACCGACCCATGTTTCTCTCTCACACTGATGTATCTCTCTCTCTCTCTCCGTCTCCCCCTTTTTCTCTCTCTCAAATCAATAAAAAATATATCCTTGGGTAAGGATTAAAAAAAAAACATGAAATTTCTGCCTGGCTACTCAGGCAGGTTAGTAAGAAACTGGGAAAATTCCCTGGCAAGTGGAATGAGGAAACAGACAAATGGCTGAGCAAATGGCTACAATAGCTAAGTTAATTGCAAGACTCTATCCTCCCTAACCAAAGATGCGTAAGAGCAGTTAGTTTAAATCACCTTAGTCAGAAAGATGGATGACAGCAACAAAAAACCCAATTAGAGCCAGACTAAGACAAAATAAAGATAAAAGCTAACCAGAGAATGACCCCTGGCCCCACCATGTACTCATTTCGATACATCGGCATACTAAATGACACGCCTGGAAACCCAATGAACACTGTGTTGAGACCCTCCCCTGGGACCACCCCCTAAAACTCTCACCCATAGAAAACAGGTAAGAACCTTTAGACACGGGACACCAGTGTGCGCTCTCCCTTGAGCACGCCTGCGCCCCTTCCCTCAGGCACGCATTTTTGCTTCCTTTACTCTACGCTTTAATAAACTCACTGTCGCTTGTACCTGGACTCGAGTCTTGAATGTTTTTTTCCTGCACGAGTCAAGAGCCTGCTTGTCCTGGACCATGGCGGGGTAGGCCTCACCTGGGCCCAGCCCCGTTCCGGCGGCGCTCTTTGTGGGGGCCACGGCAGGACTTGTGATTTTCCCTTTATTCTCTAATTTGTCTTCTCCGTTGCTTCTCACTGTCGGTGTGGGGGAAGTCCACTACCAGCAGCAGAGTAAACCCACCATCTGGGGCCTCGGCAACACCCCGACATTGGTCAGTCTATCCTTGAGGCACGGGTAGCCTGAGCACACGATGGTCCCCAGGTGGCTCCCGGGTGACGGGCTACATGGTGAGTTAGGGCCCGATCACCCCGACATCCCGATGGAGTGCCCTCGTTTTTCTTTGGCTTTCCATAGACACACTTTCTTTCCAGAGCCCCGCTCTCCTCCTGGGGACCCGAATTCTCTGACCGGCTTCAGAGACCCTCAAGGCGCACTGGTCAGGCTCCGGAAGCCATTTCCGGTGTGACTCATACTGTGAGTCTCCGTCCTCTGTTTGGAGGACTCGTTTCATCCCCCTGAAAACTTCATTCTTGCCATGTCGCACCTTATCTGTATTCGGACACTGAGCTTCTCTTTCTGGCCGCTGGCCGCAGGCTGTGCTCCTCAGCCGTGCTTGGTCAGCGTAGACACTTGTGCTCCTCCAGGAAATTCTCCGGAGCCCTTACCTTTCCACCGTCAGGTGGAGCCCCCCCAATCACTGCCTGTGCCCTCTTCATGTTTTTCTTTCTTGCTGACCAGGCCACTTTTCAGTGGGACCGGGTCCTTCACTGGACTGACGTCTCACCCGAGGCCCTACGTCCTGGTACGTAGGTCTCATAATCACTCATTAGTTGTACTGTCCAAATAAAGAGAGGTGCAATGGGCGGCCCCTAAAGCATTCCCTGATCCCCCCCACCCCGCCCTGGGGTGTCTCCTTTGTAGTTGGGCTATCAAAAGAAAAAGTGCCTTATTTTCCTTTGTACACCTGGCCTCAGTACAGACTCGGGGGTGGGGAAGTCTGGCCTATAAATGGGTCTCTCGGGTTATAATACTACTCTCCATTTAGACTGGTTTCGCAAAAATGAAGGTCAATGGAGTGAAATGCCTTGTGGTCAGAGATTTTTATGGCCCTTTCGCAGGATAAGGACCTAAGAGAGTCTCCTAGAAGGTCTATTGCCACAGGATCTGGGTTAGATGAACCAGAAGACAACTTTCTTTCTCTCAGTCCCACCAAGACACCAGCCTCTGCCCCTAGCAGATCAAACAAAACCCAGCCCAAGGCTAGAGCAGCCTGCCTCCAGGCTGCCTGTCCCCCAGAGTAGCCTCACCACCTCACCGCCCCTCCTCTGCTACAGAACCGCTAGCTCCGGCCCCTATGTGCAGTCTAGCCGCCGCCAGGGGCAGAATCGGTCACACCCAAACCCTAACATGCTACCTCTTAGGAAAGTGGTAAATGGAGAGCCCTGGGCGGGGGGGGGGGGGGGGGGGGGGGGAATCATCCGGGGACATGTTCCCGTCTCTGTGTCTGACCTGGCCGTCTGCAAAGATTCGGCTGATTTTCTGAGGACCCTGACAAATTAGTAGAAGGGCTGAGTCACTTAACTGACTTACGTCCTGACTTGGACTGACTTAAGTCTGTCCTCTCCCACCGCTGCACTGCAGTTAAATACGGCTGCCCTTCCAGTACAAAGGCCAATCGGAGAGTGCCGGTGTGTACCGGACCTCAGAGCAGTAAATGAGGCTGTAATTCTGCTACGTCCCACGGGTCCAAACCCCTTCGCTATCTTAACTCGAACCCCAGGAGAAGCCACACATTTTACTGCATTCGATTTAAAGGATGCCTTCTTCCGCCTGCCCCTTCACCCTGACTCCCCGCACCTGCTCACATTGGAACGGACCAACCCCCGCACTGGGGACACTTGCCACTCTTGCGGACTCTGCTTCCTCAGGGCTTTAGGGACAGTTCCCGTTTGTCTGGAAATGCTCCAGTCAAGGTACTGAGGGAGTCCGGGTGACAAACGGGACTCTCCTACAATATGTTGATGATTTACTAATTTCTAACACGAACAAAAAGGACTCAGACAAAAATTCCATTCTGGTATTAAACGTCCTCTCAGACAGAGGACACAGAGTCTCTCAAAAGGCCCAAATAACCTCCCAGCAGGTCCAATATCTGGGGTACCTACTCACCCAGGAGCCTGGACTCTGTCGCCCGAAAGAAAACAGGCCACACTGGCCCTCAGAGTCCCACGAAATAAGCGACAGCTTTAAGGCTTTTTAGGAATAGCTGGCTTCTGTAACCTCTGGGTACCGGGTTTTGGGTTAATTGCTAAACCTCTATATGAAGCTCTGAAGGAGGACCTGTAGACTGAACCCTTGAGTGTCGCTGTGCCTTCTAGGAATTAAAAGCCTAATTAAGCAGTGCGCCACCCCAGGATGCCAAATTTAGAAAAGCCTTTCACCTTGTGTGTAGCAGAGGAACACGAACAGCACTTCGAGTCCTCACCCGAGAACTGGGCTCAACTGCAGGTCCAGCAGCTTACTTTCCAAAACAAGTCGACCCTGTAGCAACTGGCTGACCACACTGCTTACAAGCCATGGCAGCCACTGCTCTCCTAGTGGGAGAGGCCAGTGAGCTTCCTCCAGGGCAGCCCCTGCAGCACCAACGCCCGCCCCATCGAGTACAAGCTGTGTTAGAAATAAAGGACATCCGTGGCTCAGGGGGTGGGGTGGGGGGAGGGCTAAGTGAACACCAGGCTCTCCTCCTAGATTCTCCTGAGTTAACCCTGAAGGTTAGCCGAACTCCCTGTCCTGCTTCTCCCCTGCCAACAAACAGAGAAACCTACGTCACACACCATTGCATAGAAGTCATTGAACAGTACATCCTAGCAGGTCTGACCTACCAGACAGTAGACCTTTACCCAGCCCTGAAGCAGAACGGCTGCCGAATGGCAGCAGTTCCATGCACGATGGCGTCGGAAAGGTGGGAATGCCATTGCCAGCCTTCAGGAAGCAACAGAGGCAAAACCGGAAGCCCTGGCACTCACTAGGACCTTACAGTTAGGGAAAACCTCCGGGTTAGTATCTACACTGACTCCAAGTATGTGTTTCACATGCCCATGCTGCTGTTTGGAAAGAAAGAGGGCTTTTAACAGCTAAAAGTCCCCCCATAAAACACCATCAAGAAATGTTAGAACTCCTGGGAGGTGTAATACACTGCAGGGGCCACCAGAAGGGGACACGCATATAATTAAAGACAATACCCAATACACTGGCAGACCAGGTCCCCAAGACAGCAGCCCAGGCTTCACCAGCCAGCCTGCAGGCAGCTCAGCACCCCAACCTCCCTCAGGCCCCTGCAGCCCCTGTACATCATGGAGGAAGCCTCTTGGGCCCGAGAGAACGGGTTCCCCAGAGACCCTACAGCTGGATATCGAGAGATAATAGACTGTCATTACTTCGGAACTTAACATGGGAATACAACAAGGCACCCATGATGATACCCGCTTGGGGAGGGATGCTCTTGCAGCCCGCATTTCCCAATCGTTTGTGTTCAGGGAGTTAGCGAAACTATAAAAGCAATAACCGGTTTTCATAAAACCTGAGGCTGTGCACTCTGCTCCAAAAATAGCCCCTGCAGTCACCTTCTTCTTGCTCCCTCTTAACTCAACATAACGCAGGGCACACACCCTGGGCCGGACTGGCCGAGTGCCTGCACTCAGAGGCCCTCTAGGGCTGGATTCAATATTTGCTAATATTTGTAGACACTTTCACTAGATGGATCGACCCTTTCCTGCCAGAACGAAGAAAAGCTACTGAGGTGCCCAAGGACCTACCACGAGAAATCTCCCCTAGGCTCGGACCACCAGGAAGCGCACAGAATGAGCACCTTGCAGCCGAAGTCACACAACGGCTGGCTCGAGCTTTAGGGACCAACTATCACTTGGAATCGTCGTGGGACCTCGACCCTTCGGTAAGGTAGAAAGAGCTAATCACACCCGAGAAAGGACTCTCGGCAAGCCATGCCAGGAAACCTCAGGGGTCCTGGGGGCCCATGTCACCCACAGGTCTCCTGAGAACAGAGCTGCACCCGAATGAAAATGACAAGTTAGCCCCTTTGAACCCACCTGTGGCAGCCCCTTTCTCAAATCTGACCCACGAACAGATGAGGAGGCCCTCCAGCTCACACTCACACCATTATCTCGGACAGGTACACAGACATTACGGAAACATGAAAACAGAATCCCACCGGCCTCGGTACTGTCCACACAGACAAGTTAAACCAGCAGACAGGGTCTATTTAAACACTGGAGGGACAGCCGTTCTGAAGTCAGCTACAACGCAGGTGGAAGGGCCCCCTCAGGTGCTGCTAAGCACCCCAACTGCAGTAACTCTCACTGGAATAGCCATCGGGTCTACTTATCTCCAGTGAAACCCACTTCCTGTGGGTCCTCCCAGGAACCACACTTCCTGTGACTTGCTCCCGGGCACCTGTCGAGGACCTCCAACTTCTCTTCAAGGAGCAAGAGCCCCGTCACAGCGAGGTAACAATTGTCTTTCTCGTATTTCTGACCCAGACTCCTCCCCCAGGAAAATAATTTGATTCTCATTGGATAAGATGCCACGTCCGCTACTCCATTCAAATTATTTAAATTTTAACCAACAATGTATGTATTTCTTGTTTCCCTGACCCTATTGTACCCAGGGTCCCTACCAGGAGAATGGGAGACAAATATACTAATAAGCTTTTCCTTTTCACAAAAATTCCTCACCCGAGGATATGTTTATTAGTTTTAGAGAGCGGGGGAGGGGGAGAGAAAGAGAGAAACATCCATGGGTTGCCTCCTGGACACGCCCCAAGAGGGTATTGAACCGGCCACCTAGGGACGTGCCCTGATGGGGAATCGAATCTGCAACCTTTCGGTGTAGGGAATGACGCTCCACCCAACTTAGCCGCCCAGCCAGGACAAACTTTCCCAATATTAGCACAACCAGAAATCGCCTTTCCGATGGCTGGCTCTGCCAGAGACAACCAATCGTAACACCCCTGGCACCTCAGTTTCAAACCACAGTCCTCAGCTCGAATCTAACTCTATCATCAGTGTCCCTCAAGAGGTTTTAAAAGGCCAGTCCCTTTTTAGTGAGCCTCCCTCCAGGTCCTGGTGGCCCTCCTTGCACCAGTGCCAGCCACCTCCATCACTACTCAGACTAGCAACGGGTCAGTACAGGTGCTCTTATGCAAGACCCTACGAGCCCTTTTGTCGTTGTGTTGCACCCAGTGTACGTGCCAGTCAGCCTGGAAAGGATCATTCTGTCCCATCTCCGACACACCCAAAGGCTTTCTCTGGCAATGTTTCCTGCACCCACAATGAGACACACGGGGACCGCTGGGCCACACGGCCCGTCAGCTATCTGGATACTAATTCTCACGATGGCCTCCAGAGCACCTGCGGCTGTTGGCAAAGAAAAACTGACATCAACCAGAAGCTCCTTTACCAGATGCCCACGGCACAAGGAGCCCCCACAGGGCCGAGGGACCACCCCCTCAGAGGAGGACCGCTCTCCCCTGACTGCAGGGGAGACACCAGCTGGGGGCCAGCCTTATGGGCCTGGTTTTCATCAACATATCCCCAGGGGACGGGCATCCATGCCGGATATTGTGGACACCCCAAAAGTAGTTTACCTTATAATGGCAGACCCTGTACTAAGTTCCGCCAGCCGTTACCTGCTCAGCCTTTCCGTGGGTCCACTATACACAGTGTCAAGGCCACTGCACCTCAGGTTTTCTTAGCCCCCGAGGGATTTCTGTCCCTGTTCATAATGCCACTCAGCCTCGAGACAAGGGCCATTGCTCTCATTAGAGCTGGCATAGGGGAGCATCCGCCTATTACGGAGCCACTTTAAGAAATTTAACAGCCAGTATTGCTGCTCCAGCAAAAAGTACTGGCGTTCTCCAAAAACGTACAAGTTCTCTAGATTCTCTTGCTAACGTTGTGTTAAATAACGGGTTAGCCCTTGATTACTAACAGCAGAAGGAGGAGGGGTATCGACAAGACCCCCTGCATTCACACGAACTCCTCGGGTCGAGCAGAGGAGGAAGGACATCAACAAAATCTCTGACCAGGCCACCCGGCCGCCTAACTTTGGAAAGGGAACCCCCGCCCCTCGCTCTGGGATGCCCTAACGTCCGTTCTCCCCTCCATTACTTGGTTTTTGCCCCTTCTTGGACCTCTAGTAGTTATCATTCTCCTCCCCATCTTTGGACCATGTCTTTTTAAACTTCTCATCAAATTTGTCACCTCTGGGACACAGGAATCCCACATCAAGATGAGAACGCTTTGGGGACTCCAGCCCACCCCTAATTTAGAAGAATCAACCAATAGCCTCTCCGTTCCAGCCTTGGGTCCCACCCCTCCTCTCCCCCTAGATCAGGCAGAGAGCGACTTCTTGTCCTGTTTAGGCCCAAGGCTCTTGTCGGCGGCACACGGCTCCTGAGGACGTGCCCTCACGACCTCATCACCCCTAAAGATTCCAGAGGTGGAAGTCTTGGGGGTTAGTCAGAAACCAGGGAAGTTCCCTGCAAGTGGAATGAGGAAACCGAGACAAACGGCTGAACAAGCAGCTGGAACACCGCAGCATTTCCCAGAGTCACAAACCTCTATTCTCCCAGACCAAAGATATCTAAAAGCAGTTGGTTTAAGTCACTTTAGTCAGAAAGATAACAACAACAATTTAAAAAAACGATTAGAGCCAGATTAATCCAAGATCAAACTAACTAGAAAATGACCTCTGACCCCACTATACCCTTATTTTGATACGTCAGCATACTGAACGACACGCCTGGAAATCTAACGAATATTCTGTTGAGGCCCTCCGCTGAGACATGCCCCCTAATTTTCTTATGTGTACAGAGCAGATAAAAAACATTCAAGACGAAATGCCGTTCCTTTGAGCACACCTGGGAGCCCTTTCCTCAGGTGTGGACCTTCACTTCCTTTTTTAGAAAAACATATTTTATTGATTGTGCTATTACAGTTGTCCCATTTTTTCTCCCCTTTATGCCCCTCTGACCTGCACCCCACCCCACCATCATTCCCCCACCTGAGTTCACGTCCATGGTTGTACATGTAAGTTCTTTGGCTTCTCCATTTCCCATATTATTCTTAACCTCCCCCTGTCTATTTTGTACCTACCAATTATGCTTCTTATTCCCTGTACCTTTTCCCCATTCTCCCCCTGTGCCCTCCCTGCTGGTAACCCTCCATGTGATCTCCATTTCTGTGATTCTGTTCCTGTTCTAGTTGTTTGCTTAACTTTGTTTATATTTTCAGGGTCAGTTGTTGAGAAATCAGCTGATGGTCTTACAGGAACTCCTTTGTAGGTAACTGTTTCCTTTTCTCTTGCTGCTTTTAAGATTCCTCCTTATCTTTGGATAACTTAATTATGATGTGCCTTGGTGTGCACTTCCTTGGATCCAACTTCTTTGGGACTCTGTGAGCTTCCTGGACTTCCTGGAAGTCTATTTCCTTTGCCAGATTAGGGAAGTTTTCCTTCATTATTTGTTCAAATAAATTTTCGATTTCTTTCTCTTCTTCTTCTCCTTTTGGCACCCCTGTGATTCAGATGTGGGATTGTTTAAAGTTGTCCCGGAGTTTCCTAAGCCTCTCCTTATTTTTTTGAATTCTTATTTCTTCATTCTGTCCTGGTTGAATGTTTATTTCTTCCTTCTGCTCCAAATTGTTGATTTGAGTTCTGGTTTCCTTCCCATCACTGTTGGTTCCCTGTACATTTTCCTTTATTTCACGTTTCATAACCTTCACTTCTTCCTCATTTTGTGACCATATTCAACCATTTCTGTGAGCATCCTGATTACCAGTGTTTTGAACTCTGCATCTGATAGGTTGGCTATCTCCTTTTCGCTTAGTTCTACTTTTGGAGTTTTGATCTGTTCTTTCATTTGGGCCATATTTCTTTCTCTCGGTGCACCTGTTACATAGTAAAGGACAGAGCCTTAAGTGTTCACCAGGGTGGGGCATCCCACTCTGCTGCACTGTGGTGCTGTCTGTGGGAAGGGGTCCAAGAGGGAACAATGCCGCTTGCTCGGCTCTCAGCCAGCTTTCAGTCACTTCCCCCACTATCCATAAGCAAATTGGGCCCTTCTGGTGCTGATTCCCAGGTGGGTGGGTTTGTGTACATTCTAGGACCCTGTGGGTCTCTCCAATAAACTCTCCTGTGAGGTTGGGAGTTTCTCCTGCCACCGCAACCCCCACAGGTTTTTTCGGTCAGGGGTTTTGAGGCTTTATTTCCCTGGGTTTCGTGGTCTGTCTTGCTCCCCAGTTGTTCCTCCCACTTTATCCTCACGTAAATGCGGGACTGCTCGGTCCACCCACTGCCACCTTGCCTGTCCTAGTCCTCCAGCCGCCACCTTGCCACGAGTCCTCTCCACCCCGGCTGCCCATCCCCACCCCTCCTACAAGTCTGGATGAATGTTTCTTCTTTAACTCCTTAGTTGTCAGACTTCTATACAGTTCGATTTTCTGGAAGTTCTGGCTATTTTTTGTTTTTAAATTTGTGGTTGTCCTTCTTTTGCTTGTGTGAGGAGGCAAAGTGTATCTACCTACGCCTCCATCTTGGCCAGAAGTCCGTTTTGTTTACCCTGAGCTTTAGTAAACTTACTCTCACTTTCACCTGACTGAGTCTTGAATGTTTTTGACTCAAGAACCTGCTCATCCAGGAGCATTCCAGGGCAGGACTCTCCCGGGCTTGGACCCATTCCAGTGACAGCCACAATTACATGAACTTACTTAAATAAACCCAGGTAGAATTAAATTGTTTATCTGCATTATATTCAATGTTAATAACTCTAAAGACATATTTAGTCTAACTAAGCTGACAAACTAGCCTTTATTTACTGAAGATTATCTTAAATCATGTGAATTTGAAAAAGTGTTTTGGTTGGTCTCTATATTTCTGAGTCTGTACCTTTAACGCAATTGAATAAAGCTGTTTTACAAACTAATTTTGGCCATGCCATCCAGAAATAGAAAAATATTACTCATTGACGCAGACTTCCAGTCAAGATGGCAGCACAGGTAAACACAGCTCATCTCCTTGCACAACCACATCAAAATTACAGCTAAATTATAGAACGACCATCACGCAGAACTGTCAGAAATCAAGTTGGATGGAAGCCTGACAACTATGGATTAAAGAAACCACATCCGTCCAGACTGTAGGAGGGTTGCAGATGTGAAACAGCCTGGTCCACATCCACATGTGGTAGATGAGTATTCAGGAGCTAGGAGTCCCATCCCACACCAGGTCCCCCAGCCCAGTGTTCCAGTGACAGGGAGATAAGTCCCCATAAATTCTGGCTGCAAAAACCAGTGGAGACTCAGTCAGTGGAAGAAACTTCTGGAGTCCCAAGCAGTTCCTCTTAAAGAACCCACACATGAACTGACATACTCCGACTCACTGCCTCTGAGCTCCAGCACCGAGGTAGCAGCTTGAAAGGCCTGAGTGGCACACAGGGAGGAAGTGAAGGATCTGGCATCGAGGCCAGAAGTGGGGTTCAGCTGTCTCCCAGAAAGAAAGGCCAATGTCCCTTTTCCGAACCCCTACCCCACAGAGCCACAGAGCCTGCAGGTGGGTGTGATATCTGAGTCTCCATCAACCTGGCCAACACTGTTTGCCCTGCCCTGGAGATGCCCTGAGACTCTGTCCAACACAATGTATGGGCCCACCCAAGCTGTTAATAGAGATTTTTCCATGTGAATCGCTGGTCTTGGCTCATTCTTCACAACTTCCTTAATCCTCTCAAATAAGCAACAGCCATCCTCAGCATGCCCCCACCCCCATGCCTCTTGCTAAGTGGCCCCAGACACAGCACTAGCAGCAACATCTAAGATTGCTTTATAGCCCAGGCAGGGTGGCCCTGGGTAAAACACAGGTGAGGGCTGAATTTGGCCTTCACTGCCTGGGAAACCCCAGAGTCTGTGCACCCAGTGGACAGCTACAGACCATGTTAGAGAACCACCACCCTGCCCCTGCACAGCTGATCCTCCACAGAGGGGGCAGGTTGGTGGTCAGAGGTCCTTGCAGCTGACTGGCCTGGCTAAATCCCTCTCATTGACCTGCCAATAGCAATCAAGGCTCAGCTACAAGAGGAGGGTGTACTCAGCTCACATGAAGGGTGTACCTTGAGTACCCAGCTTGGGTGAGAGGGGAGGCTGTGCCACTGGATCCTATAGGACACCTACTACATTAGGCCACATGACCAAGACAGGGAGTCATAGCAGCTCTACCTAATACACAGAAACAAACACAGGGAGGCTGCCATAATGAGAAAACAAACATGGTCCAAATGAAAAAGCAGATCAAAACTCCAGAAAAAGAACTAAACAAAATGGAGATAAGCAATCTGTCAGAAGCAGAGTTCAAAACACTGGTTATAAGGATGCTCGAAGAACTTAGTGAGGACCTCAACAGCATAAAAAGATCCAATCAGACATGAAGGATTCACTAACTGAAATAAAGAACAATTTATAGGGAAACAACAGTAGAATGGATGAAGCTGAGAATCAAATCAATGATATGGAACATAAGGAAGCAAAAAATAACCAATCAGAACAACAAGAAGAAAAAAGAATCCAAAAACAAGGATAGTGTAACCAGCTTGTGGGAGAACTTCAAGCATTCCAGCATTTGCATCAAAGGGGTGTCTGAAAGAGAAGACAAAGAGCAAAAAATTGAAAATCTATTTAAAAAAATGATGAAAGAAAGCTTCCCTGATTTGGTGAAGGAAATACATTCAAGCCCAAGAAGCACAGAGAGTCCCAAACAAGATGGATGCAGAGAGGCCCACTCTAAGACACATCATAATTAAAATGCCAAAGATTAAAAGTAAAGAGAATCTTAAAAGCAGTTAGAGAAAAGCAGTTAGTTACCTATAGGGGAGTTCCCATAAGACTGTCAGCTGATTTATCAAAAGAAATTGTGTAGGCTGGAAGTGATTAGCAAGAAATATTCAAAGTCATAAAAAGCAGGGACCTACAGCCAAGATTCCTCTACCCAGCAAAGACATCTTTAGAATCAAAGGGCAGATAAAGATCTTCCCCAACAAGAAGAAACTGAAGGAGTTCATCATCATGAAACCATTATTATATGAAATGTTAAAGGGACTTATTTAAGAAAAAGAATAAGATTAAAACTATGAACAACAAAATGGCAATAAATACCAATCTATCAACAACTAAATCTAAAAAACAAACTGAGCAAACAAGAAGAACAGAGTCAGAATCATGGATGTGGAGAGGGTTTTTGATGGTTGCCAGATGGAAGGAGGGTGTGTGGGAATGGGTGAAGAGGTGAGGTGATTAAGTACAAATAGGTAGTTACAAAATAGCCAGAGGAATGTCAGGTACAGTATAGGAAATGGACTAGCGAAAGAACGTACATGCATAACCCATGGACATGAATAATGGTGTGGGGGTTGTCTGAGGGAGTGGGAGGTGTTAGGTAGATGGGGGCAAGGGGGACAAAACTGGGGCAACTGTAATAGCATAATCAATAAAATATCATTTTTAAAAATCCCATATCTACAATATATACAAGGTCTGTCCAGGAAGTATCCAGCCAGGTAATATGAAAAATAGAGACATTTATTCAAGAAGATACAAGAAATATTGTACATAAGACAGTGATGCCTTAGTCCCCTTTGAAGCAGGCACCTTGGAACCTCACACAGTTCTCCCAACTGCCATCAGCTGCCCCATCGTATTTTTCTGAATCTCTCCGATGGTCTGAAATCTCTTCCCTTTCAAAGGGGATTTTAGTTTTGGGAAAAGCCAGAAGTCAGAGGGTGTCAAATCTGGGCTGTAGGTGGGCGGAGTCACCTGGGTGACTTGATGTTTCACCATAAAACTCTGCATGAGACGTGATGCGTGAGCAGGCGTGTTGTGATGAAGCTGCCAATCACCAGTTGCCATAGCTGCGGCCTTCTCAATCATCCAAATAGTTTCTGTGGAGGAATGTTCGATCTTAACGCCAAATTTGATGCAGACTCGTTGCTCTACTCGCTCAGTCATTTTGAATGTGACAGCCACACAGTACACACGCTCACTCAACACATCTACCGCCCCCACTGACTAGTGCAGTGAAGTCGTCATCATTCACACACGCGCATTCCAGTCCTCTCTCCTTGGCTGCCAGGTTACATCAATGTTGTGCAAACCGTTCTCGTCTTATTAACAATGGCTGGACTTTTTCTGGACAGACCTCATATACAGACGCACACACAGATAGACTAATATTTGAAAAGATACATGATTTTTCATTCCTTTAAATTTCCCATCTTTACCCCTTTTGTTCACCTTTTGATGTGAGTTACCTCCCTGAACTATGTGTTATATTATTATACGTATCTCAGAGGCACAGGGAAAAAAGAGTTCCTTCAAGAAGGACCTTAGTTCTCAAGGCCCGAGGTATATAGGGGTAGTTTTGGGACTGGTAAAAAGGATTGGTGGACTTCGAATACTTTATGGAGCCATACCTCTGTTCCTTTAACACTAGATTTATAAAACAAAGAAGATTGCTTTCAATTCCTCAAAGAATTGAACTGCCACCCAAATATCAAAGGGCTGACACTCCCATCCGCTTACTCGGAATCTTTTTTTCCTCTTTGTACATTTACCTTAGGGAGAAGGCCTAAAAAATCCTACCGGGCTTTGAATAGCACCTTCCAATTTCATCAAGTTTCTGATCACAAGCCTTTTTGAAGCTTCTGCATTCTAATTTAACGTAAGTGTCCCATTCTGTTTGTTGATTTAAGAGCCTTTGCTTTTTAAGTGAGTTTATCTGTTTGGGTTGTTCTTTGTAATGGCCGTGGTAATTCTGGAACATTTTTTAGGAAAATTTTGCCATTTTGCTAGATACCTGCAGCTCTCAGGACTGTAGTTTTTAAACATAAACAGGTGTGCTGGAGGCAGCACCTCCAATTCTATATAAAGGATCCCATTTCTTTTAGACAGGTCTTCGAGTTTCCCGGAGTCACACTAACACTCTGGGGAGAGGGGGAAGGACTGACCCTGTGGGCTCCAAAGCATGGGAACCAGGATGGACTGCAAACAAACCGGCCGCCACCAGTGGTCTCCACCATGCGATCCCCGTTCTGTCCACAGGTTCCCCGGCGGCTCAGCGCGATCTGGATGGTGGCTCTGGGTAAGGTGGTTGTGTGACGAAGGCCATGAAGACTGCACGTGTCAGCCCAAGTTCCTAGTTACCACCCCACAGCTATTGCCGAGTAGTTGAAGCAGAACAGCAATATATTATGGGTAAGTGGTAAGTCAGAGTCACCGGGGGGAAGGGGCGGGCAGAGACCAGGTCTGCGGGCTGTCCAACAAGGAACACTGTCCAAAATTACACTGCAAAACAGAGACCCCCGCCATCACAGCATCCCACCTCACCCCGCCATCTCTGGGCATATGACACCAAACCTGCCACCACTGTGGGCCCTGGGAAGCATGTGCCTGCAGCCACTGTCCCCTCAACACATCACTCAGGTGCCTGCCTCCCGGGTCCTAGCTCCTGCTCAGCAGAATGTAGGTCACACGACCACGCCCTGGCTGCAAGGGAGTCTGGGAAAAAAGCAAGTGTTGAGATTCCATAGTGGGAGACAGGGTGGGGGGCACCCCCAACTTCTTAGGGCGTGAGTGACCGAAGAGAATGACAAACACCACCTCCCAACCCCTGAAGCCTAGACCAGACGGTGGGTAAACTAAGAAACCTGGCCCCTGGAGGGGGCGGGCGGTGTGGAGCCTGCTACAACTCTCACACCCAGGCCCGTGGGCCTCCCGGGCACTCCCGGGCCCTGCAGGCTGGCCTGCAGCCTTCTCCATCTTCCCAGCCCTCCCCTGCTCCCCGAAGCCAGCCTGCTGCCTGGCACATCGTGGGTGCTGGCTAAATGTTTGCGAATTGAGCTGAATCCTGCGTAGCTAATCTGCCTGGTTCCTGTCAACACAACGTGGGCATTCGCCTGGCAAGGGGACCCAGCCTGTTTTCTATCCAGATACTCTGTGGGGAAGCTTGCATTTGCGAGCTTCCCACTAACTGTCACCGTGACCTTAAAGACGAGATGGTTCTGTAAGGAGAGGAGAGGAGGGAGAAATAACGACACAGTACAAACAGCAGCTGACATGTATCAGGGACAGTGCAGTGGCTACATGCAACCACTGGGGCTCTGCTCACCCCTAGAACAGACCCCTTCTCAGGCACCCTAGGGCTGGGTGGTCTGGGGCAGGGTGGACTCGGTCTTCCCAGTACCCACCCCTGCATGGAGGGGTGTCTCCGCTGGCTCTCAGAGCCCCATTGGTGACGCTCCTGGGCCTGGGGCAAGGCAGGGAGTGGGCAGGAAGCCTAACACTGGAGGGGGGCTCTCCTGTCTGCCACCAACAAGCCGTGAGGTTTAGAGCCAATGACTTCCCTGTTCTAGACCCTGTGCCCCCCACTTACACAAGGAGAACGATGTGTAAAGTCCCTAAGAGCCCCAAAAGCTGAAGACCCTCCTTAACCCCAGCCTCCCCCGCTTCCTCTGGAAGTCCTTCTGACCTACAATCCTCTCTCTTGCTGCAAAATCCAGGAGCAACAGTTTGCTCCAGGCTGAAAACCCAGGCACTACCACCAAGACCACACCTGCCCTGGGCTCCCTGGGCAAACTGACAGCCACTTCTCCCAGGAAGCCCCCCCAGACCCACAGTTGGAGTGCTGGGGACCATTGATACTGCTGCTGAGCTGGTGTGAGAGTTAACTACTCTGGGGCCCAGAGGAATACTTCGGAAAGCTAGAGCCCTCTCGTGAGTTGTTCAGTGAGAGAGGGAGAGAGAGAATGAATGTCTCAGAGGATGGGGTTGCCTAGAATGGGGTGGAGAGCAGGGCTCTAGAAGCTGCCTCTCACTGTACACCCAGAAGGACCCTGTCCTCTCACTCCCACCCTCAGCCCTGCCCTGGGCCCAGGAGGACTTGGCCTGGCTTGTTGGGGGACCCTGGGTCCCGCCCTTGCCATCTCCAGAACTGGAACTCTTCTGGACTGGGTGGCATGCTCTGACACAGGGGTTAAATACCTATGGGGCACCTACCAGGACCCAGCCCTGTGCCGTGGAACTCAGGGTGTGTGGGGGGTGCGGGGGGGCGCGGGGTGCAGGGATGAAGACTTGGGCCTGGGAGAGAGAATAACTCTCTGAGGAAACCCCCAGACCACAAGCAGGCAACCGCAGAGCCCTGGCTCCTGTGGGCTGGGGAGGTGGGCAGGCATGGGCACTGTGGTGTGACATTTGCCTCTCATGGCAAATGCCTAGGGATCTCCTCCCCACAGCACTGTCCCTGCTTCCCCAGGCACCTTCCCTCTGGGAGAGCTGCGTCCTGCCGGCCCCTGGCCTGGATTCCACTTGGCCTCTAACCAGCTGTGCCCCTGTGGCAGATCTCAGCTGCCCTGAGTCTCTTCACTCCTTTGTTCAACACAGTAACCTCCCTCGTCCCCTGACCTTGGGGCTTGTTGTAAGGGCTAACTGTTACCCAGGACGGGGATGTGACTGAAGACACAAACTCCTTGCAGAAGCGGGATTACGGAATTCTGGGGTCTCAGAGTCACAGCCCAGCTCTGTTTTGTTTGGGTGGCCCAGTACAATCCCACATTTGAGGACCCCAGGACTCCCCGCCGCCTCTCTGTCAGGCCGGCGGCTGGGCCACACAGTTGCCTTTGTGCCTGGCTCTGAGTTTGGAGGTATCTGAGTCCTCGCTCCCAGCTGGAAACTTCCGGGGTCCCATGCATGCCTCCCAACAGGGAGCCTGCACAGCTGGAGCACACAGCTGCCAGGGGGCCCAGCAGACAGCTTCTGTCTCCTGCCCTTGCCCCATCCCGCACCTCCAGAGCTTAGGCACCCAGTCTCCTGGGCCTGTGGGTAGGAAGAGGCCTGCAGGTTTTGGCCCCAGCCACGGCTTATGACAGGTTGTTCCCGTGGGTTCTGAAATGGCTGCACGGTTTGCCCCTTTTCAGCGTAGACATGTGCCAAGTCTCCTCCGGCCCGCCTTCCCCCACCCCAGTCTCCACCCTGCCTGTGCTCCGCAGACCTTAAAGAATATTTAACCACCTGCTAAATGATTTATCCCATGGAGGCTCCGGAGCTCAGGGCATCTCACGGGCCTCCTTGAGAATTAACTAGAGCCATAAATCAAAACGACATCTGAGAAATTTCCAGCCGCCCCAGACGCAGGCAGAGGCTGGGACCCAGACGGGGAAATGGCATTTAGATGGGGGGAAGGCACCCTGATGGAGAGACTAGAGCAGTGGCCTGGAGCCGCTTCCAGGCTGGCTCAGAGGAGGTGGTGCGCCAAGGACGTTCTGCCTCTGGAAGGCTCTGTCGGAACCGCAGGCAAGCCCCTGGGCTCTTCGTTAAATGCAGGCAGCACCCTAACTCCCGGCACCTGCAGTCAGCGGAAAGCTTTCCCACCTGTTGTCTCATCCGATTTCAAAACAGCCTGGGGAGCCCGGCGCCAGGAATGAGTACAGTTAGGCCTGGTGTGGGATTTCGGGCCCTGCCAGCCACAGCAGGGGTGGTCCTGACCTGTGGAGCCGAACAGTGACAATTATGGTGGAACATAGGGACCAGACAGTAACGGGCGGGTGCGCAGTGTCAAAGGAGGGCCCGGAGAGGCCATGTTCAGATTCTGGCTTGGGGTTGAAGATGGGAGGGGAAGAGGGTAGAAGTTGGTAATGAGCACTAGCTGTGTGCTAAACCACAGAGATGAACCCCTCAAATCCCATCAGAACCTAAGGAAGTGGGTACCTAGTTCTTTAAACCCCATTTTACAGATGAGCACACTGAGGTGAAATGAGCTGGCCAAGGTCGGCAAGTGTCAGAGCCAGGAACTGAACCCAGGCTGGCCAGACTTCAAATTCTGTACTTCTCCTCCCACTGTCGGGCCCTCTAAAAGTAAAAACTACAATGTGCCAGCACAACACCGTGTGCTGGCGTCCCCAGGGGCCTTCCCGCCTTACTGCCCGGAGTCCTCACAACAAGCCGGGGCGGTCCGTTCTCTTACGCCATCCATCTCACAGGTGAGGAAACAGAGGCCCGAAACCCTCAGCTCTAAGGAAAGGTACTAGGGCTCAGACCCAGGCACTCCGGCCCCAGAGCCTGGGGTCTGTGCCACCACACAGCAGTCGCTGTGTTTGGAGACTCAGTGTGGGAGGCTTGGGGGCGGCACCTTCCAGGCCAGAGTGAGGCAGCTGGGACATCAGGCCCTAACTTGGAGGGAGAGGAGGGATCCACACAGAGAGGGACTCCAGCCAAACGCTCAAACAGCAGGCCAGGCCCAGCAGACAGTGTGTGGGGCCAGGAGGCTGCAAGGAGCCCCATGCCAGGGCTGTTGGCCGCAGGCCTCAGGGGCCCCGGCACCCAGCTGACATTGGCTGCAATGCAGAGGGCAGGCCCACAGCCTGGACTTGGCTCCACCCAGGAGGGCACCCTCAGGGGGCGCCTGCTCCCCATGTTTATCTGTGGTGCTGAGGGCCTCCCCTCTGAGGCTGGGAGCCAGGTCCAGTGGACAAGGTGCTGCATCTTCAAGGACAGTCGTGTCCCTTAATATCCCAGCCCTTGTCCCCATAACCCTGAACTGTCCTGGAGGTGCCAACACTGGGCGCCCAGATTTTGGCTCCTAGACTGCATCGTCCCAAGGGCAGAACAAAAATCCCTTTCGATTTGTGAGCCCCAGTTTGTGATTTTAAAAATCTCGAATTTGAGCCCTGGCTGGTGTGGTTCAGTGGATTGAGTGTGGGCTACCAACCAAAGGGTCACCAGTTCCATTCCCAGTCAGGGCACATGCCTGGGTGGTGGGCCAGGTCCCCCGTAGGGGCCATGTGACAGGCAACCACACACTGATATTTATTTCTCTCCCTCTCTTTCTCCCTCCATTCCCCTCTGTCTAAAAACAAATAAATAAAATCTTTTTTTAAAATCTCACATTTGGGAGGAGAGACAGAAAAGGCCTGCTGGGACCAGTGTGCCTCCCAAAGGCCCCTGTGCGGACACAGTGCAGGGGGTGTGGGAGTGTGGCATTAAAGCATTAATGCCCCAGCAGCAAGGTAGAGCAAGTCTGGTGAGTGACAGCCTCACACACCTCATCTCCCCTTACTCTGTCTGAGCCTCCTCGAGCCTCAGGATGGATCCCTATTCCCACCAGGAGTGGTCTCCAGCCGGTGCCTCCAGATGGCCGGGAGGAGTCAAGGTCCCTCCCACAGGTGCTGTGGTGAGGGGTCCCCACAGGCGGCAGGGCCTGGTAGGGAGACCCTGCTGTGCTTGCCTCTCACTCAGCAGCCTGGCTGGTCAGCCCAGGTCCACCCCACCCAGAAAGCAGGACTTGGACGGGCTCCTCCCCCATCTACCCCTTCCCAGAGTGTAAATTCAGCCAGGTTCACCAGGGCACCAGCGCCCCCTAGTGTCTTCTCAGGGCACACCCCAGGCTCCCCAGACTAGGAGCCACTCACCCTGGAAAAAGGGCGAGACCTTCCACAGGTCCCAAACACGGAGTTGAGGGGGGCAGGGTATGTTCCCAACCCCACCTGCCCATCGTGCCTCTTACCAACCTGTCCCCTCTGAGCCCCAAACCTCCCACCCAAACATGCTGTTCCCCCCGCAACGGTCCTTCCCTTCTGTGCCTCAGTTAGAAGCACAGATCCTAGCCGATGTTGACTCAGGATGTCAGGGCCAGAAGGGGCTCAGGGCCCCATTGTCATCACAGATGTGGAGACAGGTGACAGGGGCAAATGGCGCCGAGGTCCACCTTCCTGACGCCCGGCGGGGTCAGTGTCTGCGTTCCAGAACCCTGGGCCGCTGTTGCTGAAGTCAGGCCCGCAGCTGGGCTTGCCTCACTGTACAGGACCCAGCTGCACCCGCCCCCACCAGCCCTGGTCCCCAAAGGCCATGGCCATGGCTGTGGATGCGGGGAGGCTGGCTCCCGCCTCTGAGGCCCCTGGGGACAGACAGGGATGGATAAGGGGAGCAACTGCGTTCCACACGGAGGAGCTGAAGTGCAAAGCCCTGGACCTGGAGGCTGCAGTGCGTTCCAGGGACACAGCAAGGCCTGCTGGCAGGTACGGAGTGTGTGTGCTGGCCTCTGAGAGTGGCCAGTTGTCAAGTGACAATATCAGAATACTCCAAGCAGATGGAAGTGATTCAGAGACTTCCAGACAAGGCAAGAAGGTCATTCCCACATTAACCTCTGGGTCACACCACCATGTCCCTGTCACAGGATGGGGCAGGTCTCAAGCCTCGTGCAGAGGGGGGAATGGGGGCTGGGGGGGGTGTCATGATGCAACTTAGATCTTGGACTCAAGGCCGAAAAGGAAGGAACTGCCCCTCTTCACGACTTCTGTCCGTGGAGCCCCAGAGTCCCCTGTCCCTGAAAGTGGCAATAAGATGCTGACAGGCTCTGACACAGCTCAGCCAGCCCCTGAGTCACAAGCACTGCTGTTGGCATCCAGGAGCTGGGAGGGAGAAACAGGCACCCAGCCCAGCCGTCGCCCTCACCAGGGGACCACAGTCCCAGGGCTGGAAGCCGCTCCAGCAGAGGCAGCAGAGTGCCTGGAGCCGCCCTGCCCAGCGCAAAGCCAGAACTGGAGCTCACGCGCCTCACACCCACTATTTCTCCCTCCCGGTGCCACATCTCCAGCCATGGCCTTTATACAGCCGACCCCAACCAACCCCATCCCTGACCCCGGTCCCGGCAAGCAGCATTCAGAACGCAAGTCCCAACCCGTCTAACTTCGAGCTGATAGCAACGCTTCGTTCTACCCAATCCCAATTCAAATTTCAGTCTCTAGAGCAACCTAACCCAGCCCTCCCCCAGCCCTCAGCAGTCCAGCCCTGCGGGGACCCAGCGGCGGAGAGCCCTGCCTGGGCCCATGTCCACCCCGGCCCTGGGCGGGCAGTGTGAGGTTCAGGGAGGTTAGGTTTAAGGTCACACAGAATGAGTTGCAGAGTTGAGCCTGGAGCCCAGGTCCCTGAGGCCCCGGGTTTCCTGGTGGAGTGGATAAAAGGCCTGGAAGGGGCAGGGGGCAGAGGCATGGCGGTGAGCTCCTTAGGCCAGGGACGCTGACAACTCCAGGGGCCCACCCCAGGTGGTGACCCCGTGGAGCCCACAGCATCTGCAGAGGTCAGCAGCCCAGTGATTGCTAGTCTTCCCCAAGCAGAAGCCCAAAGGCACCCATCCGGCCAGTGGCAGAGCAGGCAAGAGCCCGGGTCCCCTGGCAGCCCGCCCAGGGCTCCCTCACCACCCCGTACTCCCTTGCCCGACTCTGTGGGGGCTGGGCAGCAGAGCTGGTAGGGAGGAAGAAGTAAAGCGGGAAACCGCACAGGATCACAGGTGGTGGAACACCGGTTTGTAGTCCTCACACCTGGAGAAGAGCTTAAAGTTTTTCCCTGCCCCAGAATGGCCATTGCAAACTCGCCGGTGCCATGGCTGATATCGATCAAACGAGCTGGCCGCCCTGCGCCCGCATGTCCCCATCTGCGCAGTGGGACCACTCAGCTACCCCAGGAAGCTGCTCAGTGTTAGGATGGGATGTGGGATGCCTGGCTCGTTGTAGGAGCCCACTGGTCTTGCTTCCCTCCTCTGCCTCCCTTCCCTCCCCCACCCCCCATCTCTGGGAAGGCACCTCTGTGCAGCCTTTCTCTCCCCCACCTGCCTGTGTAACCAGCAAACCCCTCAGGACCACCCACTCAGTTCTGGGGTCTGGCCTGCATGGGCGTCTTATTCACACAAACAGTGGTGGGGCGTGCAGATCGGTACCACGTCCTCAGCAGTGGCCCGGGAGGCCAACCAAAAGTGTTCAGCCCTGCCTACCTCTGGAACATCCTGGTGGACCCCTCTGGTGTAGCCGGCAAGGCCCCAGGGGCTGTGTGGAGACGTCCAAAGCTTAGAATAACCCTGAAGGCCGAAGAATGAGGAGTGACCCTGGGGCACAGGACCCTAGCAAGGGAACCAAAGAGAACCCCCTGGGGTGTGGGGGGGTGCAGGTGGAGACCCAGGCTGGGAGCAGCCAGCGTTCCCCAGGCTGGCAGAGGGGACCCGCCAGGAGAAGACAAACGGCCAGATGGCAGAGGAAGGCACCGGCTGCAGCCTCCTCTGGGAAGAGTAATTAAGCCTTCAATTAGCGCAGGCCTGCCCCTGTCTGCTCCAAGGGGCACTCAGGGCCCAGGCTGCCCTGCCCAAGCCAGGAATTAATAACTCACTCTCTAATGAACTCAGCAGAGAGACAGCCAGAACCACCCACCCGCCTGTCTGCCTGCCCGCTTGACTGCCCGCCTGCCAGGGCTCCAGCCAAGACATGGGTGGGGGGTGGGCGTGCCTCTTTGGATCCCCTTGCTCACCGAGAGTCAAGTCACGTCATAGGCCAGCTGGAGACAGAATGGCATGGTGGACCCTCTTGCGCCTGGGCTCCCATGCGTTCTTGAACTATTCCCAGAAAGGAAGGAACCGGAACCCCAGCATGCCAGGACAGGAAGGCCCCGAGAGGTTTCATTTCAACAGTTATTGTTCCTGACACTGTGTGGGGTGCTAGGCACAGAGATGCCTAAGAGCTCAGCCCTGTCCTCCAGGAGCTCGTGATCCGCTAAAGGAGCAGGGAGAGGGAAGGAAGTAGCCCTGAACCTGACCCTCACGAGAGCATCCATGGGCAGTGCAGTCAGCAGCAGCACCTTCCGAAGGGTATGGGGGTAGAGGTCTCAACTCAGGGTGAGAGAGAACTGCTTGGAGGTGGCCGGGTGAACAGAGAGGTCCCCAGTCATATAGTTCCACCCTTGGTTTTATGGGTGGATAACCCAAGGCCCAGGAAGGGCAGGGGACTGGCCCATGGCCACAGTTACTCCAGGACAGGGCCAGAACTGGAGCTCAGCCCACCTCTGAGGCTGTAAAGAGTGTGCCTCCCCACACTAACCAAGGCAGACAGAGGCCCAGAGCATCACTTAACTGCGACAGGGGGTGGAGCCTCCCAGCATCCACACCCCACCCCAGGAAAGACTGGCCTTCCGAGGGTCCTTTCACCTGCCCCGCCCCTGGCAAGCATTCCAGAGGGTCCACACACTCTTCTCTACTGACGTGCTTTGGGGAACGGTGGCTCCCCCAGCCTGCCTTGGTGCACAGGTTTTCCTGCCCCTCCCAGCCCCTTCCCCTCCCCACTGCCTTCTCAGCACACCCAGCCCTCCCCCAACCCCCAGTTGTTCGCCAGCACTTCCTGCTGACAGACCAGCAAGAATGGCCAAGCACCACTGACCTCCCAGCACTGGCCAGGGCCCGGCTTACAGCCCGCTGCTCAGGCCCAGCTGCCCCAGAGCCACCCGGGAAGCTGGTGCACGTGCCGACTCCCAGGCCGCACTCAGGACCCAATGATCAGAATCTCTGGGAGCGGGTCACAGACATCTGCCCCTAAAATAAGCCATTTAGCCCTGGCCGGTGTGGCTCACTCAGGAGGTTGGAGCGTTGTCCTGTAGACCAAAGGGTCGCAGGTTCAATTCCCAGTCAGGGTACACACCCCAGGTTTCGGGTTCAATCCCCAGTTGGGGCACGAATGAGGAGGTAACCAATGTTTGTCTTCCACATTTCTCTCTGCCCCCCCACCCCATAAAAGCAATGAAAAAATATCTTCAGTGAGGATAAAAAAAAAAAGCCATCCATGTTTTTTCTCTACATGTTGGAAGTGGGTACCTAAGTACAGAGAAGTGTACAAGCCATAAGTGAATTGCTCGATGCATTTTCACAAATTTCGCATCTGTCTAATCTACGCCAGATCAGGAAGCAGAAGCATTAACAGGCCCTCAGAAACCCTTCATGCTCCCTTCCCCGGAGGGGCCTCCATCCTGACTTCCAACAGCTCAGGCCAGTCTTGGCTGCTTTTGAACTTCATGTGTCTAGAACTCTGCAGACACTTGTGTCTGACCTCTCCTGCTTGACCCTGTCTGTGAGAGCCATTCACACTGCTGCGTGCGGATCTGGCTTCTTTTCTCCCAGGCCAAGCAGCACTCCAGCTCAGAACCGGCATCCGTGCTGTGCTGCCGCGGGCCCGGGCTGTCCCCAGTGAGGAAAGGGCCGCTGTGAAAACCCCCTGACGTGGGTCTCCTGGATGCTCACGTGCACTTCTGGCGGGTGCTTGTCTGTGAGCGGGAGGGAGACACTGCGAATGGCTGTCCCAAGGTGGACGGCACCAGCAGAGCTCCAGGTGGTCCAGCCTCACCGACAACTGGTACATTTCTCTGCTTCTCTTTTCGTCTGAGCCTTTCTGGTGGGTGTGAGGCGCTGTCATCTTATGCTTTAACGTGCCTTCCTTCCCCTGATGACTGACGATGCTGAGCCCGTTTTCCTCCAATCATTGGCCGTTTCGGCATCCTCTTCTGTAGAGCGTCCATTCTGATCTCCTGCCAATTTAAAAATCAAAGTGTCTGTCTTTTTCCTACCAACGTACAGGGCTTCTGTACATATTCCGGGTGCCAGTCCTTTGGTGGATATGCGTGTGGCAAACATCTTCTTCAGCCTGGTGTTTTGCCTTTTTACTCTACTGATGTCCTTTGATGAGCAGCTTTTCATTTGAAGATAGCCCAAGTAGTCAGTTTTGCCCACGTTGGGGTGACATTTCTGTGGCCGGTGCCCCGGTGATTCCGTGCACGCGAAAGTGTGAGGGGTGGGAGTGGGGCTTTCGCAGATGGACAACAGTCCTCGTTCTTCCCGAACCCCACCCCCTTCTCAGCCAGAAGCACCGAACGTGGTCACACCGGCCACACTCAGCGAGCACTGACCCCGTGCCCAGGCACGAGTGTTGCAGCAGACACCCCTGTCGGCATCTGCTCGGCCTGTGTCCGCTGGGCCATGTGTCCTGAGAACCGCCCCTGGAGTAGATGGGCCATGAGGTGCGGCCATAGGCCAAGTGAGTACAAGAGCCCAGTGCCCTGGCCAGAGATGATTGGACAGGAGCAAAGCCACACTGAGCCAATCAGGCTGTTTCTCCTGGACGTTTGGAGTCTGTCCTGAGGGGCACCAGTCTCGGTCTAGACTCAGGAGCTGAGGCTGCCATGGGGCTGGGGGTGGGCACATGCGGCCCCACACCCCTGGAAGTCACACACACGGTCCACAGAGGAAGCAGATGTGCAGAGAAGCAGAAGTGGAGGCTGGAGTGCAGACACTCCGAGGTTGCCACTCACCTCCTGGGTGTCGGCCCTTACCCCGCACCCTTGCCCCGGGGATGGGCAGCCACCCAGCATCTTTCCAGTAAATCCCCTTTTTTGTGTAACGTGAACCCTGTTCTTGCATCCAAGCGAGTCTTCACTAAGAAGCGACTATCCTCTTGAATCCTCAGAGCAATGGAGCCTTCCCTTTTCAGAGATGAAGAAATTGAGACTTGAAAGATGGTAAATGCTTCTCCCCAAACCTGGCTGCGCTAAGAGCCAGAGCCGAGACTCCAGCCTCATCTGCAAGGCTCAAAGCCTGCTCTTATGTCTTTATTTCCTGCTTCTTCACAGAGCCCGCACGCTTGGCCTGAGATCAAGGTTTCCCAAAGCGTGTTCTGTGGAACCCTGGGCTCAGGAAACAAGCCTGGGGTGGCCGTGGGCGTGGGCGTGGGCGTGGTATTTTGGTTCCCTGACCCAGCTTTGGGGACACACACGAAACAGGCTATTGTCCCCCGCAGAGCATTCAGAAGCCGTGGCTGGACAGGAACACAGCGGGAGGCTCATTCTCAGCAGGAATGAGCCCTGGGAGGGGCAAAAGAGAAAAGAGACAGGACTGGGAAAAGGGGAAGAGAACAGAAGAGGAAGCAGATGGCCCCTCAGACAGGAGCCAATCTGCCGAAGGCGCCGCAAACCATCGGGGTGCGTCCCTGGGGGCTGGCATCGTGGAGCCATGGCAGGACGTGCCCAGGGAGGTGGGCATGGAGGAGCTGCTGCACAGGAGCCACAGATGCCCACCCTGTTGTCCCCTCACCCTCCGACCTCCCACCATGCCTGGAATCCAACAGGAGGCCCGCAGGGCAGGGGGGCAGCCGTGTGAAGAGCACTAGTTGGGGCGGGGAGGGGAGGAGAGGAGCTGGGCGAGCAGGGAATGGAGACTGTCTGGTGCAGGGAGGCCTGGCAGAGGGCTGTTGGAGGAGGAAGAGGAGCGGGGAGATGAAAACGCAGGGCAGATCAAAAGGGAGGGCCTTCAAAGAAGGAAGAGAGGGGAGAGGAGCCTCAGGAGTGGAAGCAGCTTTGCTCAGCCCCTGCTAGAAGCATGGGGTCCTTGCCAAGGTCCACACCCCCAGATCCCTAAGCAAGAGAAGAGCTCACTCTGGGAGGCAGACGTGAGTGCGGCCCCTGCAGAGGGACGCTGTGGCCCCTTCCCCGCTCCCGCAGCTCCCACATATCTGGTGGGCGGACGGGTCTCTGCTGAGATCAGTTCGGCAGACGGGCCTCTGATGTGGGCAGTCCTCCCTTACACAAGCCCCGAGTGCCGGACAGGCTGGGAACATAAATCGATGCCAGGCAAAAATCCTCATTGAAATTCCCCAGGAAAACACATCACAGAGCGTCCTGGAGCGAGTCTTCTCCGTGCAGAACAATTGCCGTCCACTCGGCTTTTGTCTAAAAGCAGATGTTCAGACACAGAAGTGGTTGAAAGTGGGCCCGCCGTCTAAAGGATTCGTCATGGGGACATTGCGGCCAGACCAGGACAGGTCGTGCGCTGCCTCTGCCTCCCAGAGCCCCTGGGTTGGGGGCAGCTTACAGGCCCTCACACTTCCTCTGCTTCACCCCTCCAAGTTCGGGTGGCCGTCAGAAGGGTGGATCAGCACTCAGAGACCACTCAGGCCCGCCAGCCGCCCAGCCCTGCCGTCAGTGGGGACTGGCTCCCTCGCCACCAGCTGCTCCCTGGACCTGGCTCGGAGGGGACATAGGGAAAGTCACCTTCCCCATTCACTCCAAGCACAGAAGCACCAGTTCCTTTGGCAAGATGAAGCTGGAGCACTGTGACCGGGCCAGGGAAAGTGATGTCTGAGGCTGAGAAATCCATCACAGAGAAGCAGCTGCTGTAGATCACAGCAGAGGCCCTGCTCTCTGTGTCTCCGCATCACGATTAGCAGAGGGCAGAGGTGGGGGAGGTTGGGCGGGGGCAGGACAGGGACTGGAGGAGAGGTCTTCAAATCCAGAGTAAAGCTGGATGCACCAGAGGCACCTGGTGGAGGTGGGGGGGGCAGCTCCTACGCCCCCTGAGCCCAAGGTATGTGGGGCCAAATTCTGAACAACCAGCCCAGGACACGTGCCAGGGAAGGCTTCCTGGAGGAGAAAGCATCTCAGCTGAGTCCTGAGAAGGCATTGCCGGGTACCCAGGACATGCTTGGATAGAGCACTGTACTGGGGGGGGGGGGCCTTTACCTTCGGGGACTTAGCAGAAAGACGAGACACCACTAGGAGACGTCTTGAATTTAGGGACCCTTCACAAAGCGCCCTTTGGTGGGTTACACATGCTGGGGGGGGGGGGGGGCGTGTAAAAGTGCTTTACAGTTGTTTGGATGGGAAATAATGCAATAATTATCATCATACAAGAACACTTTGTTCCATGTATTCACCACTGTAAACCCACCTTTGCCCTTCCCTGTAGATGGGAAACCCGTGAAGTCTTCCTGGAGGAGATGGGTCCAAGCAGGGCTAGAGGAAGGGGGTGAAGAGAGACTGCAGACGTGGCAGACCCCCTAGCTCCACGCCCCCCTGCTCCCAGGGTCTTTCCCCTCAGCCGTTGCCTCAGTTTGGGGTGATGCGCTTCTCCACCCGGTCAGTTCACATCTGCCCTCCTCACGGGACTGGTTTTGCTCACTGTTGTGACACAGTGAACGCTCAGTCGGTGTTTTCAGAACAGATGGATGGAGGGACGGATGGATGGAGGGACGGATGGACGGCTCTAACTCTCCTCACAGCCTGGCAGTGGAGTGGGACAGTCCCATGGCGGAGGCAGAAGGCAGAAGAAGGCCCCGGAGGAGGCTAAGTGTAAGTGGGGCCAGGTGGCTGAGCTGGGCAGAAGACAGCTTGGGGCAGCTGGACAGCAGCACAGGGCTTGTTGTGTTTGTTTGGGGGGACAAAGGGCACCTGGGCAGGGAACTGGGCAGGTGTCCGGGGCTAAGACTGGATGAAGAGCAGGTCATCTGGACCCATGGGGCTGGCTGGCACTTGAGCAAGAGGGAGTGGAGGGAAAAGGGGGCCCAGCATGGAGCCCAGCCTTGTATGACCAGCACCCCAACCCCTTGGCCCCTCTCCACAGCCCAGGGTCCTTGGGGACTCACTGTGCCCTGCCTCTGGTCTCCTTGCCACCTCCTTGCTGATAGCGCAGAGTGATTTGTGGCCCTGACAAGCTGAATTGTGGGTAAAGCGGCTGTCCAAATGGGGAGCAAATTGGAACTGCAGCTCCAGCCAGCGGGCCATCCATCATGGGGAGAAAGGCTCCGTCAGCACCTCACTGCCCCAGCCTGGCCGGCCCGGCCCCTCACTGTGCCTGCCAAGGGGTGAAGGGGCTCTGCCTCCCTCCACTCAGGTCTGAGGGGGCTGTGGGGGGAGGCCTGGGCTGGGGGCCCACCTGGGAGAGACAGGAAAGAGAAAGGCTGAGAGCGCAGGGTTTATATCTACAGGGTCTACTTGGGGCCGCTTCATAGCACTTTTATGCTGATGAATATCATAGAAGTCCCCCAAAAGGTATATATTAGGAAACAAGCTGGGAAACTGAGGCATCCAGCAGAAACTGGGCACAAAATTGGCTGCTGGAATACCTGGAGCTCTTAACAAGGCAGTTTCCTACAACGTGGAAAAATTCAAAAGCAAATAAACACCCCATTTGGCAAAACTCCTAGTTCTTGGAGGCAACACTTCAGTGGCTCCATGAGGCACCAGTGAGGGGAAGGAACCCCAACAACCCTCCAGCCCACAGCGCCTGCCTCGAAGGGTCTGCGCCTGTGGCAGCAGCAGGACGTCCGGGGCCAGGTGTGTCTGCTGGGCCCCCACCCGTGCCCCCTTCTAAGCCCCCAGTGCGTGGGGCCCATGCCTCAATCCAGGCAGCCCAGCTCCTGGCCACGGCTTAGACCAGAGGTGCGCCGGAGCTAAAGGCTGTGTCCTCATGGGCTGGTCACTGACCTGGACTTGGTGCCTGGCTGAAAATGATGAACTAAGCCAATCAGACTGGAAGGACTGGGAACTGGGACTCCACAACCTAATAGGTAGCAGAGTGAGCCAAGCTGAAGGGTCACGTGTGACCTCAGGGCTCATCTTTGTCAGGGGCCCAAACTGTCTCGCCCTGCTCGCGGTCCTTCTGTTTCTCCTCCAAGTCCTTCTCCAGAAAGCTCTGGGTGTAGAGGGGAGGAGGTGGGAGAAGGGTGGGAAGCCTGCTCTGTGTCAGCCCACCAGCCCCATCCCCTGAACAACTGTTCAGCCACCCGAGTCATTTCTGTTTCCCCCGCGAGGGCTACAATACTGAAACTCACAAGCCAGGCCAGGACTGCTTGTTTTTCTCTTTATGCTGAGTCATCCCTTGCCTGAGACCACAGCTGTCCTACCGCCTGCCTTGGTATGAACCGGCCAAGGACCAGGAGAGGGTGCCACAGAATACGAATTAACATTTCAACATGTCGTCCGGCCACACAGAGCTACGTGGGGGTTAGGGACCCCAAACACTGAAGCACCAGGCAGGGGAAAAGTGTTGTGGCAGAGGGGTCAGGCCAAATCACTGGAGAAGGCAGCGGGTGGGGAGAAAAACCCCAAGGCAGAATCGAAGATTCAAAGTGGATTGCCCAGGAGGGAGGAGGGAGGCTGCCTGGGCAGCCGGGCAGCTGGGGACTCGGCGGAAGGGAGCTTGTAGGAGCACAGTTCAAGCCTTTGCCCCCTTACAGAGCGTTGAGGCTGGGAGAGGGGCAAGACAAACATGGCAACATTAGCCCTCCTTGGCTGCAGAGCTGGACGCTCACCCTGGCTTCCGGCACACGTGAGATTTTGGGAGAACACACTGAAGTCAGAAGGCAGGCAGAAGCCGCACTCTCTTGCTTTGCCCCAGACTGGCGGAGAGGCAGATGCTGGGACTGCTCCGGGCTCAGGCCCTGCATGGTTGGAAGCCAGCTCCCGGAGGCAGGGTCCAGCCCCTGGGACTCCACCACCCTGTGCCTCACAGCACACGGGTCCTGGACTGCTTCCGCCCTCTCGCCCTGAGAGTGGCACACAGAGGCACAAGCTAGGACCTTGCTCACGCACAGAGCTGCCCCTGAACAACCATCTAGGGTGCGACCAGGCAGCGCACCCACAACCCTGAGAGAAAGAGAGAGCTGCTGCGAGGCGATGGTGTCACTGGCACCAGAGACAGAGGGCCGGGAGCTGTGAAGACGGAGACGCATTTGAGTAACAGCCCCGGGTCACAGATGAGCAACAACAGGGAACTTCCAGGCCTGGATTTGGGCTTTAATCTTCCTGGGGCGGCTGGTTTCTTGCTTCTCAGGAGAAGTCCGCTCGGTCGGCTGGGAGCAGAAATGCTCCCAGCACCCTCCAATTGGGAACCCTGTTAATAAAAACCTATTTTCTTCGCCACAAATCTTCGTGTTTGCATATACACAGAGGTGGCAAGCAGCCAGAGGCCAGTCTGCCCAGTTACAGTGTTGCCACTCTGCCTCCTCCCAGGGTGTATGTGTGAGTGTGTGTGCATGTATGTATGTGTGAGTGTGCATGTGTGTGAGTGTATGTGTATGTGTGAGTGTGCACAGGTCAGGTCCACAACCGACACATTGGGGGTGGGGCACGACACAGAAGGCCGTGCCAGTGAGCTTCCCGTTCAGCTCAGGGGTGACCTTGCCCACAGCCTTGGCAGTGCCAGTGGAGGCAGGGATGATGTGCTGGGCAGCCCCTTGGCCATCACGCCACAGCTTCCCAGAGGGCCATCCACAGTCTTCTGGATGGCAGTGACGCATGGACTGTGGTCATGGGTCCCTCCACGATGCCAAAGCTGTCATGGATGACCTTGGCCAGGGGGCCAAGCAGTGGGTGGTGCAGGAGGCATTGCGACACTCTGCGACACTCTTCATGGAGCTGTCATACCTGTTGTGGTTCACACCCGTCACAAACACGGGGCCATCCGCAGAAGGGGCAGAAATGATGCCCCTCGTGACTCCAGCCTTCAGGTGAGCCCCAGCCTCTCCATGGCGGTGCAGACAGCAGTGGGCTCCACAGCATATTCAGCACCAGCATCACCCCATTTGATGTTGGCAGGATCTCGCTCCTGGAAGGTGGAGATGGACTTTCCACTGATGACAAGCTTCCCGTTCTCAGCCTTGACAGTGCCTTTGAACTTGCCATGCGTAGAATCATGCTGGACCATGTAGACCATGTAGTTGAAGTCAATGAATGGGTCATTGACCTCCAGGGCGGCAATAAGGGCATGGACTCATAATGCCAGACATCCACTTTGCCAGAGTAAAAGGCAGCCCTGGTGACCAGGCGCCCAATGCGGCCAAACCCATTCACTGTGACCTTCAGCATCCTGTCTCAGGCTTGAGGCTGGCGCGGCGCAGGAAGATGCAGCTGTGTGTCGGACAGCAGGAGCGGAGAGCCTAGACTCATGACATTTTAACTGGTAGCATGGAAGACCCTCTTAAAGAACGAATGTGCTTTCCTTGAGAGATAAGAGATAGTTCATAATCCATCATATTTTCCAATTTTCTTGGTCCCCAGAAATTTTAGAAGTAAAGGTAAGGTGTGCACAGTAATTCTATTATCTTGGGTTGTATTGTATTTATTAATATTTCCTCCCTAATCTTTCTATCTACATCCATTAATGGCGGTTCAATCGTAAAAGTACAATGATGCAGACCCATTGCAACAATGTAAGCGTCTCAGGTTGTGTGGTGCAGGGCACGGAGGCCCCTCCCGCAGCTGCCAAGTGTGCTCTTCCAGAGGGAAGTGTGGCTGACCGTCAGAGAGAATATCCTTTCAGATATGACACCCACACTCCCATAGCCCCTTCCTGCAGCCAGAAGGAGTTTCAAAAGAATTTAAATCTTTGGCTTGCCTCTCTCAAAATACGAACAAAACATATGTTTAAAACCTAATTATGCTACTGTCTCATTTTACTCCATTGTCTTTCATTCTATGGCGTATAAAAGATTTATTTTCCAATAAAATGTCCTCTCACCAGACGCTTTCACGCTCTATGCCCCACAGTTTTTTATTACCTCCCTGGCTAAATGCTCCCAGCAGCCTCTGGAGTTTCGGGCACAGTATGTCTCTGCTTGTTTCTCTTCTCTCCTACTGCCAAGGCCAGACACCGGACTTTGTAAAACTCCTCAGACGCCAGGAGGAAAGGGAAGGGCACTCAGAAGGCGAAACAAGACCACATATTCTCTCAGAGACAATCAGGTTTCCCGGGCACCAGGGTGACCCCTCTGTCAGTGATGCTGGTGCGGCTGTGGCTCAGAGTGGGTCACAGGGGTCAAGGCCCCGCCTGTCACCTGAGATCCAGCTCCAGCCGTCAGACAGGCAAGTTCAGGTTTCTGTAGCACTGCTCGTCACACTGGTCAGTGCTCACACATGGACTCTGAGACAGAAACCTCTTAAGGACAGGGAGTTAATCTAACCAAGTTGTTTGTTAGCTGATACCCTCAATGTATCACTTGCACATGGAAGAGGAAAGAAATCTATTTGTAAACTGATTTCTAAAACCTTTACCCAACTCTTGGATAACACACAGATCTTAGAATGATCAACGCCGTACGCTCTCTCAAATTCATGTTATTTGGGGTATCTTTGGGGGTATTTAATTATACATTATTTTTGAATTCCGCAGGACACTCAGTATTGTTTTACAGGTGACGTGGTTTGGACGGGCCGGGCATTCACCACTCTCTGCTCACTTGCATTTCCTCTCAGACTTCCTGTCTGCGGCTACTTGTCTTCTGCCTCCAGCACATCTTTCAGAACTTTCTTCTCAAATCTGCAGCTGGTGAATGATTTTGATTTTGACTCATCTAAAAATGTTGTCCTCATTCTGGAAAGATCTAGTCCCTGAGCATAGAATTCCAGGCAGACCAGCCTTTTCCTTGGGCACCAGGAAAGCACAGCACTATTTCTGGCTTCCATCACTGCTGCCGAAAGCCAGCGGTTAATCTCATGCTCACATTCTGAGGATAATCTGCATTTTAACCCCTCTGGCTGCTTTTAAAATATTCTCTTTATCTTCCACATTCTGTTGTTTCACCAGGGTATATCTAGGGTTTTCCTTTTTATTTACACTGCTTGGGATGTTTTAAGCTTCTTGAGCATAGGAATTGGTGTTTCATCAGTTCTGGAAGCTGTTTTCAGAAGAGTTAAGCAGTAGCACCAGTGTTACAGAACGGGGCGGGGGGGGGCGCTGAACGATATAAAAGACCCCCCCTTTTTCTCCAGGGTCCCTCCCCCATACTAGGTTCACTTTGCCCACCGCCAGAGGAAAGACATCTCTCAATGCCAGAGATTGGTGAAAAGGAAAGGAATTATTATTTATTTAAAAGTTATACAGACTAAAGTCCTTTAGAACACCCACAAACACACACAGCCCTTCCTTCTCCCCTCTGCCCAGTTTGGGGTACCGTGTCTCAGGAAAGAAGTAGAAGTCCATGATTCAGGCTCCCGGCACCATCAGCTGTGTCGCTGCCACGATCTCCAGTTAATCCAGAGCCATGTGGCACCTTCTCATGGCCCACCAGCAAGAGTCCTTTCACCCCTTCTCTTCCAGGCAAAGTCTCTCCTGCTGCCTAAGACACGTGGCAAAAGGGAGCACCCCAAAGCCACGTGGCCCCAAAAAGAGACACCTAATGGCTGCCATGCCCAGGTTTAAATCCCAGCACCCATCTTCCTCTGCACCCATTTCCGGCTCCTCCCACAATTGGCCACAGCTGCGAGCATTCTGGGCATGTGTGGCCCTGTGGTGTGGAGCCAATTATCTCCAAGCTCTTCTGGACCCATTACAAATCCCTGTTTGGGGCCCCCCTCTGGGCTGCACCCTGTTACAATTCCAGGTGCAGGGGCAGGTGTGAGCGAGGCCGGAGGGTCAGGTGGGGGGCTGAGGAGCTGCAGGAGTGCTGGGCAGTGTGGCAAATGAACTGAGCGGAAGTCACAGCTGGGAGGTGGCACTGAGAAAGCCAGAGTGAGGAGGGGGCTGAAGGGCTGGGAGGGGCTGGAAGGAGGGGACAGGGTAGCGGGCAGGGGAGGGTGGGCCTGAGGGGGCAGCATCTTTCACCCCATCCCAGGCTCTGAGGCACTAGGGAGACATGTACCCAGGGGTGTCACACTCATTTTCACCCGGGGCCACATCAGCCTCATGGTTGCCTTCCAAGGGCTGAATGTAATTTCAACTCCTTAACAGTGAAGGAATAGTTACATTTATACATTCCTAAAATTATTTCGGCCCTTTGAAGGCAACCGCAAGGCTGATGTGGCCCCCGGTGAAAATGAGTTTGACACCACTGATGTACCCCTTCTGGGAAACATTTGCCTTTTCATTTAAGAGGAAAAAGTAGAAAAATGACCAGGGGAGGCGTCTCTACTGTTTTTCTAAGCAATTGCAGCAAAAAAATGTCACCGCTGGGAGCACAAAGCCCAGCAGGATGGTGAAGTAATGGCCTGTCAGCCTTCAGATCAGGCTGGGCCGCCCACAGCCTCCTGTCCCCTGGGCCATATTTCAGCCCAGAGCCCTGAGGCCAGACTTGCCTGTGATCCCTTACCCTCCGTCGGTCACCGCACCGGCAAGCCAGGCCCTTCGATGCAAGATCCAGAATACGCAAGGCCTGGACTGGCCCATCCCAGTTCCGTAGCACAACTGCAAGTGGGGAAACTGAGGCACGGGCCTATTTCCCAACCCCTTTCTGGACCAGCAGACCTACTTATCGAACTGGTCTACCCCACCCACTCAGGGGCCTGCCGAGGACCACAGTTGTCCCTGGGCTCATAGAATGACAGCTCGGAGGCCTCCTTAAAGAAAAGAGAAATAGATTATCTGTGCCTCCCTGTAGCCCACCCCACAAATAAAAACTTGCTCTTTGGATTTTTGCCAGAAAGCGTTCTCTGGTGGGTGAGGCTGGAAGTGGGGAGGGGACGGGGAGGCCCCGGGGGAAACAAAGGGGTGACCCACTGCACTGCCCAGAGCAGAGGCTGGCCTCGCAGGCTGCTACAAGGCGCCAGGGCAGCTCATCCCCTCCTGCACAGTGGCTGGGGTAGGTTGGCATCTCCTGCCCCATCTTGGCTCCCGCTGTGTCCCCCCTGGAGTGCCCTCGCCTTCCTAGGCAGTTGTGAGTTACTCATCCTTCAAGGCAGAGCCAGATGCCACCTCCTCTAGGAAGCCCTCCACCTTACCAATACCTGCCTTCCCCGACCTGCCTGAGGTCAGCTTATAAATGGAATTCTGTCAGTGGAAGAATCACACAGGGCCTGCAGCCGGTCTTGTCTCTTCCTCTAAACACACCAGAAGCCCCTTAGAGGCCGAGCCTGGCACTAGCCCTGACTCATGTGGAGAAGTTTTGAAAATTCCTTCTCCCTGTTGGGGGGCCTGACCAAGTGGTGATTCCAGGCCCTGGCCTCCTTGTCTGTGCTCTGAGAGCCCTCCCACCCAGCCCCCACCCTGCTTTGTTCCTCTGCATGGCCCTCCTCCCATCTCCCATGGGACACTTCTGTGTTTATTGTCTGTTTCTCTTGACTAGATGTCAATTTCACTAGGGTGGCTGGTTTGACCTGTTTTCTTCACTGCTGTACTCTGAGGTCGGGACTAGTGCCTGGCACACAGTAGGTGCTGAATAAATGTCTGTTACATCCTGTTCTTACAAAGAGTGAATTTAAGCGGCGGAGTTTTTCTTTGCCTTGGTCCGCAAGCTCGGGCAGCTGGTGGCTGTGCCGTGTTCTGAAACTGAGCAAGTGCAGTTTCATTCCATTCCGGGACCCTGTCCCCTCTTGAAAGTCTGGAGACTGGTGGCATCTCCCCCATAAAGTTCCTTTCATCTGGACTGCAGGCCCTTGGAGAGCTCAAGACACAGGTTTTTCTGCATTTGTGTATTTGCTCGGACACACTGGAGGGTCTCCAGAGAACAGCCGCCTTTTTGAGACGAGTTAAGTCCTGCAACTTGTACTGTGTCACACGGCAAGTTAGTGGTCCAGCCAGAGCCCCGTCTCACCACCCCTTCTCAGCCCCAGAGGAGGGCACTGGCCACCAGCCCACACTGGCTCTCTCCTGCACACACTGAGGCTGAAGGAGGCAACAGACGGAGAAGTTAAGCTGACCTGTGATGGAAGCTGCACCAGCGGCATCTCCACTCCCGGCGGGAAAGCGCCTGCCGGGCAGCCCTGGGCCCAGGGCTTCAACACCACTCCAGCTAGTCCTCGGGCTGGGGCTCTGGCGGTTCTCACCTGCGGGCAGGGCCGGGCCTGGGCCTGAGCGCAGATCCGAGGGTCTGCGGTGGAATCAGAATCCGAGTTCCTGACCACGGCTGATGCTGCTGGGAGGGGCACCAGCTTCACGAACGGCTGGCTGAGAGAGAACATTCTCGCTTTTCACAGGCTCACTCCAGGGAACTAGGTTGGGAGGGAGAGAAGTGTAGGGACCTTTGCTTTTTATTTATCCACTTTGGTATGGTTGTGAATGTTCAAAAGCTCCTAAGGACCATTTTTGTAACAATTTCTAAAGTTTTAAAGGAAAACGAGCAATTCACACACGGTGTGAATGACAATGATCTATTCAACCTAACAAGCATCTATTATGTGCCTACTGTGTGCAGGGCAAATCTTAAATGAGTAAGACCCAGTCCCCATGGTTGGACAAGGAGTCGTGCTGGGGAGTGCGGCGGATAAAATAACACTAATGGAAAGAAGGAGGGACCACATCGAAGTGTTTACAGGTACAACGGGAGCACAGGTGGCAACTCCACCTGAGGAGTCAGGGAAACCTGCCGGAGAGGAGGTGGCATTTTCCCTCAGCCTTGAAGAGCCCCAGCCAAAGGGAACAGCGTGAGCAAAGCCAGAAGAAATGCAGTGCCTGCATTTTAAAGGAACTGGACCAAAAAAGCCTGGGGCCCTGGGAGGCCTCTGGGCTGGGGGGGGGATGGAAGGGATGGAAGGCGCCGGAGGCAGGCCAGAAAAAGCAAGTGCTGAAAATCCCTGTCTGTGGAGCTAAGTGTCTGTGACTTCACAGAGAGCTCTCCAAGCTCTGCAGGAGAAAGACAAGACCCTCTGCTGGGTGTTTCAGAAGGGCGTCTCGGTAGCCCAGCAGGCGGACTGGATGGAGCCGGCAGACAAGAGAGGCTGGAGTCCAGGGAGGAGGCGGGGCAGATCTCCCAGGGAGGGGTGGTGGGTCCCGGGTGGGGAGGCGGTGGGGGAGTGGGCACAGAGAATGCCCCTTCTCTCCCAGGGAGACACCTGGCCTCGGGAAGGGAAAGGGAGAAGGGGGGTGGGGCGGATATGCTCAGCGTTTCCTGGCTTGGCCACAGGCTGTGTCACCCACTTGTCATGTGACCCTGCCCTATTTCCCTGGCCAAAGCCGACTGGTCCACATCTAGGCACATAATCCAAATGGGTGGGGGTGAGATTCTGCTGGAACCTGCTCTAGAGGATTCTTTTGCAAAATATGTATAATTAAGGGCTCAGTCCGGATACCTCCCACGTTCCTACAGCACAGCACTGGGGCAAGGGGTGGGGGATGAGTCAGAGCTGGTGTTCATTGAAAAGGAAGGCAGAAACGGCTGGTGCAATCAGAGAGGGCTTCCTGGAGGAGTTGGGTTGGAATGGACAGAAGGAAAGACAGAAGACAAGGCAAGAGCACAGGACCAGGACCAGGACCAGGCGGGTCCTGAGAGGCCGTGTCTCCCTCTCCACACCTCTTAGTGAAGGAGCCCTGCACCTCAGAAGGAGCTCCAGCTTCCCTGCCCTCTCGGCTCCTCTGCTCAAGGTCTCTGAGAGCAGCTTTAGCAGGAGTGTGTCCGGGGAGGTGGTCAGTGCTGGCCAGACCTCCACGGGGTGAAATCTCCCAGCCTGTGTGGGACACCGAGAACTGGCCCTGGAGTCCTGGCTCAGGCTGCTGCAGGCCCACCCAGAAACTCCCCACCCAGCCACAGGCTGGGCCTGGGAGTGGGGACTCAGGAGGCTACTCTGCTGTGACCTCAGGAACCTCAGCAGCCCCACGCTAGTGGGTAAGGGGGAGAGAGAGTGAAAAGGGGCAGCGCTTAACCGCATGCCCAGAGACCTCTCCTCGGTGGCAAGAGTCCAAATGAAGTGACAGCAGTGACAGGCACCAGCTGTCCAGACCTGCAGGTCAACACACGTGGACATCGCCCAGGTGGACAGAGAGGTGAGCTGCCGTAGAAGTAGTTTACTGGGGTGCAGCCAGGGCCCCCCAAATGGGGGTCTGTAACAGGATCCAGAAGGTGGGGTGTCCAGGAATATAGGATATTCCCACCCCCACAAGTCCCACTGTGGGGTGGGACCCACGGAGCAGGGCCACTGAGAGTTATTTTGCATACCGATAACAGGCTAGCTTCATGCCTGATATGCAAAAACGGTTATTTTGCATATCTATTACAGCAGACTAGTTTTCCAGCCGGAGTGGAGCCCAAAAGGTGGGCCTCACTTTAACCCATCACGTAACTGGGAGGCAGCTCCCCGGTTTCCACGCCTGCATGAGAGCTTGGAGATGGTTTGCTCTGTGCCAGGGGGCCACGCCTGCCCGGACTTACTATGGCAGCCCAGAAAGGCAGAAATTGTGGGGGGTGCTGACAGGTGTAGCCGACTGTGGGAGGAGTCAGAAATGGGGCTGCAGAGGAGGTTCCAGGCTGGGATTTAAACTAAAGGCCGGCCGCCATGAGGTACACACCGGGGTGGGGGGCAGGGGAGACAATGTGATTCCATGCAGGAAGGAAGGGGGTGAAAGGACTCTCGCTGGCGGGCCCTGAGGAGATGCCATGTGGGTTTGGATTAAGAACTGGAGATCCCGGCAACACAGCTGATGGTGCTGGGGCCTGCGGGAGGCCTGCCAGCCGAGCTCGGATTACTGGGAGGGACCGGGAGTCCAGCCGAGCTGCTCACTTCTATTTCTTTTCCTGAGATACGGTGCCCCTGCCTGGCCTGCCTGGCCAAAGCGTGGAAGGCAGGACTGTGTGTGTGTGTTTGTGGGTGTTTTAAAGGGACTTTGAGATTTAATGGCCATATTCCACCATTACTCTGAACCTGTATAACTTTTGAATAAATAGTTCCTTCCCTTTTCACCAAACCCTGGCGTTGAGAGCCATAATTCCTAAGGGCGGCGGGCAAAGAACCCGCAGTGGCAGAGAGACCCCAGGGAGGGGGCTTATTTTGGTAGCGGTATCTGGGCTTCCCCAGGGCCCAGTTCTGTAACTGTGGGGTGTAATGCCTCTACCACTGGAGTCCCCCCAGATCAGGAGTAACCTCACTCTGACCGTTCTAGGCCTGGGTGGCAGCAGGAGGCACTGCCAGCTCCTTGTCTTCTGCCTCCCTCTGCACCAAACTGTTCTCGCCAGCCTGACCTCCGTCCTTCTTTCTCCCACAACCCCGCTCCCCCACCCCCACCACCTCCACATTCCTTCCCCTCCCTCCTGTCTCTCCCCTCCCTTCTCCTCAGGGTCCTCTTTTTAAACACCTCGGGGAAGTTCTCAGGGAATATCAGTACTGCCCTTGAGAGCAGGCAGACCTAGTTCTGGAAGGCCTGGATGGAGGAAAGGGGGAGCTCCGAAGGGCGGGTGGGTGAAGAGCACCCCCACCCTCAGCAGCACCCCCACAGGGCCTCCTTGTACCCTGCCTCAAGAAGGGCAGCAGCAGAGGGGAAGGGGAATCTGAGTGTCAGCACCCGACCCCAAATTTCAGCCCCACGAGGGCCCAGAGCCCCTCCCCCCAGCAGGGAATGGGGCCAGGAAGACCTGTGTCACCTGCCTACCATGGTGCGGCAGGTGGGGTGGGGTCACAAGGTCCAGGAGAGACCATTTCCCACGGCGCACCACACACAGTGACCAGATGCGCAGGTCCTCCACAGGGGCTGGCCCACCGCCCTTCTGCACCCCTCCAGGGAGGCCGCTGAGTCCCCTGGGTACCCGTCCCCTCCCGGGAAACCAGGCCAGTCACGAAGCGCTATCACCCCCAGTCACAGGCAGCTTTCAAGCTATGCCAGACTTCCCCGCCACCACACACCAGCCACACGCAGTCCACGTGTGATCACACTGTCCCACACGCATTCTCCACAGACCCCGTTGTGACTAATGAAACAACTCGCCCGAAGCCCCCCGAGTCCGTGGCGGGTTTTCGTCGTGGAATTTCCAGCAACGACAGATTACTGAAAAGTGCAGTCGGAAGCTGCTGTTCTCAGACAGAGCGGGGCTGGTTGTTATGCTTTAGAAAGAAACTTTTTATTACTGAAAATTTCAAAAATACCGAGAATAGTCCAGAGCTCCACGTCGTCGTCACTCAGCATCAGCCCTCAGGCATCGTACCGTGTCACCCGTCACATTTCACTAAGTATCTCTGAAAGATAGGGACTCCTCGTTTTTCAACAGAACCAAAATACCATGATTACACCTCTCGGTAATTCTTTCATCTTCACTCAGGGTTCAAAGCTGCTGGAACTTTTTATGCCAAACAGGGACCCTTCTACTGGAAAAGGCAGGGGACCTTTGGTCCTCTCGTCTGCCTCTCATGTGACTGTACGCCTCTAGTTGGCCAGTCCTGTTCCCCTCCAATGCAGCACATGGAGCAACCTCAGGCCAAAAACGCCGTCCAAGCCCTCCTGTCTCCCCGTGCCGCAGCAGAGAATCGGGTCGACGCAGGAGAGGCAGTGGGCGCCCCACAAACATTTGTTCAGTCGCCCTGACCTGCTCCCTTATGCCGGAACACAGCTGGAGGTCTAAGGCCCCGAAGCTCGGAGGGCCGAGGAAAGCAGTGGGCGCTCCCCGGCCCCAGCAGGAGCAGACCCACCAGGAGAAGGTGCAGGTCCAGACGCTATTCAGGAGCATGGCTGGGAACAGGGGGTGCCAATCCCCAGCCACTCTCCTGGAGGGCCTCGCCCACCTGACCTCTCCCCGCCTCCATCACAACCTATGAGAAGCTGCCCCTAAGCACCACGCTCTCCACTCTACTTAAATATACCTCCTCAGGGAGCCCCCCTGGAGCCCGCCCACCACAGAAAGCCCGGGACCTCTGACTCTCTGTCCTCTGGACTTTGCCTGGCCCACCCTTCGCTGTGGTCATCTGCTGAGAGTTCCTGGAGGGCAAGGACCGTGCCTGTCTATCTCCGTATCCGGGTTCGCAGGCTCCAAATAACTGCTCCCCACTGACCAAAACCAGCAGATCCTCTTCTGCCCCGAGATACTCCTTCTCCTTCCCACCCTTAGGAAACCTTTCCAGCCCTGACTGGTGTGACTCGGTTGGTTGGACGTTGTGTCTCGAGGCAAAGGATTGGTCGGGGCCCATGCCTGGGCTGGGGGTTCAGTCCCGGTTGGGGTACGTATGTGAGGCAGCCAATCAATATTTCTCTCTCATATCAATGTTTCTCTCCCTCTCCTTCTTTCTCCCTTCCCCTCTCTCTAAAAATAAATAAAGTCTTTTAGAAAAAGAATTCTTTCTACCCTTTGGCCATTTTATTGATTTTTAAACTAGGGCTTCTTACCCACAAATCCATCTATTTCACAAACTTTAAGCACCACTGTGTGCCGGGTACAGGGCTAAGCCCTTGGGGAGAATAGAGAGGGAAGGCAAGGTCACTGCACCCAGAGCAAGGTCAGCAGGGGTGCAGTGACATCGTGCCTCCAGCAGTGTCTGCAGACCCCCCACACACAGACTGGGCCCTACGACCCCTCGATTCGCACGGCCCCACACGGCCTGGCTCTGCCCCACATCCAGGCGTTGCCAACTCAAACCTGGGTGAGATACTCGGACCAGTCCCAGGCAAAGATGACACAAATTGGAAAAATATTTTCACGTCTAAATGTCATTAAGTCTCCGGTCAACCAGGAGCGGAGCAGGGTTTGACGGATGAACAAGCCCAGGTTCCCAGCAATGAAAGTGAGAGGCAGAGAGGCTTCGCCTTGCCCAAAGGGTACACAGCAGGGCAGGCGGGGACACAGCCTGGACGTGAGCCCAGCCTTCTGTGCCAGAGACCACACTGAGCCGACACCCGGCCCCACACCCACCTCGCTTGGTCTGGCCCTCCCATGCCCCCATGTCGCCACCTGGAAAAGCCTCCCGCCAACCTGTCTGTGCTCAGAGAGTTGGGAGAGGTGTCCCCCCCACCCCACCCACAACACACACACCCCTCAGTGCGGCCTTCTTCTCAGCTCCTTACCTCACGACTGAAGTAACGGCGCTACGGTGGGGAACGTGCCTCCGCATTTACCGAGCTCCTGCCATACACGCCACACGTTCTCATCCAACACCTATTTCAGGCTCAAATGGCCAGCAAGGCAGAGGTCGTGATCCCCGTTATTCCCGTGAAAAGGGGCTCTAGCCAAGCTGATGCCCGATATTTCTGCAACCTCAGTGGCTCACAGTGGGAGCAAACTTCGGCATCAAAGCTGCAGTAACTCCCGGCCCGCCGTGCTGTGGAAGGAGAGCTCCTTCATTCTGGGAAAGATAATTCAGTAAGGTTTCGGGGGGGTGGTATAAAGGCGCTCCCCTTCTTGACTAGGGAGGGTGAGTCTGATGAAAAGCACATGATTCTGAAGGCAGTGTGGGCCCCCACCCCTCTCTCTGCCCAGCAGAGGTCGGGGCCTGGGCACTGGGTCATAGGGCCGTGGCCAAAGGCACTGTCACACGAGCAGACCATGGCATGAGGTCCAAGCTGAGCAGAGAGCCACCCCGAGGGCGAGAGTTGGGGCCGCTCACAGAAGCATGGGGCCCTCAGACCCCAGACTGGGACACCTGCTGACCCACTTCCCTTTACCCCCCCCCCCCCCGCCCCGACTAAGCCCCAGGTGACTTTGCTTAACTCCAGAGCAAGGTCTCAGTCAGGGTTTGTGAATTTTGAGAATTCAGCCTGTCTCCCGGCTTGCAAGGAAGGGGTTTGAGAAGGAAGGGGTTTGAGGAGGAAGAAACTGGCCTGAAAAACGCCCACTGAAAGGGAGTGACAGACAGAGCTCAGAAACCGCCCCCGTGAGGTCTGAGAAGCTGGTGGGGCCGCCGGCACGGATTTGGGGGCTGTGCAAGAATTCCTCAGGGACCCCCAGAACTACTTTGGAGGGGGCAAGACTGGGCTTCCTGCAGCGAGGGGAGGCTGGGAGCCTGGAAGGAAGCCCAGTCCCAGGAGACTGGAGAAGGAGGAGGCAGCTGGTTACTGCAGAAGGAAATTCTGAGGCCCCGAGAGGTTGCCCGAGCTTTCCCAAAGCCCCTGCTCTCCGGCTGCAACAAGAACACAGCTCCCCAGCCTCGGCCTCCCTGGTCCGCACGGGAACCAGACCTCCCCTCTGGGCTTTCTCTTTGATCGCTGTCTTCCTCCCCTCAATCAGAGACCCCTCTGCCTGCCTTGCTAAGGGATGGGGTTCCTAGCTGGTGTTGGGGTGGGGAGCAACCCAACTCCCGCATCTGCCCTCTGCCTTGGCTCTGATTGACTTTCTACGTCCCCTCCCCTCCGAGCAGTAGTCGGTAGGACCCCTTCCCACACTCAGCAGCAGCGGCCATCACCACTCCAAGGCTCTCCTGATCACGTTCCCCTCCTTCTCTCTAGCCTGGGGGCAGATTTCTGACACGTCTGCTGTTTCCAAGAAAAAAGACGGAGGGATGTTGGAGACAGGGACTGAGGTGGCTGTGGAGTGGGATGGCTTTCTTAGAATGTGAACAAGGCCAGCTCTGACTTCCAAGGTGGACCTGTCCGCAATGGAGTAGAAGAAGGTCATGTCCAGGTTCTCTGCAGGGAAGCTAAAAGAGACCCTCAAGACCCCCCTCTAACCACCTGTCTTTGGTGCCTGAACCTCCTATTTATTTAGAGATTGATTCCTTTGGAAAGGGAAATACAACCATCCCTGGCAGGAGACCACACTGTCACAGTGGTTTCCGGCAGACACCTGTGCCGACTCCTGCCTGGATTGCCGCCCTCCTCTGCTCTGCTCCCTGGCACGGCGGCGGCCCCCAGGAAACTACCTGTCCCAGGCTCCTTGCCTGCTGGCTTCCGTGGGGTTCAACCCATGGACGCCACTGGCGGGTGGGAGGGAAGGGAGCAGAAACCACAGCATTTCTTCTCTCTCTGATCTGTGGGGTCTCTGACAGTGGCTGCTTAGCTGCAGCCTCCCCAGTTTGTCCCCTCCACAGTTCCAGTTCCTTCTGGACACCCCAGCTCCTGGGCTGGTACCGGCAGGTTTTTTCCTCAAACCTTCATCCTAGGGTGGGGCAGATTCCCGCCATTGGCCACCTCTGGGTTGTTCCCCCATCTCAAGGTTTAGCTCTTCCTCTGCAACTGCTTCTGCACATCATATTCTCTCTACTGAGCTACCTGGGCGAAGTCCTCCTGTCCCGCTTTGACCCCCACTGACATAGGGGTTCACACTTAAAATGTTCGGCACGTGTCACTGCCTCCCTCAGCCTTCTCCGCCTCGGTAAATATCCGCACAGTACTCTACTCAGAACCCTAAATGCCGCCCTCGATCCTGTTTCCCATATACCCCGTCTGTCACCAAATCCATTTCCAAATATGTATCTTCGGTCCTTGGTTTTCATCGCCCCCACCTTCTCTCACCTGGCCTATAGCCTCCCCGCTTCTTTGCCTGACTACCACCGCCCGCTCTCCACACAGTGTCCGGGCTGAGCTTTACAAACAAAACTCGGACCGTGTCGTCTCCTGCTGGAAACCGCTCGATGGCATCCCATTTGAATGCAGGCTCCTGTCCAGGTCAGTTGTGCCCATTTGTATGCCCACCGCCCATTTCCAGCTAGCTTAAGAAAAAAAGGCTCTGCTGGAGGACATCAGCGCCCCATCAAAGCCCTGATATCGGGAGACTCTGGTCTTGGAAAACAGGCAAGAAGCACATTTTGGCAGGAATAGCCAGGACAGAACCTGTCCAAGGCTGCTAGCTCCGCATCCCCCGTGAGAAACCAGACGGAACCTGGCTTCAGCTTCTTGAGACTCAAAGGCCTGGGCAGGAGGAAGCAGTTGGCCAAGCCAGATGAATTGCTATATCCTAACCAAATGAGAGAGCATCTGGCCCTCTGGCTTTCCACTGTGTGCCCCAAAAGAGAAAAGGGTGGATGCTGGAAAGCAACGCATGATACATTTTCATGGGTGGCCTTCAGGTGCTGTGTGATCCAGCTCCTGCCTCCTCCTCCACATCCCAGCTTACCAGAATACACCCCACCCCACCTGTGGGTTCACTCTCCTGCTCACCTATCAGTTTCTAGAAAATGGCCAAACTCTTTCCTGTCCCTACCATCTCTGTCCTTTGACCCAGCAGCCCACAGTCTTCTTTCTAGCTGCTGAAAGGGTGGGAGGGGTGAGGGGCCTGATCCCATGTCTGGTAGGTGCCCAGACCATGCTGCAGCCAGCTGTGGTGAGTGACTCTAATCCAGCCTTCCGGGCCAGCACAGCCTGGGTGTTGCCTGGGCAGCCTTGGGCCCTGGGCTGCTTCCCACAAGGGAGCACCCTCCTGTAGGCCCAGCGTCTTCAAGGGGCGCTTCTCCCAGAGGCAGGGCTCCCCATCCTCAGCAAGCTCCAGGGTCCTGTTCCTTCATGTCCCTTCACCCAAATGCACCTCCCTCATCACCACCAGCTGCAAAATTTCAGCTGAAAGAACAAAAGACAGGTGCCTGTCTTTGGCTTTATTCTTTTAAGGAGGAAAAAAAAAAACAATGAAGAGACAAACCCCAGGAAATCAAGTGGGGGAAGAAAACCAACCCTGTGTTCTGGGAAAACATTAAATCAGTACCCTGAAATGCCAGGGATGAGAGTGGGACCGCCAGGGGGACATGTCACACTGCGCTCCTCTGTGACAGCGTAGTGATGGCGGTGGAGACACAGGCGGCACCAGGCTGAGGCTTGACGTCAGCATCCCCCCTTCTGCTGGCTCCTGAGCACCCCACCCAGGCACCCTACCCGAGCACCCCACCCAGGCTCTCCCTGGCCCCCGGGCCCTCCTTGTCTCCCCCTCCAGCTTAGACAGCATGGGTCGGGGAGGCGCTCTGACCCCTGCCCCTCCCCACGCCCTACCCATCATTTAGGGGAGTGCTCCTTAGTGATATTGAGATTTACAAATGCTGGGCCTTCCCCCTTTCTGGCACAGAGGTCCTGAAAGCATCTTTTGTTGTAATATTGGGTCTTTTGTCCTTGGTTCCTGAAACAACCCCAGAGCCACAAAGATGAAAGGGATGTCTTGTTTTCATAGCAAGTTCCTTTCTACCACAGCTGAGTTTATGTTAATGGGGTGGCTTTGGGAAAGCACCTAAAGGTGGGGGTTGGTTGCCAGGGCAACCAAACACATGATTGCAGAGTTAAAACTTTCAGCCCCCTCTGCCTCCCAGGAAGGAGAAAAGGGCCAGAGACTGAGTTCAGTCGCCAATGGCAAATGATTTAATCAATCATACCTATGTAATAAAGCTTCCTTTAAAAAAACAACAGGGGTCGGAGGGCTTCTGGGTTGGTGAACACACCCACACAGGAGAAGGGTGGTACACCCCAACTCCTTGGAAACTGAAGCTCCTGAGATCGCAACACTCCCAGTCCCCACCTTCTGTACCTCTTCACCTGGCTGTTCCTCCGTATCCTTTATTATAAGGAATTAATATTCCTTATAATAAACTGGTAAATGTAAGTGAATGCCTCTCTGAGTTCTGTGAGCCACTCCAGCTAAGTAATCAAACCTTAGGGGGGGCCGTGGGACCCTCCAGTTTATGGTCAGCCAGTCAGAAGCACCTGCACTTGTGGCTGGCATCTGAAGCTGGGGAAAGGGAGGGGAGTCTCAGGGACTGAGCCCTTCCCCCATGGGATCCAATGCTATCTCCAGGTAGGTAGTGTCAAAATTGAGTTAAATTGTAGGACACCCAGCTGGTGTTGCAGAATTGATTGGTGGTGCTGGACAAAAGCTTACCTTTGCGGAGGTGGCCTCAGCAGGAGATTGCAGCCTCCTGGGCTCTCTAGGGCTCACCCTTCTTGTTACTGTTTGGAGACCTGACCCTGAGCGGGGCTGCCTAGGGCCAGCCGCTAGTGTGTGGGTTCTTGACTTTATTCAGGAAAGACTTCACAACATGAATCCAGGTGACTGTGAGGGTGTGTTTATTAGAGCTGGGGACAGTGAGACAAGGGAGGGCTTCACATAGAAGCAGCAACAGGAGAGTCCTGGCTGGGCTGCCTTAGCTCACTGGGAAGTCAGAGAGAAGGGTCCTTGGAGACAGGACCAGGGGGTTAACCCAGAACAAGCTGCCACCGCCCATTGCTCCCCTGGTTGCCAGTCTCCTAGGGCCCCTAGAGTCAAGGAGATGCCTGTCTGTGAGGGAAGTAAGGGACAGGGGAAGACGCAGGCGTGCTCCCCAGTGGGAGAGCTCAAGCTGGGCCTCTTGTCTTGAGGATTTTATCTCTCTCTCCTGCAGGCAGGAATCTTAGGGGAGGTCTCAGGGGAGGGTTGAGGCAGAATATTCACCAGTTCTCCAGGTGTGCCCCTTCAGGGGGTCGTTAGTCATTGCAGTTGGCCCTGGTGTTGCCCACCTGGTTTTGCGGCTTTTCTGGGCCTGGAGCTGAAACACAACTGAGGCCTCGATGTCGTCTCCAGGGAGGTGACTTTCTGTATCTGGCTGTGAATTCCCCAGACAGTCTGTCAGCTGTCCGTCTCAGGTGCCCTGTTCCACTTGCCAACAAATGTTCCTAGCTTCTCACTGTCCTTCCTCACTCCTGTCCCCCTCTGTCCCAGAGGGAGTTTAGCCCTCGAGGAGGTGGACTGCGTTCCTGTTATCAGGGCACCAACACTCAGTCCTCTGGTCACTAACTATGACCTCGGGTCTGCTGGACACAGGATGGTTCAAGTGGATTAAGTTCCCAGGGGAAAGGAAAGAGAGCATGCCGGATGTCTGTGGAGTGGGACCTAGCAGATGTAGCTACTCCAGACGAGGCTGTGAGACGGGGTGAGGGAGGGAACAAAGAATGGTTGGAGACCAGAAACCCAGAGAGGCAGCTAGTGAGATGGAGCAGGAGCCAGTGTTCGGGGGAGTGGGGGGGGGCGGGTGTGTGGACAGGTACCGTCCCTGGAACCTGAGCTGGACTCACAACTAAAGGGCCCACCCCGGGCTTTGGTCCAAAGCATGTGAGTTGGAGGGAAGGGGCTGCTGCCCACCACAGCACCCAGACTGTTTAACCTGCTAACGGGCCATCTCGTCCCCGCACAGCATCTGCCCATCTGGGTCTGCGGGCGCCTGGCCTCGTTAAGCAGCCACGCGTCTCTCAGGACAAAGGAGGGCCTTCTCCTGTGCTCAGTGCCGAGGCTGTCATCATGAGCTTTGAGGGAAAATGATGACGGGACAAACTGGAGTCTCCCCTCCCACATGGGCCTGTCAAGGCCAGAGGCTGAGGGGAGGGCTGGGCTCGGCGGCTGGCTGGCTCTTCATTTCAGGGCTCCTCTTCCGAGGCAGTTAGTAGAGAGCTGCTAGCTTCCCACTCACAGCAGGAAAGGCTGGGAGCCAGCCCACACTCCTCAGCATCCTCCCAAATCTCATTCTCTGAGTGCCTGGAAGGACCACCCAACCCCTTCGCCGTGGTGTATCCCTGAGTGAGGGGTAGTCATCCCAGAGATGAAGCAGGGGGAGTTTTGCTGCCCTTAAGGGAAAGGGAAATAGTTCCAGGTCAATTCGTTTAACTTATTCAGCCCACCTAGTTCCAAAGCAGTCTGGGGCCATCAGCACCATGGACAGCGACCCGAGTCCCCAGCAGCCGCACGCGCCTGCAGGCTATGGGAAGGGGGTGGTGCTGGCCTGAAAACCCCCACTCCCGAGGCCCTGAGAGCAGGCCCTTTCCCTGCAGCTCAAAGGGACTTTGGCCAAGGACTGTGACTGCCAGGCCAGTCGCCTGGAAATCAACCATCCTCTGTGCCCTGCATGGGAAGGCAATTAAAGCAAGAATTTAAAAGCTATAGCATCACTTCAAATCCAATAACATGGCTGGTCTGGAATGTGTTTTTGGCCTCTGGAGAGGGTGGAGGTAGAGTGTCAGGGGTTGCTCAGGGCAAGAAGGAAAGAGGAACAATCGGAAGGGGAGAATCGGTGACAAGAGAAGGAAGGTCCCTGAGGCTTGCATGACTTCCCAGCACATAACCAAAGTCCGCTCACCACCCCCACCCCCTTCCCCCAAGCCCTCCGACCAAGCCCTCCGACAACTCTGGCCTAAGGAGTTCTCTCCTCCGCAGCTACTGCTGTCACCGTGGGCAGCACCGCGCCCTCCACCAGAGCAAGTGCTCCTGCGGGCGTCCACCCCCACACCCCATGCCCAGCACAGAGCAACCCTGGGTGGGTGGCCCTTGACTACGCATTGCCTGGTTCTTTGCCTCAAGTTTTTAACACAATCCCACTCTTGCCGCCATTACCACCCACCACTGGGCTCAGCCACCCGAAAACGAGAGTCAGAAAACTCGGGGTCCTCGGGGGCTTGTGGGTTAGACACAAAGGACACCTGGCCATTCCTCTTTTGTTTCCAGAGCTCGTGCACTTTCCTTCACGGAAAAGCTCTGAATCTGCTACTTACTTCTAAGACACCCAGAGAATTTCTCATCTACAGGAATGACATTAACCCTTTTCACATCAAATAAAGCCCTCCTGCAGGTAGCCCTCCTGCCACCAGCGACGGCCTGGGTGTGGCTTGGGGTGGGCGGGGACGCTCCGTTCCCTCTCGTTCCCCTTTCTCCTTCGTGAGATCCTGCACCAGGAGGGCTCGCGTTTCATTGCAGCCGTCCTTGCAATTCATGCCTCCGTCCCTTAGGAGCGTACATGGGTCTATTTTAAATAAATTCCCTCTTCTTTTACTCCTTTTCACAAAGAACGACTGTAAATCTTCTCTGAGAAAAGATCTTCTTTGGGGTGGAATTCAGTTCTGACAGTCAAACACACGTGAGCCGAGCCCTGGGTGAATAATGATTAAATGGAGTATCTCTGTGATTGGCTCTCGCCTGACACCTGGGGTGTTCTCTCAACGTCCTGCAGTGGTTTTGGCTGAAGTTTTCCAATAACTTGGTTGCTCTTTTAAGACGAATATTAGTCTAAGGAGTTGAACAGGAAAAAGAGGGGCGGGAGCTGCCAGGAGAAGGGAGGGGCAGCTCTAACGCCCCTCCTTCGCAGCTGTCCAGAGCTCTTGGCTTGCTTCAGACGTAGCTGAGAGTCGCCAAGGCTTGCCACTGCTTGGGCTGCTCTCTCCAAGTGATCTTGCCCATGCCCGAATCCCCCAGTGTGAACGCAAGCTTGTGCCTCTGGCTCACCCTACTATCCCGAATGAGATGGTAGGACCTGGCCATTTGGCGCACACAACAGGCCACAGGGTTCAGGGACCTGAGGAGCATGCTCACTGTGGTGGCAGATCAGGTCCCTGCTCAGACTCCGGTGAAGGGGCTGCAGCTGGGAAAGAACCCTGAGCACCCGACCTGAGCAGCAAACAGACCCCTGATCCCTAGGTGAACTCCTCCTCCTCCTTCGCTGCCCCCAAGCTTGCCCAGACCCCACCTAGCTACCCAGCCCTAGCTCTGGGCCACAGAGAAAATAGAATCTTCTTTCTTTTCCTGCCACTCACCTCCAGAGAGAGCTGGTGGGAAGGAGGCCTGGGTGACTGCCACCATCGTCAATGGCAGGGACTGCATGTGGCTCACTGTTCCCATTAGCAGCTGCTGGCAGCTCCCCAAATCCAAAAACCATCAGCCTAGCAGATGGGGGGAAGTCGAGGGCCAAGATTGGCTGATACAATGGAAGAGAAAGAGTTTGGACAGCTGAATCTACCCTGGATTGGGCTGACATCTGACACCACTTTGGCTCCCATCCACACCAAGACTTCTCTGCTCCTTAACACGAAAGAACAAACCTTTCTCAACCACAGACTTCCTTAATCACTTACGAAAATGTGTCAGCTGCCCCTGCGTCCTCGGATCAGGGAGCTGGGAGCTGCCAGTCCTGAAATAGGTAAAGAAAAAGGAGAGGTGTTGGCTCATGAGGTCCAGCCTTTCTGTATAATTAACTTGTCACTTCCAAAGCCATCTGCTTTCTCTTCACACCATCGATCATCTCCATAAAAATATAAATACACAGACTTAAAATTCAATTACAAGGAGACCCCGCATCAAAGAAGGGACAATAAAAACAAATCCCGTGGAAATACAGTCACAGACCCAGCTTCTTAGCACCCACATCCCGTCCCTGGAAAAAAATTTACGTGACCCCTTGTGTGACCCCTTTTATAGCAGCAGCTTTTGTGACAAATGCCCATAAACAGAAACGGAACCAGAAGCAAGCTGGTGTCTGGGACGTTTCTGGGAGATATCAACCACCAGGGGACGTATTGACCGGGAAGTCGGCGGGAGTGCCGTTGTGAAACTCAGCCAAGGCCCCCAGTTCTGTGCACACTCTCAATAGTCCCTGAGGCCAAGCCAGAAAGGAAAGCACTTTATCGGATTGTTTCGGGTCCAGGTTGTCGGTGAGCATTGAATGGACTCCACAGGGAGTCGGAGACGCAGGAACGTCGATGCAAGCCGCAGATGCATCACACGAACAGTAAGCCCAGCTCGTTGGAGAAGAGAGCTGGGTGGGCTCTGCATCTGCGTGCTTCTTTCTGCTTGCCCAGTTTCTATGCCGGGGGACCTTGGAAAATGGCAGTGTCTGCTGCATGTCACTCTCAACAAGTCATCTGTGAGTTCTGAAAAAGGACCCTGAGACGCAGAAGGAAAAGAATAAAAATGCCCTGTGGGTCACCAAAGCCTGTGTCCCCTGGGCCAGGACACAGTTGCAGCCTCAAACACATCTCTCGGGGCTTTGCTTGCCCTGGTTTTAAATGCCGTCACCATCACCTAGTGTTGGTGCCCACGAGCACAGTCACCGATGTCTCGCTCTGTGAGGGACATCGAGGACATTAACCCTAAGCAGAGCAACAGCTCTCGGCACCTAACCCCCACCCCCTGCTCCTGCACCTGAGAGGCTGGGCTCTTTGCCCCTCTTCGGCCTTTGCTTCACGCCAGCAGCACACTTGTGATTCTTACCAGCATTCTGGCCACAATGACCTTTTGAAACCTTCCATTTTTCAATTTTATACCTCGAGCTTTGGCACCCCCAGCACTCCCTGACTCAGCTCTCACCTCTGTCTTCCTCCACAGCCGTCCTGTCTCTTTGAGGGAGCCAAGGGCAAACAGAGCAGTGTGTGAGAGCCAGTGCTCCCCCGCACCGGAGCCCCCAGTTCCAGCTTTTCTTCTTTGCTGGCCCCTCCCTGCCACCGCGTCCTCCACCCCGCGTCCTAGGGGCCTTGAGGACATCTGTCTAGCAGCTCACCTGGCCATTTCCTGCTTGGAGTTGGAAGCCCCTGGCATCTTGCATTAGGTCTCTGGGCTGCCTGCTGTCGGCTGCATCTCCCAGCTCAGTGTCATCTGCAAAGTCCGTTACCACGCCGTTGCCTCGCCATTCCGGGCCATTAATGAAGATGTTGTGGCAGAACCCGGCAAACGGTGTTTTCAAGGTCGCGGGGAGAGGACAGCTAACCTGCTCACCGTGGGGAAAGAGGCATCAAGTGCCCCTGCGGTCCGAGTCGTTCCCTCCGCGTTCTGTGGACTTCCTTTCCCAGACGCGGGTTGGGTTCCACGCTCCCTCTGCTGCACACGTGTGGCAGTTCCCACTTAAAGCATGAAGACCACCAGCGTATGCCTTGCTGATATTTGTATTCAGTTCGTGGCAGGAGAAATAGCCACTAATGAGCACGTGGAGGGGAGACGCGCGCACGGTGAGGCGGCAGTCCTGACCAGGCTTGTGTCATCGTCTCTCCACGTCTGAAGCACAACGGGGACTGTGGGTGACGCCAGACACGGAGGAACAGGGCACCTGGCAGAGAGGGGAGAAAAGACACGTCCCTGCTGAGACGGTTCCAGAGGGCTGACCCACAAGATCTGCAGCCCAGAGGGGCACGAGGAGAGGTCCCTTCGTCCCTGCTACCACTGCCTGTGACCCCGGAGCGCCCCGTGAGCCCCGTACAGGAGAGTCCCCGCTGCATTACAAGGAGCAGCCCATTGTGAATGCTGACGTGCCTGCCTTCCACACCAAACTGCCGATGTCACACCGCAGTCCTGCCGAGTGCCGATCAGAAGCACCGAATCACAGGAAAGATCCAGGACAGCGTGATTCATGCCCAGAAAAGTGACCTCCACTGTTTAGTACTTGCGGCACTTCCCTTCTGCCATCTCTCCTGGAAGGCCTGCCTCCTAATTCTTTCTCAGACAGTCTTGAAGGTGTCTCGGGCCCAGCACCCGGACTGGCCCAGCTGATGCGGAGGGTGGTGGGGAACGGCTTCGCAATTCCCCTGGTGCTTGGTGGATGGTCTGGTCCACCGTGTGCAGTCCTCCTGGGCCCAGGCCCGGACTCTCCAAGCCCACGGACACACAAGAATACCAGTGTCTGTCCCGCTGGTCAGCGCAGACTCATCATGCTCAGATACCTTTCGGGTGGGTGTGGGTGGGGAGGCTCAGGGAAAGGGGGGCAGGTTTGTAGAATTTGTGCCAGGCCGTGTTAAGGGCCTTCTCCAGCTGTACACTCCCATGCGCTCACACAGCAAGCACTGAGAGGCAAAAGAAAAAAAAGCACAGTGGGTCCTGAACTGAGTTCAAACAACAGCCCTGACGTGTTAAGAGCTGCGTGATCTTACGTCAGTCCTTTCACCTCAGTGTTCCCACCTGTAAAATGGGATCGTAGCCACGCCGACCCCATAGGGTTGCTGTGAGATTTTTAAAAGCTGATCGGTGTCATGCCGGCTGTCATTTATTTCATCTTGAGCACCATCCACATTCCAGACACCGTCGGGGTCAGGAGCCAGCGAACTTCCTCCCTAAGGTCCAGACGATAAATATCTTCAGCTCCGTGGGCCTTTACGTCCCTGACACCCACCGCTCTCCAGTCCCGCTGCCGCACCCCGAAGCCGCCGTGGACCACACACACATGAATGAGAATGTCCTAAAAAACCTTCTTTATGGACACAGAAATTTGAATTTCACCTAAATTCAAGTCACTAAATAGTATTATTCTTTTGATTTTTTGAATTATTTAAAAATGTAAAAATGACTCTTAGCTGTGCAGCTGTATAAAGATGAAGGGGGAGCTGGAAGGGCCCTTGCATCCTGACACAGGAGCCCAGGGCACGGATGGAGCCTCCCTAGGCCTGGGAAGCCGGGGCTCCTTCCCAGCCTCATGCGGCCTTGACCCCGCTAAGGTCTGTGACCTCATCTTAAAAGCCCTTCTCGAAATGGGTGGTGTATTCAGACTCTAATCAGGCCAAGGTCAAGAGATAGCAGCTCAGTTCCAAGCTCTGGCATTTCAAGCTCTAATTCCTTTGAGGTAGATGCAGTCCAGCAGCTGGAGGGGCTCCAACCTCGCGTGGGGAGTGGAATACAGACGCCATGTGGCCAGCAAGCCTGGATGAGCCGGGAATTCAGAGGTTGTCTGGGTCGGGTTTGAAGCACTAGAGATCTTCGCTCCTTTGCAAGGGGAAAAGCCAGAGCAAGACTGAAGGGCTGACAGGGAACAGGCTCTTGGACAAGACACAGTCCCCATCTGGATGTCGGGGCAGACTCTCTGGAAGGTGCTAGTGGCCAATGAGGTGCACCTGGGGACGTGGCCTCTGCCTGCCTGGACTCGGGACTACACACCGGTCGGTGGCAGCTGCCTCCCTCGGCTTCCCCGCCTCGCCTCTCCCTGCCCAGCGTCTGCACCAGCTTGCCACTTCCATCATGGCACCCTCTTCAAGGCACCATGAGGTCCTCCCACCATCGAATTTAAATCCTTCCTTGGTTTCTAAGCACCCCCACACACAGACCCCAGACTGGCGCTCTCCCAGACCAGAGAGGGGACCTCTTGTGACACCCCCGCCCTGTGCCGTCCTCCACGCCTGTGGGTGGCCCACACCCTCCCTCTGCAACAGCTGGCCACATCCAGCCGTGGCCCTCGTATGAAGAGACTTTGTAGTGGGGTCCCAGAGGAGCGGTTCAACTGTGCCACGGTTTCCTTACCTGTGAAAAGGGGGGAAATAAGAGCACCCCTCATGAGGATGCTGAGGTTTAATTAGATTGTGCACATTGAACATTCCCAGAAGCCCCGGGGGAAGCAACACAGCCGGCAGCAGCAAGCCTGGCCGACGCCAGAATGCATCCACCTCTTCCCTCTCTGAATCTTTGAACTTACCATTGGAATTACACACCTGCCCCAACACATTTCCTGGGTGGGAGTCCTGTCTCTCCATTTGGGCTGCAGACACATAAGCTTTCTGTACCGCACACCATACGCATTTCCTGGGCTCCCGTGGGGCCTCTGGTGCCCGCAGCCCTGGGTCTGGACTGTCATTTTCTTTTCATTAGTCGATTGAAACACTGCCACGCACTGCTGAGTCCTCTCTTTCACGAGGGGCTTCGGTGGAAGACTGCAGGCGAGTTATCTCCCTGATACGGTGCTCTGACAGGCCAACAGCGAGTGTGATCACCTAGCTGGCCTGGAGATGCTCAACACCACCATATATTTAAGTAACAAAACAGAAAGGGCTGTCATTAAAATGACCCTCTGGGCGGCGGCTTGGCATTCGGAGTGGACAGGAGAGTGCCGTGCGGTGGGGGCTGGCCTCCACCGAACCCCAGCTGTGGCTCGAGGAAGAGGCTCTCCAGGAAGGCCCCACAGTCCACCGTGCTGCAGGCCCTGCCATTGTTTCCATGAGCTCCAAGAATCCAGGCTCCCCACCCAGAGCCCCAGACGTGTGGCCAAAGGTTAATGGGCTCCAGAGGGGAGACTGGAGGTATATAAGGACCAGTCAGGCCGGCCAGACACCAAAGGAAAAGCGGAGAGACTCCGCCAGGCCCACGCAGACCACACTCACACTGTGAGTAGCCGTGGAAGGAGGTGGGTGGGGGAGGTGGTGAGCATGAGCCCAGGGCACAACGGCGGTGAGCTGACCAGCACCTATGCCCCTCTGCCACCTTCAAACGCTTAGCTGGGTTTCAGACCGAGTGCCACGGCTGATTTCTGGTAGCCGGCTAAAGGCGCACATAGCAAACAGAAGCAGGGCTACCTGAGGCGTGGAGGCTGGAGGGGGAGCAGGTGAGTGCAATTCCTGGCAACAGAGAGGCTCTTTGGGGTCAGCGGTGCCACCGACTACCAGCCAGAACCCCAAGCCAAAATCTCAGCAGGAACACAGGACCCCACGTGGCATGGAGGCTTTGCTCTGGAAGGTTACGGGGAAAGGCCACTCCCTAGGGCTACAGGCCTGGCACTACTATGGAGGGAAGGGAGGGGACAGCCCCTCTGTCCAGAGCTGAGCCCCTGAAGGCAGAGCCCCGCCCTGGTGATGGAATGAGAAGTCAGCACTCGACACACACTGAACAGCCGCCCCACCCCCAGCTCTGTGCTTCCAGAACGCAATCAAGTGCAGGTGACATGGACTCGGCCCTTTTTTACTTCCGGTTTTTATTGATTCTTACAGAATGAATGAAATGCCAACACCAGAATGCAAAGGGATCTCCATGACGGAATGGGACACCATAAATGTGACATCCCTGTGTCCTCTGGGAGGGACCAGCACCCAGAGACTGCATAGCAGAAAGATAGGAACAGAGGGAAGGACCGTGACTCAGAGCCCCCCACCCCCACCTGTCCTCTGTCCTCTCAAGATCCTCCTAGGAGAGAGGCGGTCTTGGGTGGGTGGTGGTCCTTCCCACCTCCCTGGAATTTGTATGCACTACTAGCGTGGGAGGCTTTGGCTGTCTGAATGCTGATGATCTTGCTCAGGGAGTTTTATCAAGAGGAGGGAAGGAAGTAGGGCAGGGCAACCGGGTAGCCGGAAGGCAGAGGGAGTGCTCTGCTGAGTACAGGCGGTTTTAGGTGATTGAGGAGCCAGGTCCTGGCAGAGAGGCAGGACACCAGCCTCAGAAGATTCTGTCCAAAGGGAGAGATTGTGGGGCCTGTGGAGAAGCCTGGAGGCCAGCTCAGGCAGGACACTCCTATTAAACAGAATCCTGTGGGAGGCCCCCGTGGGCCCCCAGAAGTTCGTTATCTGAAACCCTATAGTCGCCCCATGCCTCCTGCAGCAGAGGCTGCCCTGGTCTCCCCTCCTTGCCTTGGAGGCCGGGCCCCTGGCCTCAGCAGCCCACCCAGCCCAGGAGCATTGGTGCCCCGGGTACATTCAGCAGGCCTGCCCGCTACGACACCCTTCTCTGCCTTCTGTGACCAAAGGTGACATGTGGTGAGGGGCTGGGAAAAGCACCCAGCCTCAGAAGGCCCGGCTTCCCGCCCCCTACTGCTTTTGAATGAGTCCCTCTACCTCCCCAGGTCTCCTTCCCTCCCCAGATCACACCTGCACCCAGACGGATGTGAGGATTGTGCGGGAGGGGGTAGGAATGGGACTCTGGCACCAATGTAAGGGATTGTCCGAGGCTGGCACGCAGCAGACCACGCCCTCCTCCCCACAGGACCCTCCTGACCCTGCCCAGAGCCCAGCCGGCTGACCCCTTTCCCATCTCTGCAGTTGCCACACCCACCTGCTCCCTGCCAGGTCTCCACAGCCCACCCAGACACAGCCACCTCCCGAGATGCAGGAAGGCCCCCCTACACCTCCCCAGCACTCATGACATGCTGAGGTGGGGGGAGGATGCAGGGAGCAGGTTCCCCCCTGTTGTTTCTGCAGGGCGGTGAACAGGCAATGAGACTCCTGGGAACTGGGAGGGGCTCGTTCCAGAGCCTGCGCTGGCCCCAGAGCGCTGCGTGGGGACCCCACTCCCAGCTCTTGGACACTGCCCCATCTGGCTCTGCCTCCACGTGGCCGAGGGTCTGGGCCTGGTGCTTCCAAGTAGAGTTGGGTCATCTGGGCCTAAGTGCGTCCCTTTCAACACCCCAATTGGCTGAGGGAGCAGGGTGGGTTCCCCGGGTCTCAGGGCATAGTTCTGTTAGTAATCGAGGAGTTTTTTCTCAGAGACACAAGGTCCCTCCCACTTCAGGAGCCTAGCTGACCTCAGCAGACCTCACCATAACAAAGAGAAGGGCCCGCAAGGAGAATGATTCTTTCTGGTGTGTGGCAGGGGCCAGGCGCCTCTCCCGGTCAGCTCACACAGCTCTGGGGCAGGCAGGGGGCTCTGAGCTTATCTAGTGAAGCCCCATACCAGGCCCGTGTCCAGAGAGGCTAAGCAGCTCAGGCAAGATCACACAGCCACAGGCGGGCATGGCCCGGAGCTGAGGGCTTGCCCTCCGTCCGGTGCAGCAGTCCACTGCCCCAGACTCCGCGACAGGAGCTCCTCTTTGTCCAGCTTCAGGAAGGTGTCCTACAAGACCGTGGCTGCCCTGCTGGTGGTTCATGTGGCTGCTCTGCTGGCCTCCCAGGCAGAAGCCTTCATTCCCATCTTCACCTACAGCGAGGTCCAGAGGATCCAGGTAAGAAATCTCCTCTGCTCCCCTCCCTGGCATGGCCCAGCGACTCACCGCCCTGCTCAGCACTGAAGACGTGTTAGTTTTTCTAAGGCACAAGTGTCTCTTCAGTAAACCTACGTTTAATCAACTATGCCAGTGACACTGAGGACAGCAAGAAGGACCTGGCCCTGAGAGCCCCAGACTCCAGCTGTCTCCCCGGCCTCCTCCGCTCCTCCACCCGTGCCATTCAAAGGTGTCAATGGAGTGACATCTTTCCCACTCCTGCTCTTCCTCCCAAGGAAATTTTTAATTGACAGGTCAATACACTGGGTGAGAGGCCAGACATACAACGAAACCTAAGGCAGCTCAGGAGCCAAGACACAAACACGTAAAAAATTCACTAACAGTAGAAGACAAAAGGGAGATGTCACAAGGCAAGGGATGATTAATTGCCCAACAAGTGATGTTGTTGGTAAGTGCTGAGTTCAGAGGAGGGAGAAATTGCCGTGGGCTGGTGCCCGTTCGGAAGCCTGCAGGGAAAAGCTGACACCCGGGCCGGGAGAGCAGGAGGAGGACCCGGTGGGGCAACTTCCGGGAAGCAGTGGCAAAGACTCCTTCTGTTCAGAGCCCAGGCGGAAACACGGCAGGCCTAGGGAACCGGCGGCAGGGCCTCAGGACAGCTGGACTGCTGGGCCTGCCTCCCTGTGACTCTTACTTTACACGCAGGGTTTCCGAGAGTCTGCCGACACTGGTTTCTCTTTCACCCAAGGAGACGAAGAAACCGGACTGTCACATCCCACCAGTCGGAGACGGAGGCTCCCATCGGGACAAACCCCTGATTCAGTCCCCGGGAGGGCGTGTGGCCTCTGTGTCTACACCCTCTGCCAGGGACAGGCATCCCTTGCAGAGGCAAGGCTGGACCTGGATCCTCTTCTTCAGGGACTGATGTAGAAACTGACGGGGGACCCTGAACACACCGTCCTCTACCCGGCTCCCTCTCCAGAGAAGACACTACGGCTCTAGAACTGCCCGTCTCAGGGCAGGCCCAGAGCTGAAGCCCAAGGGTGTCCTTAGCTGGACCCACCCAGCACGGCGCTGCATCTGGTCTGAGGGCTTCGAGGCCTGGCAAGCCCGGGGCTGGACGGGGCATCGACCTCAGTGGGACAGAAACCAGCAAAATGGCAACCAAAGGGTGCTTTGCGTTAATCTGCCGTGTGGTTTTGCTCCCTGTAATTGCCAGGCTCCGGGATTTTTAGGAAGAAGCTGCAGACTCCTTCCTCCATAATTCATCTCCCTGTCTCGCCCCTTATAAACCACCTCCTAGGGACTCCAGTTTCTGGGCCACCCCGTGGTGCCCTCGCAGGCTAGGCTGTCTTGCCACCTTTTTTTACAGGCTCTCTGCTAAGAAAAACACATTTTCACACTTAATATGCATGAAGGGCAGCCATTATTTTCAACATTTTAACTTAATTAACAGTCACAACCCGGGCGCAATGTTGAACTTCAAAGGAACAGATTCCTCTTCTTGCTGACCCAGGCGGGGCGACTCTAGGACCTTTCCTAGGCCGCTGGGTGTCTGTGACTCCTCGTGCAGGAGGCACCTGAGGAGCAGGGGTTTGGGGCCTGAGGGGAGCTCAGGCCACTGGGCACCCTGGGCAGGAACAGACAAGGGCCGTCTGGGAGGAGGGCAGCTGTGATTTCATGCTCGGCCCCCAGGAAAAGGAGCGGAACAAAGGGCAAAAGAAATATCTGAGTGAACAGCAGAGGTCTGAAGAGGTGGGTCCTCTGGACCTCGCGGGCCCCACAGCGGAGAAAGAAGACCAAGTTATCACGGTGAGCGGACAAGCGGACAATGCAGAGAAGCCCGGGGAGGGTTCCCCTGGCCAGCCACAGAATGTGTCCGGGTGCAGCGGTGAGCCAGCCAGCCATTCCGGCAACGAACTCCACCCTGCGAGGGAGAGACAGACACCCACCATGAGACACTAAACCACTTTAGGCACCAAATAAGGTGGTATCATACAGTGTGACGGGGTGCAATTTGGGGGCACTGCTTTGGGTGGGGCGAGGGTCAGGGAAGGCCCCTTGGAGGAGGGGACATTGGATTTGAAAGCTGAGTGATCAGAAGGGGCCCCTCCCTGTGAAGAGTTAAAGCAGGGACATCCCAGTAGAAGAGACCTGAGCACAAAGGTGCTCAGGTGCTGGGTTTCAGGTCCTTGAGGCCAGGGTGCCCTGAGAGAGGGCACTAGGTCAGCAGAGTCCGGTGGGCCAGAGGCCACTGGGCAGCGTGAGGGGAGGCAGGAGACCAGTGAGGAGGCAGGCACAGTCCTTGGTTGGGAGAGAGGTGATCAGGACGAAACCCGGCAGGCAGCTGCAGTGTGCGGGCCCAGGGCCTTCCAGCAACACACTAGGACGCACAGAGCATCAGGACCAGAGAGGGACTCGAACATGTCCAGCATGCCTCCACAACTCAGTCACGCATCCAGGTGGTGAGCACCCCCGCTGTGGGTGTGGCCCAGTTCTGGGCCCCGGAGAGAGTAGTGAACACAACCGACAACCCACTGCCCTCCGGGCGCTCACACTGGTCCCCCAACCCAGGGGGCAACCAGAAACGGATGCCCGAAGGACAGGCGACACACCACAGGCAGGGTAACAACCAAACTTCGTAGTACGGCAGCTAGTGGTGTGCGCAGTGGAGGAAAATAAGCAGGGAAAGCAGCGGGGGTGGGTTGTGATTTCACAAGGGGTGGTCAGAGCTCCGTGATTGGATGTCTGGGGCGAGAGCATTCCAGGCAGAGGGAAGAGCAGGGCCCAGGCCCCGAGGCAGTTGTGGGCCCTGCGCACTCAGGGATGGATGGCGTGCCCGCAGTGGCCGGGGGAGGGGTGTCTGGGGAGAGACTGGGAGCCGAGTCCAGTATGTGGACTTCACATCCGCTGGACTCGGCTTTCACTTTGCTGACTGGGAGCCTCTGCGGGCTTTGGGCAGAGGAGGGACAGGATCTGGTTTAGGTTTTCAAAGCGTCGTCTCAGCTTCTGTGTTGAGAACAGGCCGAAGCAGAAAGGCAGAGTCAGGGGGACCACGGAAGAGGCTGTGGCGGTGTCCGAGGCAGAGTGGGTCAGCCCAGGTGGTCATGGTGCAGGTAGAGCAAAGTGGTCGGATTCCGGAAACATTCTGGAGCGAGAAGCCCACAGGATTTGCTGAAGGAACGTATACAGAGTGTGAGAAAAAAGAAAACACCTGAGACGGTGAAGCCTGGGTTGGCCGCAGGTTGACAGGAGGAAGATCGGGGGTCAGACTGGACCTGTGAACTGTGGGATGCCTGCCGGCCATGGCCATGGGGCGGGAGGCAGGGGGCAGACGCTGCACAGGCAGGCGCATATATAGAGTCAGCACTTCAGGAGAGTTCAGGGCTGGAGACACAGGGAGAGTCATCCGGGATGGATGGAATTTCGATCCAGGACAGGGTGGGCTCGTTAGGTGGGTGTGGGCCGATGGAGAAGGGAGAGGCCCCAGGACTGAGCGTGAGGCACTTCCCTGTAGAGACGCCCAGGAGGGGAGGAGACTGATGTCTAGAGAGAGGGGGGGCCTTGCCCAGGTCACACGGTGGTCAGGGTAGAACCGAGCGGCCACCTGCACACTAGCCGGTGATCTTTCCGCCCCCTTGGGTTGCCACGGCACGCTGTCCCCAAACGGGGAGGTCAGACATGTGGCCCAGGAAGCGATCTTGGTGCAGTTGCTGCACTGGGTGGGGAGCTCCCTCAGCTCCTGAGGAGGAACTGGGAGTGAGTCGTTCAGCTGGCAAAGGGGGCGCTGGCTCCAAACTGCCCCCTCACATGCGGCAGAGGCAGTTAGGGCACCGACTGAGGTTTCCATGGCGCACACTGCGTCCAATGTAACATCTCCGGAGGCTGTTGGGGTGAGGCACTTCTCGTGCCCTGTCCATCTCCCTAGAACTATGCCATGCAGGCCAGGAGGACCCGTACAGGTCATCCAATCCAGCCCCCTCATTTTACAGTGAGGAAGGTGAGGCCCAGAGAAAGGCGTAACCACAGCAAGGGAATGGCAGAGGCCAGGCTGGGACCCGGAGCTGCCCAGAGGAACGCCTAAGGTTGCCCTTCAGGCATCCAGAGCCCATTTCCCAGCCCCAGGGAGCCTGGTGGGAGGTGGGGAGCTGGTTTGGTAGCAAGACCACCGATCCAGGAAGCTCTGGGGGACAGCGGGATCAGTCAGCACCTCGTGCGCCGCCATGAAGACCTCTCTTGGCGGCGAGCCTCCAGACAGGTCCTCTAGGGCCTCACCTGTGCTCCCATAGTGCTAGAGCAAGTGTGGCTCGTGCTCCTTGGCATTGACCCTGGGGACAGGCCCCCTGGGTGCACTGTTTTCTTCCTCACTATGGAGCTCCTGTGTGGCCTCGAGCCAGTTATTCACCCTCTTTGTACTCAGTTTCCTCACCTGCGAAACGGGGGCACGAACAGTCTCTGCATCACGGGGCTATTGAGAAGCTTAATCACAACACACTAAGGCACTTAGGATGGCGCCTGGCACGTGGTGGTACATTCAGGAGACAGGGGAGGGCGGGGAGTGTCCTGCCCACGTGAAAAGCCAGGAGGCTTCCTGACAACTCCACGCCTCCTGGCCCAGCTTCCCCAGCGGAGGAGGTTTGTTAATCACCCTCCCAGAAGGTCCCAGCCCCCTGGGTAGAACTGGTTGCTGGGGGGGGGGGGGTTAGGGGGGAGGAAACTGAGAATGGGGGAGATATGGAGGGGGTGCCAGAATTCCAGGCTGGCCCTAGAAACCCAGAGGATTGGGCAGGGTGGGACCAGCAGAGGGGTGTGGCTCCTGTGGGGCACCCAGGGGTTAACAGCCCTCTCCCTGCCTCTCCCTTCTGGTTAACTCTGCCTTATTTCACAGCTGACTGCTCCCATGGAAATTGGAATAAGGATGAACTCCCGGCGGCTGGAAAAGTACCGGGCCGCCATGGAAGGGCTGCTCAGCGAGGTGCTGCTGTCCACCCAGGATGGTACGGCAGGTGGGCACACTGCACAGGGCCAGCCTCCTCCCACCCCGAATTAGCATTCCAGCAGCGCAGTCTGAGTGGGGGTTTGGGGATGGTGATGTGTTTGTCTGCTTTGCACGTGGGAACGTGAAGCTGCTTTCTCCCCGCAAGTGTGCCCTGCCCTGCGGTCACCGAGCCTAATCGTGGAGGAGGGCAGGCTGGGGTGGCTGCTGGGGCCCGAGGAGCCCAGCTTCCAGCCGGGGCGTCTCCAGGGCCGGCCTGGATGGCTCCAGCCCGGAGCCCAAACACCTTTCTGGCAGAGGGCTACAACAAATGACAACACTCCAACTCCCCCCTGCTCCAAATGCCTTCATTCCCCCCAGACACCACTGTGATTTCTCGGAAGGGAAAGATGCAGTCTCACCAAAGCCTGCATTGCTTTGCATCATTCTGCACACCAAAGTCCTGAGCCCCCTTTGGCCTTGCCCAGTTCAAGGTCTAGGCTGACAAACAGCCGCTGATGACTTTTCACAGTCCCCAGCAGAGAAAAAAGGCAGGGAGGAAGTGTCAAAGGTGCAGAAAGGGGTTCAGTGACTTGCCCCAGGCTGTGGAGAAAGCCAGAGGTAGAGCTTCCAGAACCCTGGCAAACCATGCCCCCCCCCCCCGGCTGCCCCTCTTCCCTGGGACCGCAGGCAGGTTTACGAGGCGGCTTCATAAGCTCATAAGCAAGCCTGCTGACACTGCTGAGCTGCAAACCTTTGCTTTTCTCTGACAGCCAAATGACAGCCCGCTCCACTCCTGGGAGAAGGTGGCCGGCAGCCGGAACTGAGAGACCTGCCCCGGGGAGGCCCCGGAAGGCTGCAGGGCCCGGCCGTGGGCCTGGAAGAAAATAGCCTTCTCCCAAGCAAATCCCCCTCCAGTGAATAAAACGTGAAAACACAGAAATGACTCTTTTATTTAACATCTTAATTTCCAAAGGTCAAACTCGGATCATGCCATAATGGGAAAAATAAAGTTCAGAGGGACTTTGGCCACAGATGGTGCGTACTTTAGCAAGACGTGCATCTTTTCTAAGTTCTAAGTTCAAATATTAATTCGGGCCACAGAATTGGAAGACTGGAACTGGCCCTTCCGTGAGAGGCGAGGAGACAGGCCCAGAGAGACGGCGTCTTTTGCCCCCACTGCATCTGTGGCTGAGCAAGGGCTGGGGTCAGGTGTCCTGAATTCTGGTGCATTTTCTGCTCACCAACAAGCTCCGGGTCAAATGGGCCGGAGATGTGAAGGCCTCAGCACAACCCCTTGCTGAGTAACGTCCTGCTAGCCTTTCAACTCGATGAACCTTCGCAAAAGCGAGGGGGTGATGCCCGCCCCAGACGAAGGCATGGAGGCGCCAGCAAAGAGCAAATTATTATTATTGTTATCACCCTGCAACTACGCGCTCCAGCATCTGCAGCAAAATCTCACCGCCAGCCCACTTATTTCTGCCTTCTAAACAAAAGCGGATGGGCACTTCATTCTAACTTAATTTCACATTAATGAACATTCATTTATTTATAAGCTAGGGCCACACAGGAACCTTAGGTTACCAGCAATTAGATGCAGTGCCCGTTCCATAGTTCCACCCACACGAACCAGTGCAGGGGCTCAGCCAGAGAGCAGTTACTGGAACAAGAAAGCCCCGAGCCTTAAAAAGGACACTCACTCCCCTGGGGTGCTCTGGATGCTCCCAAGGAACACCCAGACCCTCGCTCGCTGCGGCTCAGTTTCCTATGCGCTCCGACGCACTACTATGACACCCAAGCGCAGCTGCGGGGTCCGGGAAATGCTGCCAAGATGCCAGGGAGCAAATGGAGCCAGGGCCACCGCAGGGCACGTGGGAGAGAAAGGAGGAAGAGGCACGGGGACCTGTAAAGCCTGCAACTGGGAGGAACTGGATCCAAGACTCCTGGCACCTCCGAGCTCCCTGCCGGTCACTGCACTATCTGTAATGCACTCCAAGAAGCAGGAACACAAAACTCTCGGTCTCTTCCCACGTGGGAAACACAGATTTCACGTGGCTTCCTTGCCGGTTGCTCAGACCCGCCCCTACCTACAGTGAGACCGCCTCCCCCATCACCAGCAGGGTGCCCACCTCTGGGCCAGGGGCCCCAGTGCCCTCTGAGGAATTTTCTCTAGGGTCCCGGGGCTGTAGAATAGGTGCCAGGGAGGGAACTGAGACCCTTAGGAGATTCTCCCCATGGAGTCTGCATCTTTGGTGGGAGTTGGATCAGCAAGCACAGCCCCGAGGCGTGACGGCACTGCCTCTTCGGCAGAACGGCCCGTTCAAAGCCCAGCGCGGCCGCAGGCCTGTCTGAGACCCTCACCCAGCGGCCTCTGATGTGCTCCTGGGTAATGAACTGCAAGGGGACCCTGCCACCACCAGCATCGCACGCACTGTAGCCGGGGCCCTATGTAGAGGTGTCGGCTCCTTCTCTCCTTTCCTCCTCCCGCTGCTGTTCTCCCAATTGGCTCAAATAACTCTTTCCCTCCAACACGCTCCTCCAGTTTCTGGGACAGCAGACTGGGCTGCTCACAGGACCCGCACAGCCCTGGAAGAAATTAAAATTGGGGGAAGGTTGGGGGGGATCCTGTGAGCTGGGCCCAGAGAAAATGACCATGTTTTCACAGAACAGAAGTAAGGGACACAGCCCTGGCCAAAGGGCTAGAATCCCTGGACCGGATGAGATGGGGAGGGGCCCAGAGGAACCAGCTGGTGAGGGTGATGGACTCTTCCTCACAGCCAGCGGAGGTTTATCCGGCAAAATCTGCAAGACTCTCTGCAGACACCTGGCAATTACGGACAGCTGCGGATCGCCCTGTCCTCCTGTGGAAGGCACCGCACAGGGAACAGGACCGCAGGTAATAACAGTGCGACCTGAGCCTAGGTGCACAAGACGGAGATGGTGAGGTGCGTTCCCCGTAACCACATCGGTGTGATTTTATAATTACTGAGCTACGAGAATCTGCAGTGAGATTGGATAGTTAAACGCAAAGAGTAATTGCCTGGTATCTGTACTCTGTAATTTAGTGTAATCTAATCGTAGACAACGTCCAAAAGAAACTGTTTGAAAGCACTACGTTTTCTTCACGCACAATTCGTTTTTGACATCGGGGACGTATTCCACGCCTCGTGAGGAACGCTTATCCGCACAGATCAAAGTGTGATAGAGGCCAGAAGAGTTAGAGTTTTGTCCCATTGTCCCCGGAAAAGCAGGTGACAGAACTGCCATTAAACCCATCCCAGCATTTCTCTGTGACGCTCTTTGCCCCCTCGCTGACCTAGGGAGGTGGAAAGGGTCCTTCTCCTCCACACCGCGCTGAGGTGGGGCAACAAGATGCTGGGCAGTGCTGGGCCGTTCCTGTCCCAATCAGAGCCCCAGATGGCACCCACACCGTCCCTTCTTTTCAACCACACTCTCCCACTGCACCGCCCTCCAGGGTGACGCCACCAGGATGCGATTTGAAGGAAGCCCAGAATAGCTGCGGGACACACAGGCCGGCAACGAGGAAGATCAAGGACAAGTCTACGGTCCCCGAGCATCTCTAAGGACTTGATAAAAGTGTGCAGGGCTTTGCAGGAGGAGGAGGACGATGACAATGGAACCCACTAGAAGATTCGTGGCTGTTATTGTGGCAAGGCTCTGCTGAGGCGGGGGGTCAGCAGGACAGCGCGGGCGGCCCTCTGGGGATCCAGAACGTCTTCCGGGCAGCCCCTCCCTCCTGCGAAGCGTGTGGATGTGGTTACTAAGTGGATGAAGACACGGGGGCTTGTTTTTCCTCTTTTGTCTTTAATAATAAATCAGGAAGACCGTCCACAACATGAGCCACTCACCTTAGAAAACATCACAACCAAGTGACGAGCAAGGAGGGCGCTCAGGGCAGCTGCTGACTTTGCACTGTGGGCCTTGTCTTCCAAACACAGACGGGCCCAGCTGAGGGACTGCGGTGACATCACAGAAAGGCAGACTTGGAGAAGGCCCACAAGGGCTCACAGGCAGCCCCCCATGGGGCCGGGGTGGCGAGGAAGCACCGAGGCCCTGTCCTGGAACGGTGGGGGGTGGGGGGACGCGGGGCAGGAGGCTCAGGGAAGAAGTTTGGGGACAGTTGTGTGCAGGAAAGTGAACAGCAACAAGCTGACTTCACTGAAGCAGGAGAAGTTGATGGAGGACCCAGAGGGGTTGGCAATCCAGGGAGGGACAGGGCTGGAGCAGAGAGTTCAGCAGGAACAGGAAAGGCAGGGACCTGGGAGGAAGGATTGACATGTGAGGTTTTTACTAATTGCCTTTTCCAATAAGATGGTGAGGTTTCTTCTCGGGGCAGGGCGGGGGCAGGAGGGCCTGGGAGGAAGCTCTGATGGGCTCACATGCCCTCAGGGGCAGGGCACCGCCCCACCAAAGGCCTGCTGCACCCCACGAATGAGGCTGGGACTGCCAGGAGCCACCATGGAGGCAGGAGGGTGGACCGTGGAGGCGGGGGGTGGGGGGTGGGGGAGCAGTGCTGACACACGTTGGGTTCCAGGCCAGAGGGAAGACACGGGGAGGGGCGGGGAGCGTCACTTGGCCCCAGGGGTGTGCGGCAGCAGCAGTGTCTCCAATCACAAGGAAGCCTGACAAACCGACAAAGCCCACACTGGACCCCACAGCAGGGTGGCTCTAGTTCAGTCTGGATTTTTAATCACCCTGAGACCCGTTGTGATGACACAGACGGCAACTCTGCAACTCTGCGAAACGCTGGGACTAACTCTGTTTAAGCATCAGCTTCCAGCCCTCCTAGAACACGCAGGGCGGGCACTGGCGCCGACAGGCTCATTCTTTCTGAGCTGAACGGCCCAGCTGTGAGCAGTTGCACAAACGTGACCGACTCATTTGTCATGCACACAGCACTTCGGAAAGAAATAAAATACTATTATGTGGTATGTGTGTTAGGCAATCACTGTATCAAATTCATGGCGTTCCGTGCAAACACAGGCAGAGAAAAGGAAAACAACACTTGGTGAAAGAAATCGCTCCACATGGGAGCAGCTAAGTCGGGGACGCGGGGAGGCGAACGGCCGGAAGCCCAGCCACGCCAAGCTGTAATTTTCCTAGCAGTTGTGGTCAGTTGTGAACACCACTGTGGCAGAGCAAGTGGCAGGAACGCAAACCGCAGGCAGAGGGACCTTGCCCACAGGCAGGGCCAGGAAGGGGACAGGAGGGGGGAACATAGGGGTGGGCGATGGGACTGTGGGGGAGCCCAGGGGAAGGGGCAGAAATGAAATGGAACCCAGGAGGCCTGCCACGAATGTCTGGGAAGGGCAGCTGATGCGGGATGTGGAAGGAATACAAAGAGGGGGAGGAAGACAAGGACTTGTAGCTCTATTTCCATTTGCGGCCACCGCCTGCCAGGCTTCCCTGGGGCTTTCTCACTAAGAGCAGTCATGTAATCCAACAGCGCCCTGTAGGAGGTTTGCACAGCAATGCTGCTGCAGACGTGGGTGAAGTATAAACACAAAAACGCACGTACCACGCACTGTCCTGAGCACCGTACACAAAGAACATCTCCTCGTCCTCCCGAAAGCCAACAGGCGTACTAACCAACGGGCGAGCCGTGTTAACGGGAGGTGATCACACATCCACGAGCGGTGGCGTTGATTCCAGACCCCCAGCCTAAATCCATCCCCCATCCATCTCTCCGTGTGAGGGTCCCACCAATCCGGCACGGCGCTCTCGGGAAGCCTGAACCGCCCACTCGAGCCCAGGGACATCTGGTCTTGTGCCCCCGCCAGGGTGCGATGTGGGTCCTCCCCCGGCCCAGGCTCCCTGCAGGCCTGTTCCTCTGGAGGGCTCTTCTCTACGACCCAAACAAAGCCTTTCCCCGGGCGAGCAAGGGGATCAATATGGGTCCTCGAGCAGAGAGAGGCAAAGGGTCCCGTGTCTCCACTTAGGCAACAGCTTGCCTTTCACCCTTAAACAGTTCATCCATTAAATCAACATGACTTCATTTGAGTGCCCACCACGTGCTAGGGACTGAGCAAGGGTCGGCGGATTGAGACATGAACACCGCCTGGTTTCACAGGTGAGACGAAGCAATCGCAGGTGAGGAGGGAAGAGGAACGAGAACACGCCCGGAGGACCTCCCCAACATGGCGGCCGGTGTGACCTCCTCATCATGGCTGCCCCACGGGTCAGGCTCCGACCTCCTCAACATGGCTGCCCAGGCGACCTTCCTATCATGGCGCCGGGCCCCGCCCGCTCCGCCGCGGCCGCCGACGGGAGCAGTTCCGGGTGCGGTGCGCGCCGGGGGCGGTGTCCTGGCCATGGCCGGCCTGTCAGACCCGGAGCTGCGGCGGGAGCTGCAGGCCCTGGGCTTCCAGCCAGGACCCATCACCGACACCACCCGGGACGTCTACCGCAAAAAGCTGCGCTGCCTGCGGGAGGAGGCCCGCACGCGGAGCGAGGAGCGGTCGCGGGAGGAGGCCCGCCTGCGCGCCCGGCCCGCCGCGGCCTCCCCGCGGGCGGAGCCCTGGCCCTCCCCGCCAGCCTCGGGCTCGGCCTGCGCTGCCGCCGGGGCCTACGGCGATCTCGGGGCCTCCGCGCCTTCCTGGTCTGAGAGCCGCCACCTCGCCTACCCCGCCCGCCCTGTGCCGTTCAGGCGCCGCGCCTCGGTCCGGGGCAGCTCCGAGGAGGACGAGGACGCCCGGCCGCTCCACAGGCCCGCGCCGGGCCTCGGGGCCCGTCGCTGGTGGGCCGCGTCCCCGACCCCGGCGCGGCTGCCCTCTGCCCTCCTCCGCCCCGATGCGCGCCCAGGCCTGCGGGCGACGCGAGCGGGCCCGGCGAGCGCGGCGCAGGCCCAGCCCGAGGCGGGGCGGTGGCTGGAGCGCTGCCTGTCCCGGCTCCTGCTCTGGGCCAGCCTGGGGCTGCTGTTCGTCTTTCTGGGCATCCTCTGGGTGAAGATGGGCAAGCCTTCGGCGCCGCAGGAGGCGGAGGACCACAGTACGTCCAGGGCCCGCGCAGGGGTGGGCCTGGGCGAGCGTGTGTCCACCAGCACGCCCACTGTCCCTTCTGCGCCAGGCTGCACGGCCCGCGCTTGGCCAGGTGCCTCTTGATGTCTTCCTACCTCCAGCTCTCCTTCCTCCGGCTGTGGCTGCGGGAGAGAAGGCCCTGCGGGATTCCCGCATCTGCAGTATCTGCTGTCTTCACTTTCTCCTGTTCTCATTTCCTGCCCTGGCCCTCCCTACTAATCTACCCTTCAACCACGTGCTGGAAGCACTCACCACCAGTAGTTACTTTTACCCCAGACTCTGGTTTTCCCTCTCTCGAAAAAGCCGCAACCCACCCCTACCAGACATGTCCACCCCCATTCCCTTTTGGCTGTTTCTTCCCTTTTGAGCTCTTGCTCAATCACACATTAGTGCCCATTTGAAGACACCCAGGTTTCACTGCCCATGGATGGGATCTGGTTGAGGTCCCAGCTTTGCAGCACCGTAGGGCCACGTGCTCGCTCCTTCCAGCCACAAGGCCCCTTGCGAACAGGGAGATGATACCAGCCCTGCCTGTCCGGTGTGGGAGAACCTTTTCAAGGCTCTGAAGCTGATACACAGGGAGGCACTTACCGTGGCTTGCAGAAGCCTCATGGAGTGTGTTGAGAGAGAGTCGTGTGATTAAAGGACGGCCCCAGCCATGCTTCATTCCGCACTTAGTGACATGGTTAGACTTGCCAATAAGACGTCGGCTCGCAACAGTGTTTCCTGAATAGTTAAATTGCCTGAATCCGCCTCTCTGGTAATCCTGGGCTCTAGCCTAGCAGGGAACAATATTGAGGCCGTGGCTTCATAAATTTAAGTGTAAAGTGACACTGTAGTTCACCGCAAAAGAACAGTAAAAGAATATTCTCTGCAAAGCAAGAATGTGATTAGTCCTGCCCCCAGACTGGAGCCAGGGCTACATCTTTCCTTGCCCGGCAGCAACAGCCCCGGTGCCGGGAAAAGCTAGGTGCGCCCCAGCCCCTGCAGCAGATGGACGTTTGGGTGCAGGAACAGGTCTGCGGGCGCGGGGGTCCCAGGCCGGTGCACACACTCACACAGTCGCACCACGAGAGCAGCTTACCCACCCACCACAGAAGCGCAGGCCTGGGAGTGTCAGGGCGCCGTCGTATTTGCCGCTGAGACGCTTTAAGGCAGCAGCTCTTTGGGGTTTTCCGGGGTTTGCTTGGAGTTCCCCGCCCTGTTCAACGTGTCATCGTTCACAATTTATAAGACTGTCATTGGGTGTTGTTTGAGGCTAACTCCCTGGTAGGCAAGGGAGGCCTCATCGATCCTGCTTCACGAGGAGGAGCAGAGGTCCAGAGTGGCTGCGTTGCCCAGGGCCTGTGGCTAATCATTTCCCTCTGGGATTAGGACCCAGCTGTCCCGATTCCTGATCCGGGGCTGGGAAACCCTTACATTTTGTTGTCAGTATTTTAAAAGTGCCTTGTCTAGATGACATCTTTCTAATACCCGCCCCCCCACATTGATAATGTTTTACTTCCCCGGAATTTTGAGAGCAGTCCCTATTTGTACTCTTTCCTCAACCCACCTTTTAATTTCCTCTGTGTTTCTTTTCTTGGTCTCAGTGAAATTATTGCCAGTGGACTGTGAGGAAAAAACAGACGAGGTGAGTTTGAGTTTCTTCGTTTTTATTCCTTGTGCGTGTGTTTGCCTCCATCAGGAGGTGAGCCTCCCCAGAAAAAGATCGTAACAGGGTCCTCTCAGGACTGCCTCCTGTAGCACCGGAGTCACGTCTGTCCTGCGGCGTTCGTGTCCGACCGCTGCGGCAGCACAGGAGTACTTCAAACAGAACTGAGCTCCCCAGACCCACCCCTGGGCTCGCGACCCGGCAGTCGCAGCGCTGGGGACCTTGATCTTCTGCGTCAGTCCATCTAGGCCTAGGGGTCTGGGGGGGCAAGTGCAGTAAGTTGTGGTCGAAGGGCCTCTATGCTCCCTGGCTGTGGGAGGAGGGGCTGGCAGTTTCTAAGCAACAAGAGGCCACGCTCTCACTTCCACGTTCTCTTCTCCAATAGCACTTCCGTGGCTCTGAAACGCTGTTCTGATGTGGAACTTTGTGGGGGAGGGGAGGGTTTTAAACACTTCCGAAGTGGACTTAGCCGCCTTGGTCTATAGATCTGTTTTATGAAGCTTTCACCTTCCCTATAAATAATATTCAGGGACAGGGCCCCCTCCACCTACGACAGGAGCGTTAGTGAGGAGTTGGATGCTGGTACCGGAGGTGGCCTGGGCGAGGTGCGAGGCAGTGAATTTTCAGGCCATAGATCCTATCAGGAGGGGCCTCGGGCTGCCAGAGGGCGTGACTCAGTTGTGGTATTGTTACCTGGGCGATGCAGGGCCCCGGGGACCTCAGGTCACGGCACCTGGTCATCACCGGTCATCTCCACGCCCCACATTGACTCTCACCCGTGTGTGGAGGGGCGTCCGGGTGCAGTACCCACTTTTATTTCTCTTTGGCTTCTGCTGTGCCATATCTGGGGGTGTTTTATTCCATTCGTTTATTGCACTCACCCACCGAATATCTTTGCTTTCCCATTGTTCCGTAGAAACATGTTCATCATAGGTTTCATCCTTCTTTCATCATAAGAGCACGGCTGACGATTAGAGAGCAGCCCAGAAACATAGGTGGCAACTAGAGGGGAAGCTAGATCTTGCAGACTGAAAACCCGAAAAGGGAAAAACAATACCTTTCTGTAAGACTTCGCTGGTGAATACCAGTTTTCGTCTTTTAATTAGCAAACGGCTCCTTGGTTTCTGTTTCTCGGTCTTTCGCACCTGTAAGTGCATCAGGCCCTCCTCTGAGCCAGGCGCACTTGGGTGAGCCTGGCCGACACAGTCAGGCTCTTGCCGAAGGCGTGCTCAGTGAGCATGCCTATACTCGTGACGCCGGGGCCAGGGACACCAGGGTCTGGGCCATCATCGTAGGCTCCATTGAACTTCAATGTCATGAGGTGCCTGTGGCCTTCATGGAGGGAGGACCCAGGAGCCGGAAGGTTGGGAGGCACTTCTGGGCTTTGCTGAGGCCCTTGCTGAAAGTCTGTAATTCCTTGTGTGGTCCAGCGCGCGTGGGACCCAGCAGGGCACTTGAGTTCCTTTCCCTTCTCAGCCGACTTGGCACCTTGTGCTCTCGTTCTGCCTTTTGCTGCCGAGGGTGAGAGCACGGGATGGGCGGGCCGGAGTGCAGTCTGAGCCGGGCCGCCTGCTTGTCCGGGGCCTCCTGTCCTCTCTCCTGCAGGCGCGGCCAGTCCCGCTTTGCCCAGGTGTTGGGGTTGGAACGGTGTTCATTATCACTGCCTTTTCTCCGGTTGTGACCGTGGTAGCTCTTTAGTGTAGGAAATTTGAAAACTGCGACAAAGAAGAATCTCCCATGATCCTGCCACCTAGAGACAATTACTGTTAATGTTTTGGGGGCATTTCCTTCCCATCTATCTCTGTATGTACCTTTATAGAATTGGGTTCTCGATGTGTATTAAGTTACATTTAACACTTATTATCAGCATTGCCCATACCTTGAACATTCTTTAAAATAGTTTGGGCACCTGGATCTAGTAGAAGACACACAAGTTGTTTCTGAACATTATTGTCCTGTGTACAAAGCTGGGTCACATCATTTTGCACCTTGTAAAGGTTTTCGGGTCTTTAGGCAGCATCAGGGGACATTCGCTGTCCTCGGAGAGTGTTAGAGACCAAGTTCCCTCTGCGGTTGCAGAACCAGGCCCAGAACCCAGCCCCCTGGCTTCTAGTCCGGGGCTTTGCCCAGTGACACCCAGAGGAGGCCTGAAATGTGGGTGGTGGGCTTGGAGTCGACTGGCGTGACTCCACCACTCATGAGCTGGGGGGTGTTGGTGGCTCACAAGGTCTCTGAGCCTCAGTCTCCCCGTCTGAGAAATTGGGGTACAGTCAGGGTCACGGTGACGATTCGGTGCGCACTCGCACACACCACTCAGCACAGCACCTGGCACTCGTCCATGCTCAAGGAGGAGCAGCCTTTTCTTAGTGTTGTAAATCCAGGAAGCCTGGCGAGATGGCCTCAGTTCTGCGACAGGAGCTGGAGGACTAGGTGTGCGTATATTCCTTCTCCTGTTTTCGCGTACAGATGACTTTTCTCCCCCTACAATTTCAAGATCCTAGAAAACTTACTTCTTTAGAGGAACCCGGTCTAAAGTTAAACATTTGCAGCAGATACTCCACAAGGCAGACAATCCATGGTCAGAATGCAGACCCTTGAGTCTTCGAAAAGGGCAGGGTGGCCCGAGGGGGAGAAAAGACCAGCAGCCCCTGCGTGTGCCTGTGCTGTCCCCGACGGCTTCGTCTCTCCCGCTGCCTGGCCCTGCTCCGCAGCCCCGCCTGATGGCCCGTATTCCTGGGGGGACCGTGGGGCAGCGGCCGGGGAGCCTCCAGGATGGCAGGCCTTTGGTTACTGCAGCCGCTCTCACTCTGCTGCTGCTTTTACAAAGTTCCTTCTCAGCCAGTTAACTCGGCATTTATTGACCCTGCCATTGGGCCCACCAATTTGCAGAATTGGTCTTGATTTTTTAAAAGCATGTGGTGTCCTTGCCGCTTAGTACTTGATACTGTAGCTGACAAGATGAAGCCAGACAGACCGACCCCCGCCTTGCGCCCCATCTTTGCTGACCGCTTATCCTATGCCCTCCCAGTTCTGTCAGGCCAAGCAAAAGGCGGCCTTGCTGGAGCTGCTGCACGAACTCTACAACTTCCTGGCCACCCAAGCCGGTGAGTAGGTCTCGAGGCCCCAGATCCTCGTGAGCGGATCCAGGGCAGCCGGGGCGTTCTGTGCTCGTCTCCCAGAAGACACACTCAGGAACCGAGTCTCCACTGCCCCGCTGCCCGCTCATACGTTTGTGCAAGCCTTACGTTTGGGCAGAACGCACTGGGTTCTCACATGCCATCGAAGGGCCCCAGGGGTCCTGGCACATGCACAGGCCCTTCAGCAGCGGTGCGCCCTTCCTTGGCTCAGCCCCACCTCGTGCTCTGGGGGTCTGTGTTACACTGGGGGGGCCCGGCCCCAGCCTCAGAGTCTGAGTCCTCCCACCTAGAGGACCTACCTGCACCACATGGTCGGCCAGGACAGGTAGAGAGGCCGGTGTGTGGCAGGGCCCTGCGTGGTGGGCTAAGCACATTCAGGCCTGGGCAGCCTGCCCAGGCCCTGCTGTCATGTCTGGTCCTGGTCACCCCAGCTGGCTGCAGGACCCTGGACAAGGCCCTGGTAGTCTGAGGGACTCTCCGAGTGATCTTGGGTCTGTCGTCTCTTTCCCTTATAAAATGAAAGTCAAGTGCTGCCCCCTAGAGGAGGGCATTCTCAGCCCCCCAGGAAGGACCCCCTGGAAACTCCTTCCAGAAGGCTCCCCTATTTTATTTGGCAAACCAGGTCTTTGAGGCCAGAGGATCACCTGTATTATTGTGTCCTTCTCAAAGTCACTTGCTGATGACGCAGGTGAATTCCCAGGGCTGTGCCCGTGTTGAATACACTTGGCGCGGGAATCAGATGGAGCTGTTCAGCCTCATGGGATGTTGGGGAGGCGCCTCTTTCCTACAGACCAACACTTGCCTAAGGTTGTTGCTGGGAAATCAAGGTTGGGTGGACTTCTACTGGGCCCTCAGTCCTCAGGGCCAAGCGTGTGGGCCTCAGCTCTGCTACCTCTACCCTCCTGGCTGGTGGGAGACTAGAGGTGGTCCGGGAGGCGTCTGTGAGCTCCTCGGAGAGCGATCGGAGTTGGGGCTCACAGCACCACAGGCATCATGGGCCTTGCCCACGGCCCAGGTGCTCGGGATGTAAGTCCTGGCCTCAGAGGGTGCTCTAAAGGTTTGGGACTTGATTGTGGTCCAAGAGCAGCAGCACCCACACCACCAGGGCTTTTTGGAAGTGCAGAGTCTCAGGGCCTATCCCAAACCTACTGAATCAAAGTCTGCATTTTAATAAGGCCCCAGGGGGTAAAGTTGAGAAGCTCCGCTCTTAGACTGTGACTCCTAGTCGACATTTCTCCTCCGTCCCACCCTCCAGGTGCGGTTCTCACTTATGCCATCAAGGGGCCTGTCCCACTGTCCTGTGACAAGCCTAACAGGCAGCCCTGAGGACGTGCCTCTCACTGAGACAGGCTGCCAGGGAGTGTGGGCTCTCTACTAAGCAATCCTCCCTTCCCCCCACGCCCTATTAGAGGCCGCTGTCAGCAGGGGGCAGTGCTGACCCTTGTAGGTGCACGATGGCGCAGGCCACCTACCTCCCTGACCACTGGAGATACAAGAGGCCTCGGATGAGAACTGAGAAACCACAAGTTTCCAGAGGCACAATGCCTTTTAGCTAGAATAGTTAGGAAAGTGTCATGGGGGAGGCCCTGAAGCCCAGGTAGGACTGGTTTTGTGTATGGGGTGGGGCGGTAGGGAGAGGTGAGGTCAAAGCAGCAGGAAATGACGGGGTCAGGGATGGAAACAGTTGGCTTCCTGGGGGAAGGAGAAGCAGGGAGTGGAGTTTAAAAGGGTCAGTTGGGGGCCACAGATGCCAGGCCACCAAGGCTTAGTCTTGCAGGCAGTGAGGCCCAGTGCCGTGCTGAGGGCCAGGGGCTAGGAAGGCTGTGTGGCAGCATTTAGGTCGAGTGGCGGCGTTTAAGCAGAATTAATTTAAAGCTTTAAACTAAAAAAGAAAGGGGAGAGGAGGAAGGCAGCCAGGAGGCCATGGCCATGTCCCAGGCAGGCCATCTTGATGGGGGCAGGAGGGTGGGAGAAGCCAGCTTGGTCTCGGGACCCAGAAGGTCAAGATCAGGTTTGAAGTAGGAACGATGGGCTCCAGTTCATTCTCAAGATTTTGAATGCTGTCTTCGCCACTCCTCCCCAGCACACAGACACACACACACAGTGGCCACTTGAAGCCTCCAGACTGCCAGCTGAAGGGCAGTCAGCCCACGTGTGAGGGTAAAGGATCTTCGCCTGCCCGGCCCTGCACTGTCCCTGCTCGAGGGGTCTGGTGGTGGAGCAGCTCACGGTGGGCAAGCCGCAGTGGGCAGTTGAAAGCCAAGGCCTGTGGCAGGCCCCCAAGTTCCTAGCAATCTGGCCAAACGAGGCCCCCACAGGCTGGGGCCTTTGGGCTGGACCTGAAAGAATGGCAGGACTAGGGGGAAGCTCCCAGCTCCATCCTGGGTGGGAGTTGGCCATTTGGGGTACTTAGAAGGGAGCTTTGGAGCACTGCTGAGGCCCCACTGCCCCACGCTCAGACACCCCCTTCCTCCATGGGGCATTTTGGACGTCCGTCCAGGCCCCCTCAAAACAATGGGCCTGGCATTCTGGGTCACCTGCCCATTCCGTGTGTCAGACCCCTGCAGTGCCTGTAGCCTCCCTGCCTTTCTTTCCCAGGCTGGGTTTATTTATAGTGCCCTTCTGGTACCTTCCAAAGCTATCTGTCTGATCCTTTTAGGGATCAATTGCAAACAGACCTTGGCATTGGGCAGCTTTTTAGTCATTTAATGCAAATCACTGCACTGCTTTGCAGGTCAGGTTTTAATGATGTAGAATCGACCCAGGCTAAATGGCTTTTGATCCTGCTGCAGAGGGAAGATGCCCACGGAAGCCAGAGCCCCAGGCCACACGCTCCCTCTCCGAGCTAATGGCTTGATTCTTGCTGCATTTCTTTAGTCTGTTTCAGAGTAATTTTTTTACCGTTTTCCCGTCTGAATGTGTTTTTTCCCCTCCTAGGTAATTTTGAGTGTGGAAATCCAGAGAAGCTAAAAAGCAAATGCATCCCCGTCACGGACGCGCAGGAGTACATAGCAGTAAGTCGGCCGGGCGCTCACGCTCCCGGGAGGCCCTGGTCTCTTCTCTCCTTTTCGCTTTGTGTTTGGTTTCGGAGGTTTTTGCTCTTTCACTTTTTTAAATTTAGTCGAGTGCTAGGCTGCCTTAAGTTAAGGCAGCAGTGGGGGGTGACTGGGAGCAAGTTGAGCTGTGAGCCGGAGTAAACCTGCCGCATCCTGCTGTGTGTGCGTGTGTGCCGCTCACTACTGACCGGCAGCACGGGCCACAGCAGGCTGCCCCTCTGAAATGGTCCTGTCACTTGCTCCTCCCTCAGTTTGCTTTCCTCCCCTTCTCAGCGGCTTTAAGGGTACGCCTGTCGCCTGCCCATTCCTCCTCTCCCCTTATGAGTACTGTGTGGTCCGTCTGATTTTCCACGTGGCGTCAGGACGACAGAGTTATGGGTGTGTGGGGCCGGCAGGAACCTCGGTCACCCAGTCCAGTTTTCACTTCACAGATGAACAAACTGAGGCCCACAGAGGGGCAGGGACTTGCAAAGGCCAACACCAGGGACCGGTGGCCAGGCCCCTGAACCCCCACGCTTTTTTCCATTTTACCCAAGGTGGGCTGCTGCCGCACTGGCCTTCAGTCCTTGAGACATTCTGTTCTTTTGGCTGCCGCAGACCCGCACTGTCTCCCTGTGTGTGCTTCCTCGCCACCCCTCTGGTATAGCCTCTTCCTTGGCTCTCATCAGCTCCTGATCTCCCTCCTGCTGGCTGGCTGCGCCCGGGGCAGAGCATGGCTGGGGACATGCAGAGGACACAGGAGGGGGCTTCCTGAACCCAGCAGCAGAATCATGTTGCTCTAGCTGCTCCGCCCAGCCCCGGAACTAATCTTCTCCTACCCACTTCCACAGAATGCAACCGGCAGCTCCTCGGCCAAGTTTGAAGCTGCCCTGGCCTGGATACTGAGCAGTAACAAGGATGTGGGCATCTGGTGAGTGTGAGCGGGGTGTCCAGAGGGGTGCTTGCGGCCGCTGTCCTCACCCATCAGCTGCCTCCCTGGCCCCAAAAGAGGCGCCTGGGGTCAGACGGCAGAGGGCGGGTCTCCCAGCCAAAGCTGGCCATGGGAGGAAGAAGCGTTGGGAAGCCGGGCAAGGAGCAGTTTCAAGATGAGACAAAACGCAGGTGTCCAGACGGCAGCCAGGTGCTCACGCTAAGCCTACCTCACGTGACTCCACCTGTGCCGTTTCAGTTCGCCGGCTCCGAGTGGTTTTCTGGAGTAGGCACTTTTCCACTCCTTTCCTCCGGTGCTGGTTTCCACTTGTAGATGAAATGAGTGTGCACGTTCGTTTCACTCTATGGAAATCGCAAAAGGAAATACTGGATTTTATTCTGACTGGGCAGTCTCACCTCATTTTTCTGTGCTGAGCACCGTTAGCAGAGAGAGTGAGCCCTTTTGCCTCCCTGAAAGGCCCCCTAGGGCCGGGGTGCGGACCACTAGCTGGTGGCTGGAAACCGAAAGTTCCCTGCTGGGAGGCATTCGCCCCGTCACTCCACTCCGGTGTCTGGGTTTGTTAGGGCTCTGCTCGGGTTACAGCTCCCAGCACTAAAACACACTCTGGGATTTTGTTCTTCCCCTCTCTAACCCACCCAGATTACTAATTCCATCAGCTATGCATCCAGCGAAGCCTAGGGCAGCTCGGCCTAAACTTGAAAACTGCATGCATGGTACCACTAAAACTCATTGGTTTAAAAAGAAATAAAGCTTCCCTGAGTGGCTGAACGATTCTCCTGTGTTAGAAAAGGTGGAGGACAGTGCGCAGGTGCCAACACAGGAGAGCGGTGACACTCGCCTTTTCACACAGGGGAGGGCAGCCTGAAGGGCGGCTGAGCTGGCTCGGATGGCCAGGGTTGAAAGTGGGTCGTGAGAAACTGGGACGCTTGAGGTTCCAGCCGTTCCAGTGTGTGCAGGGCATGCGCTTGCCACCTAACTGGAAGGCGTGGGTGTCAGCGCCCCGCGGGTCCTGACGCCCCCTGGCCGGGGGCCTGGCCTGGGAGAGCCCGGTCCTCATGCCCTGTGCCCTGCCACCACACCTGATCTCTCCCCGGGAACAGCTTCTGTGCCTCCTTACGCCTGAGGAGAAGCACACTGTCCCAGGACTCTGTCTTCTCGTTCCTACCACGCAGTGCGAAGCCAGTGGTTCGGTGAACATTTCCATTTCTCTGTGCTGGGAGGTGGGAATCCAATTTATAGTTTAATCTTTCGCATGCTGAGAGGGGCTGTCAAAGACCCAACAAGGGGGACATCACTTTAGCAGTAGGGGTTCGAGCATGCTGCTTCTTTAAAGCTTTTTTCTTTCTAAGTAGCCAACGTGGGAAATTTCTGGGAAGAGCGCAACCAGGATACCAAGTCTATTGTACAAGCAAGGAGAGGCCTCGAAGCCCCTCCTCCCTTCTCCTGCCCCCACAGAAAATGGGGCTTAGACTGCGGCTGTTCAGAGCCCTTAGACGTGTTCACAACCCCTTGTCCTTTCAGTTTGAAAGGGGACGACCCCTCCGAATCGGTGACAGCCGTGGACAAGGTGGTCTGCTTGGAATCTGCCCGCCCCCGCATGGGCGTGGGCTGCCGCCTGAGCCGCGCCCTGCTCACCGCCGTCACCCACGTCCTCATCTTCTTCTGGTGTAAGTGCCTGCACGCAGCGCCGCCCAGGGGCGGGCTCCCGACACTCCTGGGCTTGAGGGACGAGTTACGGGAACCGGCCCTCGAGTGTCCATTTCTGTCCAGTGAGCCTGAGGTTTGTCTAATGAAACAGAGGGCGTGGACAAGCCAGCTCCTGCCCTGGGTTGTCTGACCCGTAGAGACTGGTGCCAGGAACAGGAGGTTAACTGGAAAATGTCCTCGACTCAGGGAGTGGACTGTCTGCGCCCCTGAGAGGGAGCCTGGCCCGGGCTAGAGGTGGGTGTTGTCCCTTCCAGGACCCCAAAATGCAGGCCACTGCGATGGGGAGATGCAGCAGGAGCTCGGCCTAATTTTACTCCCTGAACCATGTAAACATCTCCTGGGAAGCTATAGACACCTGATAACAGCAGGAAAAACCCAGGGTGCTGAGCTGAAAGCAGAGCTCAGGCCTTGTCTCCCAACAGTAGGGCTGCCTTTGAGCAGAGGCCTTGGGGAGTCTCTGAGGGCAAAAGGTCAAGTCACAGAACCCGCTGGCTCTGCCAAGAGATCTGAGCTATACATCAGAGGCGTCTGGGCATGCACACCGCTCCCTCTCCCACACTATCAGGCACAGACATCGTGATCAGCGGCGGCATCTCAGAACACAAAGGGCCCAGCGCGTACACATGCATGAAACCCCAGGTTCCAGTTCACGAGGGAGGGGATGAGGCCCCGGGATGGGGTTGGGAGGCGCCTCCGGCGACAGCTCACAGGAAAGAAGACAGCCACTTGGTAGCCTGTCCTCTCTTGGCATCTCTGCGCCCTTTGTCTCCTGCCTGGCAGCCCTGGGCCCGACACACAGCAGGCGCTCAGAGCACAGTCGCAGCCTGCCTCAGCCTCCAGCACAGTGACTGCCCCGTAGTGAGACCCGGTGCGCGTCTGAGCCGCCCCAAGTGATGGGAGCCTTTGATAGCGCCGTGTTCCCACACAGGCTTGGCCTTTCTGTGGGGACTCCTGATCTTCCTGAAGTACCGGTGGCGCAAGTTGGAAGAGGAGGAGCAGGCCATGTATGAGATGGTGAAGAAGATCATAGGTGTGTGGCCCCTGGGGAAGGGCTGCTGGCCGCCAACAGGAGGTCCGTGCCCTAACCTGTGCCGTCTGCCCCGCAGATGTAGTCCAGGACCACTACGTGGACTGGGAGCAGGACATGGAGCGCTACCCGTACGTGGGCATTCTGCACGTGCGCGACACGCTCATCCCTCCGCAGAGCCGGTGAGTCCCAGGTCTGAGGCCACCGAGTGCCTGGCATCAGGCGGCCCCCGGCCTCACAGGTGGGGGCACCGTCCACGCCTCTTGCCGATCCTCCGGCGCTCAGCTTTCTGTGGCACAAGGCACAGACGAGTGTGGGGCTGGTCCCACTGCGGCCCTGTTAGGGTTGTACGGTTGGGGTGCTTCGGGCAGTGACTACCAGAACCACCCTCTGCCCCGAGGGGCTCGGGCAGGGAAGGACCTGGTGGGCTTCCACGAGTGGCATCCAGAATCACGTGGGCTCCAGCACAGTCAGTCAGGTCTCGGATTCCATTTCTCCGGCTCTCGTGGTCCTGCCCTCCTTGAGTGCTGTCGGCTGGCGGAGCTCCTCACGGTCACGAGATGGCACCTGCCAGCCAGGGAGGCCAGGCTTCCTGCTGTCCTCACGAGCAAGAGAGCCTTCCCAGAAGCCACCAGGGACCACTCCTTGAGGCTTCGCTGGACAATTGCTTAGTTGTCCTTAAATCCATCACTGGCAAGGAGGGGGAGACTTTCTCAAATGCTTTTTTAAGAACTTTTTTTTATGGTTGGTTTTATTCTCATTTGAGAGAGAGTAGGAGGGGGAAGGGAGAGAAACACCGATTGGCTGTCTCCTGCACATGCCCCAACCAGGGATGGAGCCCACAACCCAGGCAGGTGGTCTGGCCAGGACTCCAACCAGCAACCTTTTGGTCACAGGACGGCGCTCCAACCCAGTGAGCCACACTGGCCAGCTGCTTTTCAAACTTTTAAACTATGGTCCACGGTCAGAAATGCCCATTACCTGAAATATGGTGGTCCAGGTCCCGCACACACGCACACACATTGCAGCTGACAGCAAATGGAACCAGCCTCCAGGGCGTGCACTGCTTGGGAAGGGATGGCAGTCTTGTCATGCTTGGCTCCAGGGCCACCTTCCACATGTGCCCTGAAAAAACCAGGGGTGGGTAGAGTTAGGGGACCAAGTCCCAAGAGGCAGCCAGCAGAGTCCCCCACGGTGTCACTCGGCTTATGGTCCATCTACCACAGGTGTCGCTGTGGTCTCGGGCTGGCTGGGTGCCACCACCTCCCAGGATGCTGGGGATGCTTCCTGATGTATGCTAAGGACGCTAAGCCTCACACTTGCCGAGTGCTCCCTGTGAGCCAGGCACTGCTCTGAGCCCTCCGCAGTGTGTGCCCCCCACCTGGCTCTCACCATGGCTTCGGGAGGCAAGAGTAGAGAGGACCCCATTTTACAGATGACGAAATGAGGCATGGAAAGGTTAAGAAACTGGGTCAGAGGCCCGCAGCTGGTGGCATTTCTGTGGTCCCCTTGCTGGGCTCTTTGGTCCCAACCCAAGAGGAATTGGGAGAGGAGTAGAACATTAAAGGGCCCTTTAAAAAAAAAAAGAAAGGTTTTATCTACTTATTCTTAGAGAGAGAGAGAGAGAAACATCAATATGTGGTTGCCTCTCGTGTGCCCCCCACCATGGACCTGGCCTGCAACCCAGGCATGTGCCCTGACTGGGAATCGAACCGGCAACACTTTGGTTCACAGGCCAGCACTCAACCCACTGAACCACACCAGCCAGGCTAAAGGGCCTCTTTTAAATGTGAAGATGTTTAATAACTGTTATGAACACCTCACCCCCTGGGAAGGTGGGGGCAGGAAGCTTAGAACAGACTGCCCCCAGCATGAGGCAGCCACTGGGGAAGGTCTCGGAGGGGCCAGCTGGTGCTCCCCGACTGGCGCTCCCCGATTGCCACGAGGAGCCAGCACGGGACCTAGGGTATCGCCCTCTCTGGGCTGTTTCCTCGCTCGTAGAACAGATGATACCACTTCCTTGCGGGGGCCTCTGGTGAAGAGAGGCTGGCATTCCCTCATTCACTCAGCAGCGTTTATTGGCGCCTGCTGCCTGCCACACCGTCCTAGGTCATGGGGAGACAGTGGGGGTGGACGGGCCTGCTGGAGCATCGGTTCTAAGGGGAAGACAGGGGAAGAGGCCTGAGAATGTGTGCTGTGAGGGACACAACCAGGGTGTCAGGAGGCAGCCGCTCAGCTCACTGGGTCGTTGCCTGGCCCTTGGGCACTCGTCAGAGGGCAGCCGTTGTAGCTTGGGCTTTAATTATATGCGACACACGTTCACTTAAATTGGAGCGGGAAGTCGCCTTGCCCCTCGTCACAGCACAGGGTGTGAGGGACCGGGAGGCGCAGGCCCTGCCGCTCGCAGCTTCTCCGTTCCCCGCCAAGCCTCCCCGTCAGTTCAGTGAAGCTCTGAACTCATAGGTGTGTGAGCGGCTGCCAGCCCTGCGGGGCGCCCTCAGCTGTGCCCTGTGGGTGAGGGTCTACTCCTGAAAGCCGGGGCACGTGGGAAGAGAGCGCACTGAGGAAGCAGAGTGTGCGGAGAGAAGCCGCTGGGCTGCCTGTTCATTACCCGGCAGTGGGCAGCCTGGGAAGGACGACCCGCACACCGCACGGGCTGCTGCCCCCTCTCGGGGCCCAGTATGACGGGCTCAGTCCCCAGGCGTGTGTCCTTGACCAGACCAGCCAAGTGGGGGCTGCTGAACAGCTGTGGGGTTTGGTCAGTGGCAGGACCCACCCTCGGGAAAGCAAGCCTCGACAGCCCCTCTGCCTCCTGACTCACAGGCCACCTCAGGACCTCCCCACCCTTTGTCCTCCCCCAGGCGGAGCCTTCCTGCTCTTGCACGCACACACGCACGCGCACACACACTCACTTCCCACGAGAGGGTTCGTGGGGAAGTGGGCTGCAAGGCTGATGAAAGGCAAGGCAAACAGTAGATAGCCAAGCACCCTACCCACCTGCCATGGTGTCTTCCCATGTGGTCTGGAGCTCTCCGAGCGGACCCTCTGGCCACCGGCCTTGGCTGGCCAGCGAGCGGGGGAGGAGCTATACCTGGCTGCTCAGGTTCCAGGAGTGGCTCCAGCTTCTGATGCTTAGCTCATCCCTATCCCCTGAAGTGCTAAGGAGTTTGTGGACTTAGCAGCCCAGCGGCCACTCTTTAATTAGCCCACACGAGGCATCAAGATGCAGGCAGAACCGGTAGTGGGCCACCTGGCCCGGCTGCTGCAATATCGGGCCCAGCGAGCACAGTCCCTCCCTACTCAGACACCTGGGGCTGCTCCAGACGCCTCTGGCTCCTTCACCTCCCTTTAATGGAATGCTTTTGGAGCAGAAAAAGTTGTGGAATCATCTGTCCGGGGCCCCCGAAGTTTCCCTCCGCAGGAGTCCTGTTGGTACCTAATGGCTGCTCCTTCCGTAGACAAATTCTGCACGGGACTTTGGAGCTTTGTCCCCCCTGCATGAGGGGCGCCCCCCACAGACCAGCTGGCCCTCCCTCTCTCTGCAGGAGGCGCATGAAGAGGGTCTGGGACCGGGCTGTGGAGTTCCTGGCCTCCAATGAATCCCGGATCCAGACGGAGTCGCACCGCGTGGCGGGAGAGGACATGCTGGTGTGGAGATGGACCAAGCCCTCTTCCTTCTCTGACTCCGAGCGATGAGCTTCCGCTGAGGCCTGTCCCCAGTCGGCCTGTCCGGCCAGTCCCCTTGGGGGCTCAGAGGGCCAGCAGACCTGCTGGTGCTGAGTTCACACTTGCCTTGACTTTCACCTCCTCCTGACCTTGTTCCAAAGGTCTCTCTGTAAGACTCTTCAGAGATTAGCTTAGCAGGAAAGTCTGAGCTTCCTCAGAGGCTGGAGGAGAGAGGCCAGGGGCAGGTGGGTAGCTTGTCCTCTGCTCTGGCCCCACCTTCTCTGCGCTGTTCTGCTGGCCAAGAAGTGGAGAAGGGCTTGTTTTTCTTGAATAGAAAAGATAAAAGCAGCAGCTGCCAGGTCCCGCAGAGCGAGTGTGAAGCTGGGTGCGGACACTGGGCGGGGCGGTGGGGCGGGATAGTGAGCCGGAGCCGCAGGGTCAGGGAGCAGCTCATCCACGTGCCTTTGGGGTTGTTGCCTGGGAGCTCCAGGGTGGAGGGAGAAAGCCTGTCCTCCAGCTGGATGGGCCTCCTGTCCTGAAGGGGGAAGGTGCTAGAAGTTAGAACAAGTACTACAGGAGAGTGGCCCTGGCACGCAGGCCCTCACGTCAGGAGGTGTGAGCTGCCAGGTGGCTTCCTGGGAGGAACCTGGGGTGGCCACAGGGCCTGAGAGCAGAGGGAGTGTTGGTGGGCCCCTTCAGTGGTGCTTCTCACGGAAGACGAGGTTTTAGACCAAACCTGCAGCCAGGGCACTGCATCCCGCCCCCGCGCCGGTTCCAGGACTTCGGGAGCCTCGCACTTCCGGTGTGGGGAGAGCGCCTTTGTTTACAGCGACCACAGCCAGCCAGGGGCCGGTTTACCAGAACCTTCAGCACACACTGGTTTCTGTGCTTCCAGGAGGTGTGGTGGCCGCACTACTGCCCCCTGCTGGCCACAAGAGAGCCGGGCTGCGCCACCTCAGACCTGCCAGCCACCAGCTCAGCAGCCCCAGGTCGGGGTGGTCTCCAGAAACCGCACAAGTGTGCGGCCTTACTGTGTGCGGGAGCCTCTCCAACTGAGTCTCATCCCAGATGTGCGCATCTGCAGCAGGCTGGCGAGGGGGCGAGCAGGGAGTTGCAACAGCTGCTTCCAAAAGGCATTAACCGCCCCTTCCTGGCCACCCTGGTATTTCTTCTTTTCTGAATAAAGCTCAGTCTTCCTCGTTTGAGCAAAGCTCTCGCTTTCTCTGCAGTCGGGGTGACCCGTGGGGCGCTGTGGCAAGGAGACGGTCTCACGCTCAGACTCCAGCCAGAATGAGGAATGCGACAGGCTTCAGCGTTGGGGTTGATAAACGCTTTATGAAAAAGGTGCTGCTCCCTGCACCCCAGAGCAGTGCAGGAGGAGGGGCAGCGTGCCGTCACTAACACCAGCTCCAGGGCTGAGCAGGGTCCCTGGGCCTTCCTACCTCGGGGCTCGGGTCCCTCCGCAAACCACAGAACTTGGAAGAGCCAGTTTTCACACAGCGGTGGCAACCCCTGCAGGGCAAACGGACCAGCTGCCTGTTTGGTCCCTGCAGGTGACGAAGAGTGGGGATCGAGAGAGCTTCCCTTGGGCCCCATTTCCACCCCCTTGGAGGCCCCAGGTGCGCAGACCAGACCCAGGAGACCAGCAGTATGAGGCTGGGTGGGGCTCCCTGGCAGCTGACGTGTCCTGAGGAGGCAGGAGGTTGGTGCCGGCAGCAGAGCTGTCTCCTTGGGAGGCCCACCACTGGGGAGAATGGCAGTGCAGCCTGGGGACCACACCTGCAGGCCAGGGGTCTGCCCTGGGGCACGGCAGGTGTGGGGTAAGAGCTGCGGGGCGTCGGGGGGTTGGCACCCTGATCCAGAGGGGCCCTGCCCGGCAGCCTCTGAGCTTCCCAGCCACGCCCCTCCCACCTGTGGGTGGTGACTGGCCTGAGCTTTGTCCTGTCCTCCCACTGGCTGGAAACTCGGCAGGTAAATTGATAATCAAGGAACCCAGAAACGACACAGAAGAAAATGAGCCCGTCTTCCCCTTTTCTCGTTTCAGTGAAAGATTTTCCCCTGCACTGCGTTTGGTCTTGAGCTGGGGTGGGAGCTAACGCAGGGCTCTTTCTGTGCAGCTGTTAGGGAAGCAGGAGTGAGACCAAAATAAACGAAGTAAGAGAAGCCACCACCCCACCCCCGCCACCAGCCGGGTCCTTTATGGTCCAACAGGGCGCTGGGCACAAAGGCCTCCAGCGCATCCTCGAAGGGCTCAGGCCCAGACCCAGCTCTGCAGCCATCTCGGCTTTGAAGGGCCATGGGGCGGCGCAGGGACCCATCTGCCAGGCACGGTCCTAGGGCATCTTTGGGTGGGAGCTTTGCTGAGAGATTTCTGCTCCTCCGCCTGATACCTTCCAAGCGCTTGCTGGGCCACACACCTGTCTTTCCTCACTGACAAACAGCGTGTCGGCTCCATGGGCACCAATATAGAAAAGCTTGGAGGTGAGGGGGAAAGGTGGGACCCACAAACCTCGGCCCTGGTGTCCACCCAGGAGCTCCAGGCCACCTTCCGGAGTCTCAGCTCAGGAAAAAGGTAAACAGCCGTTTGTCAGTGACTTGTACGAGCTGCAGTAGCAGCTGTTCCCCTTAATTAATACACCATTGACTTTGAGCCTCAGAAAAGCCCTTTGTTGAGGCAGGGGTACGGACTCAAATCCATTATTCTGTCAGCCTCCCCCGGAGGGAAGGGGCAGGGCTCTCTGGTGCCACGAGGTGACCCCGGTTTTCCAAAATGGCCCTCCTCCCTGGGCAGCCAGGCCAGCTCTCCACTCGGTCCCCAGAGAAAGCTCTGGAGACAAGGAGATAATCTGGCCGAAGGGTCCCACAATGCACCGGGGAAAAGAGGGGTTGGGTGGGGGACACTGCCACCTGGCGCTGCCTTTTCCAGGGGGGGGGAGGTATGCTGCACTGGGCAGCGTGGAGTTGGGAACCCTGCGCTTCACTGCCCGGGACCTCGAGCAGGTTGCTGTATCCCCGCAGCAGGGGACGTTATTAAGAAAGAAGTGAGAAAATCAGCCGACATGTGGTAGCGTCACGACACATTCGCAGTGAGCTATCGCCCACTGCACCCTCACAACTACCCCGTGCAGCAGCGTCATATCCCCTTTAGGGGGAAACTGAGGCACAGGGAGGTCAGGTAGGTGGCGAGGCCAGGGTTGAGCCCAGACTGCCAAGCTCCAGAGTCTGTTCTTGTCCCTGCTGTTTGCCCTTCCCAAAGCACAGAACGGGGAGCCACGCTCAGAAGCCTGCTGAAGCTTTGATCCAGAGGAAGAGGCTCTGGGAGGCTCCTCTTACCTGCCCTTCCCGTCTTCCCCAACTCTGCTCAGGCCTCGCCTTTCTGCCCTCACCAGGCCCACTCCTGCCTCTGAGCTTTTGCACTTGCTGTTCCACCCCCTCTGCTGTTCCCCATCTCCCCCCATCTCCTTCAGACCACATGCCTGTTGGGGTTGGGGCTGCACCCAACCCCACACACCCTCCACGGCCCAGCCCTCCCTTATTTTTCTCCTAACACCAGATGTACATATTTCACCTCCCTACTTGTACCTCCCCCCGCAGGTTACCAGCCTGCTACCTGTCTCCCTGAAGGGTCCATCGCCCCTGCCCAGGGAAATTCTGGCCACAGAGGGAATCACGCCGGACTGTCTGAGGCAGGGCAGGGCTCACAGGCACAGAAGCACAGAGGGAACCAGCCTTCCCAGACCGAGGTGATTTTTTACCGGGTTTCCTCACGTAGGACACCGGAGCACCTGCCAGCCCACAGCATCCCGTGACAGCAGGCCCCTCCCCTCTGCCAGGCACCGACCCAGGCAAGCCCCAGGCATTGTGTAAGGCACTTCTCAATGTGACGACTCTGCGGCACAGGTGAGGTGAATTAGGGCTCAGAGCAGATTAGGAAAGAAAGGGATAATGATTTTTCCTGCCAACAGTGTGGACCAGTCCATGGCTGAGGCCCCCATGAAGTTGAGGGTGATCCTTTTGACCTCACGGGGGTGTGGTGAGACTAGCAAACCAGGGAAGCGCTGCACAGCTCCGGGCCGGCACTGGGGTGGCTGGCCAGGCGGGGGAGCAAGAAGAGTTCAGAGCAGGGTCTCGGGAACGAGGACGAGCTGTACAGGCTTGGAGAAGAGAAAAGAGAGGTGTGACTGGGGATCACAGTCCAATTTCTAAGCAGCTTCTGTTTAGTGAGGAGACGGGAAAGTACAGTAATTTTCTTCAATGAAAACAGGCAACAGAATTCCCTTTGCCTGGTTCCCATTGCAATTAAGCCCTTCGCTGCAAATGAAGTGATTCGGTTTCTGTAGGGACTAATTTAAGCACGCTGGAAAGGCCGCTGAACTTTCTGATTGCAAACACCAGTGTGTGCAAAACAGAAGCCCATGTGGCAGCCAGGCTGGAGGGCCCTGCCGTGGGGCGGGTCTCCCGTGGGTGAGCTGGAAGAGTCCCGCCCCAAAGTCCATGGGCGGGCTGTCCTCCGTGTGTCCAACCCTCCTCCCCGCTGGAGCCTCCATCCCACAGCCTGAGTGTGGAGGTCCGACTGGACTCTGGGAGGCAAGGTCAGAAGCCTCTGACACCTTGGTGATGTCCGTGAGTTAGATGCCACACGCTGTCTGCCTGTCTTGTCATCAAGAGGTGCAGTCTATTTCTCTCCCTTGAATCTGGCCCAGCCCTGACCATGGAATGTAGCCAGCAGGATCCCGGTGCGTTCTGGCCCACGGTCGTGGAGCCTGCTCACTTCCACTCCCACCCTCTCGGGCCGGAGCCACCATGGAAAGAGGAAGCAGCTGCCCTGCTGGAGAGACCTGGTGGGGAGACGGAGGCCCGCCAGCCCCCCCCCACCCCCCCCCCCCCCCCCGCAAACAGATAAGCTGTCTCCACCAAGCCCTGTGCAGACGGCTGACGCATAAGTAACACAACACATGGTGTGGCGTTCAGCCATTTAGTCCACATCGTTGCTTTCTTAAAAGTATATTTCATCGATTATGATATTACGGTTGTCCTGGTTTTTTTCTCCAGTTTATTCCCCCCCATCCTGCGCTCCCCTCCCGGCAGCATCCCCCTCTCTTAGTTCATGTCCATGGGCCCACAAGTTCTTTGGCTTCTCCATTTCCTATACTCTTCTTAACCTCCCCCTGTCTGTTTGGTACCTACCATTTATGCTTCTTATTCCCTGTACCTTTTCCCTCTTTCTCCTCTTCCCCTCCCCACTGATAACCCTCCCTGTGATCTCCATTTCTGTGATTCTGGTCCTGTTCTAGTTGTTTGCTTAGTTTGGGGTATTTTTGTTGTTGTTTTGTTTTGTTTTTTAGGTACAGTTGTTGATAGTTGTTTGTTGTCATTTTACTGTTCATAGTTTTTATCTTCTTTTTCTTATATAAGTCCTTTTAACATTTCATATAATGAGGGCTTAGTGATGATGAACTCCTTTAGCTTGACCTTATCTGGGAAGCACTTTTTCTGCCCTTCCATTCTAAACGAAAGCTTTGCTGGATAGAGAAATCTTGGGTGTAGGTCCTTGCCTTTCATGACTGGGAATACTTCTTTCCAGCCCCTTCTTGCCTGTAAGGTTTCTTTTGACAAATCAGCTGACAGTCTTATGGGAACTCCTTTGTAGGTAACTGTCTCCTTTTCTCTTATTGCTTTTAAGATTCTCTCCTTATCTTTAATCTTGGGTAACTTAATTATGATGTGCCCTGGTGTGTGCTTCCTTGGTCCAACTTCTTTGGGACTCTCTGAGCTTCCTCTTCTTGTTCCAACTTTCAACTTCTTGTTCTTCCTCTTTTCCTTCCAACACCCCTATGATTCGGATGTTGGAACGTTTGAAGTTGTCCCAGAGGTTCCTCAGCCCCTCCTCACTTTTTGGATTCTTGTTTCTTCATTTTGTTCTGGTTGATTTCTTACTTTTGTTCCAAATTGCTGATTTGAGTCCCGGTTTCCTTCCCTTCGATGTTGGTTCCCTGTACATTTTCCTTTATTTCACTTTGCACAGCCTGCACTTCTTCCTCTGTTTTGCGACCATACTCAACCATTTCTGTGAGCATCCTGATTACCAGTGTTTTGAACTCTGCATCTGATAGGTTGGCTATCTTTTCATTGCTTAGATCTATTTTTGGAGTTTTGATCTGTTCTTTCATTTCGGCCATATTTTTTGTCTGCACACATCTGTTTCACATTTAGGGGCGGAGTCCTAGGTATTCACCAGGACGGAGCAACCCAAGTCTCTGCATTGTGACGCTGTCCATGGGGAAGGGTCTGAGAGGGAACAATGCTGCTAGCTTGGCTCTCAGGCAGCTCAGTCACTTCCCCTGATACCCACAATCAAAGTGGGCCCTTCTGGTGCTGATTCCCAAGTGGGAGGGTTCTAGGTTGTGTATGTTCTAGGACCCTGTGGGTCTCTCCAATGAACTCTCCTGTGAGGCTGGGAGTTTCTCCTTCTGATGCAACCCCCACAGATTTTTACAGCCAGAGGTTTGAGGCTTTATTTCCCTGTTCTGGAGCCCTGGGTTGCACGGTCTCTCTTGCTCCCCAGTTGTTCCTCCTGGTTTATCTGCACACGAATGTGGGACCACTCCAGCCGCTGCCTTGCTGCGCATCCTCTCCAGCCCAACTGCCCGTCTCCACCCCTCCTACCAGTCTGGATGAGTGTTTCTTCTCTAACTCCTTGGTTGTTAGACTTCCATACAGTTTGATTTTCTGACAGTTCTGGTTATTTTTCATTTTTAAATTTGTTGTTGTTGTTCTTTTGCTTGTGTGAGGAGGCACAGTTTATCTACCTACACCTCCATCTAGGCTGGAAGTCCTGTTATTATAAGTTTTTAATTTGAAATAGTTTACAACTCACAGATGATGAGAAAACGGCAGAGATTTCTCATCTTCTCCCCACCACCGGGTATTCCACACTAGCATGGCATGTGGTCAAACCAGGAAATAGACCCCGATATAATATTATTAACTTAGGCGAAAACCTTATTTGAATGTTACCATTTTACATGCACATCATATTGTGTGCCTGTGTGTGTGTGCAGTCCTATGAAATTTTTTCACACGAAGCCACCACGTTTCGGGGTGGCCTCTGACTTGTGACAGATGACTGACACAAGCACGGGCGAGACCCCCGGGAGTGCGTACTACTCACCCCTCGGCTGGAGGTGACAGACACACGGCACAGACACTTCAGCCCCAGGACCCTGCACTGGGTCACATGAATCAAGAACCGAGAGACAGGGGTAAATGGGCCCCAGAGCAGCCCCCTGGTCGGGGACATGCAAGGGAGGGGAGAAGAGGAAAGGGGGCCCACCTGCAGTCCAATCACGTGGTCAGAACTGAAGCCAGGTCTCCCTGTCCTGAAGGGGGGAGGGGAGCAGCACTGAGATGAAGACAGAGGAAGGCCGGGCACTGCAGGAAAAACAGGTGAGAGACAAGGGCCAGTAGAGGTGAGGTATGGATGTCCCTTTAGTGTCCCATCCCCCACGGGGTCACACGTGCAAAACCGGTCGCCGCCAAGCCCCAGTCCCTCTGTGGCGCAGATCCCACCGTCAGGGCCCTGTGGGTGGCTAGACAAGGCTGATGAGCCTTGGGCTGAGGGGGGAGGGTGCCACACGTGTGTGCACATGCCTGTACACATGTGTGCTCCAGGAACCCCATGGGGGAGGGGGCTTCCTTTGAGACAAACACACTCCATGTACTTTATCAGATTTCCAGATGCCACACAGCTGTGGGAGACGATGGCGAATGTGCCGGATGACAGAGCCGGAATCCAACAGCAGTTGACAGGCTGCAGCGATGGGGTGGGTCACATGAGATGAAACTGAGCAGTGACAGTCAGTCGTGTTTACTTTCCGTTATTTATTTACTCGTGCCCTGCCTCCACGGCCGGAGGGATGGGGAGGAACAGCGGCTCACAGGAGGAAGTGAAATGCTGCCCTTGGGGCCGCTACCCGAATGTGCAGACCCGGGGGTAGGGAGGGTCCAGGGGCTGAGCTCCAGCAAGGGCTTGGGGGTCAAGGGAAGACGGTCAGTACTATGAGCAGCAAGGTGGGTGGGTCTGTGCTGCATAGATAGAGGTGCCCCACGCAGGTTGAGAAGGACAACTGGGGACCAGGGAGGCACAGCACTGAAGTCAGAAGCCCTTACAGCCAGGCTGTCCTTTTGGGCAGGGAACTTTCAGGCACCCAAGCCCAGCCCCCCTGCATGGTCCACCTGGGAATGGCCAGGGTGCTCCCAGACAGCTTCTCCCTTTCAACATGTCCCAGCAATGCCTTGGCTGGTGCGGCTTAGTTGGCCGGAGCGTCGTCCCATGGACCAAAAGGTCACAGGTTCTGTCCCCATTCAGGGTGCGTATGAGAAGGTGACCCATCAATGTTTCTCTCTTTCTCTAAAAGCAATGGAAAAAATCTCCTCGGGTGAGGATTTAAAAAAACAAAAATCAAAAACATCTACAAGCAACAGACAGGGACAGGCCTGGGTCTCCAAGGTCCCCTCAAAGCGGACTCTGGATTTGAGTCCCAGGTTCTGAGACTTCCTGCCTGTGTGACACACTCTTCCTTTGGACCCCAGGCTCCCCACCTCTGTAATGGGAATGACACAGGTATCAGCCTCACAGGTGCTGAGAGGACTGAATGCAAAATGCATGTTGCCCGGTACGTAGGCAGTATTGATAACGAAGAAGAAAACACGTGACCCCTGAGGGTACAACTATGAATAAACAGATGGAAGTGACCAGCATTCAGACTTCAGCTAATTTCCAAGAACTTTTGTAAGAGGCAGCATCTGTTCCTGAAGCAGGCTGCTGAGTTAGGTGGTGAGACCCCCATCCCCAGAAGCATTCAAGCACCAGGACCCTGTGGAGACGCCTGTGCAGGGAAGGAAGGGCTCAAGGGTATGTGAAGATGGCCAGCAGGGGTCAGCAGCACAGCAGGAGAAAGGGGAGGTAGCCAGCGAAACTGCCCACCAGCTCTGGAGACAGGAGTGGCTCTGGGCCAGGCAGCCTTGCTTCGGGCCGAGAGGGTTCCCGGCTGCAGGTTCCAGCCCGGCTTGAGGCACATCCTGCAAGGCGAGGCCAGACTCCTGACATCCCTGGGCTGGGCTTGGTGATAGGAAAAGAGGGCTCTGAGGCTTCAAGTGGGGAACCCCAACACTGAACGCACCGTGGGCCTGATGGGGCTCTGAGCAGACAGGGGAGGCCAGTCAGCAGGGCCGGCATCGCAGGAGACAAAGGCACCAGCAAGCCCTCAGGTGGCCAGAGATGCCTGGGGGTGAGGAGACTGGACCCAGGAAGGGCTGGGACTCAGGTGTGTCCCCAGACTCGCCTCTCAGCGGGCACAGGCAAATGGAGAACCCCAAAGATGCTCCTCCCTCTTCACCTGCCCTGACTGAAGATCGTGGAGCCTGCCACAGGGCTGCTCTGGGGGAGAAGGGGTGCAATGGGGCGGGGAGTGCAGCACAGAGGGGAGAGCTTGATATGTCCCCTGCCGCCTGCCCTGAGACCCAAAGCAGCCCCACCCCGGGTGGGTGTTGGGAGCACCCACCTGGGGCTGAGGGCGGGTGAGGGTTCACTCCTCCACTCAGAGAGTAGCTGCAGCCCCAGACCGAGGTGGGGAAGCCAGGTCCAGGTAGGAGCTGACGTGTGTCACTCCTGTCAGACCAGACTCAGACGTAGCCCAGGTGGCCTCTGCCCTGTCTTAGCCCTGCAGGAGTAGGTGCTGCTCACTCCCGGCCCCAGAGTGCCCCCCACCTCCCTCTGGGAGGGGTGTACCCTGACAGGGTGGGGCAGGAGGGGAGGGGCAGCCTGAAGGTGGCAGCAGAGAGAGGACTGGGGCCCATCTAGGAGCTAAAGGAAGCTGACAACCCCACCCTTGCCCTCAGGAATGCTCTGGCAACTGATGGGGGGAGGGTGACCCAGCCCACAGTGTCCAGGAGGGAGCCTGGGCCTTCGGGGTGGCTCCTAGGACACAGGGAAGCATCCCTAACAAAACCAAACCAGAGCCAAACAAATAAATGTCTCCTAAGAGGAAGAGGCCTGAAATTCCATCATTAAAGATTCATTCCTTTAGCTGAATGCTTTGTACTTTCTAAAAATGCAAACCTATCAAAGCCTCACCCGGGAGCAGATTTGTCAGAGGGAAGGAGAAGACGCAAAGCACCCTGGTGAAGAAAAGCGTGAGTCCGAGTTGGGGGTGGGGAGGCTCCCCAGGATTTACTTTTCTGGCTACACAGCTTCCACGGAGGGGCAGCTCTGCAGACACGGGGGAGTGGGGGAGGGGAAGGAAACCATTCCCCCCATACGTGTAAGCCTGTGCATACCTGTGCGTACCTGCATGTATGAGAAACTACACAGGCAAACATGCAGCCACCACGACCACTGTCACCCTGCGGGGGCTGCGTATGACACCGGGAAGCAGACAACTCCGGGCCCAGGCAACCCAGGGGAAGGCGGGCAGGCTGCGGCCTCCACTGCCCCTGACCCGGCACCTCTCGGAGCGGTGGCCCGGAGTGGCCCGGAGCTGCAACCACGGAACGCTCTCCCACTAAGGGTCTCTGCTTCCCCTAGTGAATACTTATGGAGAGTCTGCAGGAGGCGACAGAAGTGCCCTGCAACATCAGAGAGGCGGAGAGAGCAACCCATTACCGAGGATTAGTTTCTCACGGTAGCGACCTCTGCCTCCAACCTCCCGCAGCGCCCTCCGCGCGTCCCATCCGCGCGGGCGCCCTGGGGGCATCCACCCGCAGACTCGGGCCTCTTGTTTTTCCTTTCTGAATCGTGGTAAAATACCCTCCCCTTATTTTTAGGTAACTTTCATTTTTATAAAAGTAACACATGGAAATAATTTGAAAAACCAAAGAGGATTTCGTGGCTTGTGAAGAAGGAGCGGCCGTCCGCGCCCCGCCCCCAGCCGGCGGCCGCGCCCGCGTCTGCAGAATGTGCACAAACTACACACGCGCGGTCTCCTACTCTAGGTCTCACCGTGGACTTGCTGCCGCGGGTGAGAAGCTAGCCGCCCGTTCCCCGCCTCCACCCAGCCGCTGGCCTGGCACCACGACTGTGGCTGAGTGGCGCCCCACGTCCACCTTGCTGCTCCAGCGCGTACATGTTACTCCAGGCGAGTGACCCACGGTCCCGGGGTCACGTTTATTTCCCACAAAACTTTCTTTTTCTTGAAGTTAACCCACTTGCCTCTCGGGGCTCGCCTGTGTCCTGAGACTTCCGTGTGCCATCAGCAGCCCCCCCACCCCCACCCCCGACTCCAGGACCCGACCTCACACCTCCTCCAGAGCCTGCCACAGCCCCCCAGGCCTGGCTACTGGGCCACCCCTCTGACGCTGGAGACCCTGCTTGTCACGTGCCTTGTCACTCTCTCCCCTAGTTACACCCTCATTTGGGGGGAGGCCACCCTTCCAGAGCTTTCTGGCTGAGGCTGCCTGGGAGTTAGATCTTTTGATACCTTCGGAGTGAGGCAGCCACAGAGGTGCACTCCCCCTTCTTCCCTGTGCTGGAGCGGCTGCCTAGCTGGGCCGAGTTTCTCACCTCCCTGGACAGTTAAGAGTGGCGTGGGACAAGAGCCTGTCCCTGAAATATGTGTGAAAGTGACGGTTGTCCTGTCCAGACTTGCCCTCCGGCACTCTCTCCTTCTTCTGTCTGCGGGAGCATGGGCTTGTGAGCAGCCTTGACCCGTAGACAGTGGCCTGTCTATTGACCGCCCAGATGCGGAAAGGACAGTGCCAACCTGGAGCCGGGCTGGAGGGGTGGGCCTGCACCTCCTCCTCCTCCCCGCCCTCAGGGCAGACACCTCCCCCTCTCCCAGCATCCCTGCCTACAGGCCCTCCCCAAAGCGGAGGCAGCTGGGCGTCAGTGGGCTACAGCTGCGCCTCGTCTCCCAAAGCCGGGCGGGTGTCTCCCCTGCACTGCCCTCCTCTCCCCCTGTCCTGGGGACACGCACGTGTGACCCAGCACGTCAGATGCAGTGTTCACTCCACCGTGTGGGTTAACGGAAGCCCGTCTCGAACTCATTTCTATAAATCACATCAGACCCAGCCCAGTGCCTGGTACATGGCAGGTGCCGGGTGCATAAAAGGATGAAGGAAAGACAGGGAGACTCGACCCTCTCCCGTCAGAGAGCTCACAGCCCAGGTGGGCGGAGGTTGCAGGTTGGGGGGAAGAGAAAGCAAATATGCAGATACCTGCATCAGAACTCTGAATGCGGCGATGCAGAGGGCAGCAGGGCAGCCAACATACCAGGGCGAGCCCAAGCAGGGCGGGCTTGTGTTTGCCACCTGTGCTCTACTTGGTTTACTTATGTTACCTGTCTGTCCCCTGGGTAACACAAGGGATTCTTGTCGTATGTGTTCCCTGCTCAGTCCCCACCTCCCAGATCTGTGCCGGGCTCCGAGAAGCCGCTCAGCGAACTTGTGCGGAATGAACCACTGACAGAACAATAGCCCATCAATTCCTCGTAAGCCTTTGCCGGGATTACAGACCCAGAACACCTGGCACGCAGTGGGTGCTCAGGAAAAAGGTGCCCCTCTTGACTGTAGCTCCTCCCTGCGAGGCACCCAGTGTGTCAGGGAGCGTTCACACCTGGCCTGACAGCACAAAAGTGAGGCCCAGGGCCACAGGAAGCCCAGGAAGTGCCTGAGCTCCCCTGCAGTCGGGGCCTAGATCCGGCCCCAGCCTTGCACTGCCCCTCCCGGCAGCCTTCCCAGCTTTGCCCTGGGGCCATGGTGACTGCCCAGCCTGGGGAGATGAACTGGCTTCTCACATTCCAGGCCTAATTTTATCTGCCTCCCCAGAGGGACTGTAAAGGGCACCAGAGGAGCCAGGGCCAGAGCTCTGGGGACGGAGGTGGACAGGCCTGAAGGGCCTCCTCCTGCCTCTGGACTTCGGTCTTGCCTGGAGGGCAGGCAGTGGTGCCAGGGAGGCTGAAACAGGACAGGAGGTGAGGATGCTTGCAGGGCAGGGTCCTGACTGCGTCTCACTGCTGCAGCCCCTGGCGAGCCCCACAGGCCTCAGCCTTCCCCGGGCTTCTCAGTCCAGTGCGGGGAGTTGGAGCCGTACCTTGTTCTTTGTCTGTGAAACCGGGGGTAATAAAAACACCACTCACAGGGTGGTGACTGGAAGGTTCGCGGAGCTGACACAGTTAGTGACTAGAACAGCGCCCGGCACAGGAAGGGCTTTTGTGTGTCTCCTATTCCAATCGTTGTGACCTGAGCCCCTGCCTCGCGGCCAGGCCCCGGGCACCCCCTGCACCCCAGGTTTCTCCCAGTGCCCTCACCGTCCGGTGCAGCCCCTGGAGGCCTTCCTGGAGCAGAGAATGGGGCATGGGGTGAGAGCTCCAGAGAACAAATTCCCTGACCACTGACCTCCTCAGGCCCTGCCGGCATGGGAAGGGGGGGGGTTGGAGCGGGGCAAGCCAAGGATAGATGGCCACTCCAGCTCCCATCACCCAGCTCAGCAGAACCAGGGCCATCGGTCATGGGCTGGCGGCCCCCAGTTGCAACCAACTTCATTTTCTGCCACAATTAAATGATGGCCTGCATTTGCTCACACTCACTCATTCAATTACCTTTACGGCCCTGAAGGACTGCAGAGCAGCAGGCATAAATAACAGGCGTCAGCGCCCCCAGGCTGCCATCCCTGCCCGCCCCTCCCCCAGGCCCAGCCCAGAGCTTCCCATGAGCACAGGACCGTCACCTGTGTGTCCAGTTCCCCAGGGACACCCTCCCTGGCTCCCACCACCTGCGCCTGTAGGTCAGTCTCTGCCTGGGAGTCAGCAGGGGTGGCTCTACCTGCCCCGCCAGGGTGTCTGCGGAGCCACCCCCTCTGCAGGCCTGTGGTGCCTCCTCTGTGAAATGACAGGAAATGTCTGTGCGCGCTATCAGGTGTTGCTCTTGCAAGAGGCCGTGGTCCTGGCCTCACGGTCAAACTGTGAGCATTCCTGAAAGGGAGGGGAGATGAGCCACCTGCCCACCTGCCCGCACACCCACCCCGTCTGCAGCCACCTGCGTGTTTCCAGAAATGCCATGTCCGCCTGTGCCTGCGAGCCCTCGTCAGCTCTTCCCTTTGTCCACTCCTCTGCCCAGGGGCTCCTGTGCACCTTCGAGGCCCACCCTGGAAGCCACCTCCCCTGGGAAGCCCGAAGCCCAGTCCCCATGGCAGGCAGGTTGACCTCGCCCTCTTTATGTCCCCCACTGAGCCCTACACGTGCCTCTGTGGCTCCTGAGGGTCCTGCATCGGGGGGGGGGGGGGGGGGGCGGTCCCAGGCTCAAATCCTGTGGGTCACTGTCGTCAGAGCCGTGTGAGGGCGTGAACCTGAGTTCAGGGTTGACAGGTGCAGCAGCCGCTGCGGCCCCCTCCTGGCCTGAGGCCCGCCCGTGAGGCCCTGCTACACACTAACAGCCATCACAACAGCAGCCCACGTGTTGAAGTTCTGGGTCGAACACTGTGCTAAATGGTTTTAACTTGCATTATGTCACTGAAATGTCACAATAACTCTAAGAAAATTATCCCCATCTTACAGATGAGGAAACTGAGGTTCAGTGAGGTTATGATGCTTGTCCAAAGTCACAGCACCAGGAAATGGCAGGCCTGGGCCTCAAATCAGGTGTGCCCACACCCATGGCCCACGCCCTCACCAGCCCCGTCCTGTGCAGCAGAAAGACCCGCAGTCTGGGACTCGGGTTCAAGTGCGGCTCTTCCATTGGAGCCGTGCTGCTCTGAGTAGGTCCTTTCCTCTCCTTGCAGCCTTGTTGGTCTCTCCTTCCCTTTAAAATGAAAAAATTGTAGCAGGCAGCCTCCAAGGGTCCCTCTACTCTGACATTCTGGGATTTCTTTCTTTCTGTAAAACACTGCTCTGACCAGCGGGACTGTGAAAACTAGAGGCAGGATCAGTGGGTTGCTCCCGTGGGCGGATGCTCTGGGGCAGGGCCCTTCCCGTGCCCCGACACTCATGCCAGAAAGACCGGTGGCAGCCCATTCCCTTCAGGAGGTCAGGGTGGCCGTTTCTCTGGGGATGCACAGGCAGGACAGCGTCCTTCCTCTGATGGCCTGTACTGCCGGCCCCAGGGGAGGTCTCAGAAATGTCACCCACGGATCGCTGAAGGAGATGCACACCGCAATACCAATGGCCTGTGACTGGGGTCTCAGTCCGCACACTGGCTCTTCCTCGGGTTAACAGCCGCAGGCACCTGCCCGCCTGAGAGCTGTGCTAGGGTGGTGTCCTCTCTGAGCTTCAGCTGGAGGTGAGCTGGGGGACGGGGCTCAGAACCTAGCACTGCTGGGGGATCCAGCCCCTGCCGAGTCCCCGACCTATGTTCATTTCACGTGTGGGGACCAGCCAGCACCTCTTCCCCCCGCCACCCACCCTCGCCCCTGGGCCTGGCTGGGGAAGGGAGGGTGACCCCCGCTTTCCCCTGGTGCGCCAACGTGTCCTCCCACTGGTGTGTAAGCTGGGTCAGGGGCGCTGCCTGGTGAATGAGAGTGGTTGAGAGGGGGGCCCGGGTTCTAATCCCAGCTCTGCCACTTACTGGCCGCCTGACATGAGGCCTCTCTGAGCCTCCGTTTCTCAGCTGTGGTGTGAGGGTGGTGCCCCAACCTCACATTCGAGTCAGGACCAAGAGTCCCTGCTGAACGGCGGCCATGCTGGCGCCGCGGCTGTGGTGGGTCCCCGAGTGCCTCTCCCGCCCCCACCCAGTCCCACCAGCACCTGGCCAGAGTGTCGGGTGGCCCGGACTTTGCTCCCAGGACTGGGTGACGACATCCTGCGGCTTCCTAGTCAAGGGAGCTCTGCTGATTTACAGAGGGCTTAACACCTGCCCCGGGCGCAGCCTCCTCTCACTGCGGGGCAGGCCGAGGCTGAGGAGTGGGGAGTGGCTGCCGTAGCCTGGGGCCCCTCTGCCCCCAGGGGGAGCCCAACAGGAGCCCACTGGCTCTGGGGCAGAATCCTGACTGGGATCCAGGCTAGAAGTTCCTGGGTGGGGTCAGGAACTGGGAGTGGGGTCAGGCCGGCACAGGCACGATTCTGGGGAGCTGCCAGCTGCCAGGCCGTGAGCCTCTGACTGTGAGGGGCGGGACAGCGGCCCCCCTCAGCCTATGCTCCATCCTGGCTTTCTAGAGAGGGGGTGGCAGCCGATGGAGGAGGTGGCTGACCACCAGAGGGCCGAGGGCACTGCCATCCAGGGAGAGCCTGGCGGGGAGGGAGAACTGGGAAGACAGGTGAATGAGGTCAGCATGTCACCCATTTCTCGGGCCTCGCTCTGGGAGTCAGTTTGGGGCACCAGGGCTTGTGTGAGGTCCCTCAGTGTCCAAATCCCTGGGCAGTATCCCATGCCCTGCCCCCCCCAGGGTCCCCATCCGCAAAGGCCCACTAATTAGGACACACCTGTCCAGCTCGACTCGCTCCCCACATGAAGGCACTCACACACTTCAGCGCACACACACACACTCAGTACTCGTGCACACCCACATTCATGCACACACGCTTGTACACAGACTCACACTCATGCACTCACATCCACACGCACACACGGACACGTGCATACCTGTACACGCGCGCAGGCACACACACATGCACGCTCAAACCTCACTCACTTGTGGCTGGACACAGCAGAATGAGAACAAGCGGCATCGGCAACGGCAGAAAAGGTAACACGAGAATGTGAGAGAGAGAGAACAGCAACCAGAAGCCAAGGCCGCAGAGGACGTAATGAACGGCCGGAGGGAGGAGGTGAAGAGAGCTGTTGGCAGTCACTGGAGGGCGCTCTCCCTGGGAGCCGTCGGAGGGGAGGGGCGGCGGGTGGGCCCCTCTGCGTACGGGTCTTGGAGGTCTTCACACGGCCAGGGAAGGGAAAGGGGAGAAGGAAGGGGAGGGCTGTATGCCCAGCTGGGGTGCAGCGACGGGGGCCCCGCCAGGGAAGGAGGGGCTTTTGCTGGAACCTGGCGGTGCAGCAGCCCCAGGGCAGCCACGCTGTTGACACCAGGGGAGGGGGGGGTGACACGTCCTGGAACAGGGAGGGTTGTTGTCGTCCCTGGAGTGGAAGAACTGGGTTATGAGGGCAGCTGGGGGGGGGGGGGGGAGCGGCTCAGAAGGCTTCACAGGGCGGCTGCGATCAGGCCAAGGCTCCTGTGCCAGGGGTCTGGAAGAGGGAAGGAAATCCGAGGACCCCAGCTACGGGCGGCTTCTGACTCCATACACCCTTGGCTGCCAAAGCCACAGTATGGAGATGACGGGAGGGGAAGCCAGAAGCCCAGAAGGAGTCCACACATTCATTCATTCACCAAACAGGTACTGGGAGGCTGGCTTTGTGCTACGTGCTGGGGTTACACTGTGGAGCAAAATAAGTGAGTCACCGTCCTTGAGGAAGGAAAACATGCAAAGAGCAAATAAGGCAACTGTGTCTGGGGAAAGTACTTCTACAGAAGGGTGCTGGGGGCAGACATGCCAGTACAATCCAGGAGGGCTTCTTGGAGGAGGTGATGCTTGAGCTGGCATCTGAAAGATGAAGAGGAACTAGCCAGGTGGAGGGGTGAGGGCAAGGCATCCCAGGCAGGAGGGACAGCCAGAACAAGGGCCCAGTGCAAGCTGCGGCTGGACCACAGAGGCAAGGACACACCCCGTGAGATGGGGCTGAGGAGGCGGGTAGGGCTCAGCCCCAGGGAGGGCTTTGGAATATATTCTAAGGACAAGTCGTCACTGAAGAGTATTACACAGGTTAAGTGACGTGACTCAAACCATTTGAAAACATCACTCTGGGGAGAACGGTGTGTAGGAGCAGGGGCGTGAGGAGAAGGGAAGACACCATGAGGAAGCGCCCACGGTGAGGGAGTGGGAGGTGGTGGGCCAGGGTGGGGGCTGTGGGCATGGAGAACGTTTGGAGCATGAAACCCACAGGGTGGATGTAGTGACGGATGAACTGCCAGGGAAGGCAGGTCCTAGAGGGTCAGTCAGGCTGGGGTGGGAGAGGCAAAGGGGAGCTCCAGGGGGGAACCAGCCCACCCCTTATCCTCAAGTAGCCGGTGTGCTTATGAGCCCCAAGCATTTTCCACCTCCAAGTGGTGGTATCTAAGAGCTGATCTGAAATGCTGCCCAGGGAAGAGCCCACTGGTCAGGGCGGACTCTCCGGTGGAGGGACGGGGCCAGGCCCAGGGTGGGCCGGGAGTGGCCGCAGGGCAGGGGCGGTCGAAGACAGGGCTGCGGAAAGAGGCTGCACAGCAGGCGTCTTGCAGACGAAGCTAAGTGTCGGACAGTGACTGCGGAGGGGACTTGGCTACAGCCGGGAAACAGGAATAAAGCGGCCGGTTTGCGTAACGGAAACACAAGACCCGAGGCTCCGCGGCAGTGGGGCCTGTGTGTTTTATTTATGCCGTGCGTCACGGGTCACGCACCGGGGGCACTGTTGACAAATAAATGGATGAGTAAGAAGTCAGTGTGGAATCTTGCTCCTTACCACAACCAAACAAAACCAGAAACCAGGTACCAGTGTGTGGACTGACCCTCCCTGAACCCTGGTTCACCCAGGCTCAGCCCCTCACTGCCCACCCAGCTCAGGTGGACGTCCCGTGCCCTCTGCACCCATAAAGGCCTCACAGCTCAGACCCGAGGTGGTTGTAGGGCTCCCAGGTCAGCGACTTTCCCGGCCGGTGGGAAGGGGAGGTAAATGGGGGAGGGTTAGGGGGAAAGGAGGTCACGCCTTCTTTTCCAGGGCTAGGTAACTGGAGCCCAGCACAGGGCTGGGCAGTGTGAGGGGCCAAGCAGGCTAGAGGCTGCCAGGGCAGCCTGGCCCCTGCCTTCCTGGTGAAATGCAATCCTCTGCCCTGGGCTGGGGAGTGAGAGGGGAACCATGCATGGGACCTCCAGACACCAAGGAATCCCTGTTCCGCCTGCAGACTCTGCCCTGTCTGGGCGTGGGGAGGGGACAGGCTGTCTGCTACAGGAAGGGAGCTGGGCTGGCAGGTGGGCGGACCTCGAATTTGCCGTGGCCGCCCCAGGACACCTTGTACTTTGCCACTATGACAGCCAGGAGGGGTGTAGGGCATGCCGAGAGGACAGCGTCAGAGAGGACCTCTGGGACGAGGGCCAGGAGACCTGTGCACTTGTCCTGTGCTCAGAACCCGGGCTCCCTGCGTGGCAACGAGCAGAGAGGGGGAGAGGCTGTCTGTGAAGTGAGCGCTCCATGGTCACGCGGAAATGCCAGAAGGGGGACATGGAAATTGCAGGATGACTTGGTGCTAAGCCACAGGTCTGGGGGACCCTGTTAGAGCCAGCACATGGGGAAGGGGACCCTGAAGAAATCAAGGACATGGGGGCGTGGCCCAGAGTCAGAGGCTGGACCAGAACTGGGGGCAAAAGGAGGCTGAGCCCCAAGGCTGCTGCTGAGCCTCTGGGGACCGAGCACCCACACAGAGAAGCCCAGGAAGGGACAGCTGGGCCCCAAGCAAGCAGGGCGCCCAGTGCCAAGGGGAACAGCAGCATAGGCCCAGGCAGCTTGAGTTCCCTAAAGGGCAGACCTCAGACCTTCCTAGAGTGTGGTCCCGCTCACTCAGACCCTTCACAACCCCCGTCCTTTGCGTCTATTCCAGCTGTCCCTGTCCAGGTGTCACCAGACCTAATCAAGGCTGACTCCTCAATATCTCCGTCCCGCCCCACTGCCCTCTCTATCCCTCAGGCCAGATTCCCCTGGAGGTCAGGACCTGGGGCCTCACAACCTGCCTGCCTGCCTTTGAGCCACGCTACCCGATCTGCTCTCCTCAAAGTAAGGAGCTCTGAACGCAAACCTGAGTAGGCCTGGAGCTTCCTGGCAGAAAGAGCTGAGGAGAGTTCTGGGAGGCCCGCCTTCCCGCACCCCACCCCCCAGCCTCTTCGGTGGCCACTGCCCACTAAGGAGGGCCTGCTGCCCCAGCTGCTCCAGTGCCTGTGCCTCCACTCCGCCCCCATCGCTGCCTCTGGGCCTTTGGGAGCTCTTCCTTTACCTGGACCACTCTTCTCACCCTCCCCCACCCAAACCCAACGGGGGTGCGTTTCCTCCAGGATGCCTTCTCTGCTTCCCCCTGAGCAGGTGAGGAGAACCCCCTCCAAGCCCAACGTTGTCCCGCCAACACACTGAAACTGTCCTTTGACTTGTTGAACACCTCGCCCCCCCCCACCCCCGACTGCAGACCCCTGACAGCAGGCACTGGTCTGGCGGGTCCCTGGGTCAGCCCATCTTCAAGCGGATTGTTGATTGGCTGACTGTCTTGTTGCACGACTTTCCCTCCCTCCGGTGGCCACAGCTTGGGGAAAACGGAGAGTGAGGTGGTGGGGAATGGGGTGGGGGCAGGGAGACTAGGGGAAGGGGAATATGAACTGCCCCCAGCCTTACCCCGTGGACAAGGGATCAAAAAATAACCAGGCGCCTTTGGCAATGGCCCTCGGTTGCCAGGGCCTGACGTCTGTCCAGGCACAGAGCAGAACTCGTCCCTCTTGGTCCACCCCTCCTCTTCCTCCTCTTCCTTCCCCTCCCTGCCCAGAGCAGCAAATACCAACGGACAGCTGGACAGGCCAGCCCCTGACAGCCCGTCCCCAGGGTCAGGTGACCTCCCCTCCCCAGGCCACTATAGCCTGGCCCTCTGGGCAGCCCTCTACCCCAGTGCCACAGTGCACAGTGACTTCTCCACACTGGGACTCCGGAAAGGCCTTCGCCCAGCAGACACTGAGAGAGGGTTACTTCCCCCAGACCCTCCCGTCTACACACTCCCCGGGACCCACCAGGAGGAGGCCCTGGTGAGTGCTGCCCTGGGGGATAGAGGTGGGGGTGGGCTTGCTGAACCCTAGGTGGTGCCACAGAGCCGGAGGGGTGGGCCCCACCTCCATCCAGGGCTGGTTTAGGACCTGCCCGGGGAGGTGTCTGTCTGTGTATGTATGAGGGGCAAGTCACAACAGCTCAGCAACATAGAAATCCTGTCATTTGCTTCTCTCCCCTCCACTGGAGAAATTCCACCCCTCTCCTCCTCACAGCCCCTGAAGGAAGGCAGGGTGCTGGGGGTGCTGGGCTGAGCTGGGACAGCAGAGGAAGCTGTAGGGGCAGGTGCAGGCATTGGAGCTGATGCTTCATACCCTACACTGTCCCAGGAGAAGCAGCTGTCCCAGGACAAGTGGGCCCCACCCCCTGAGCCCAGGAATGTCCTGGCCCAGCATGTTCTGTCCCAGCAGCCTCACCGTCCACCCGGCGGGACCACAGGGCTAGGATGACATCAGCGCCTGTGGGCAGTGGCCTGAGCACTGGGTGGAGGGTGCCCCATGGAGTGGGGTGCTGTGGGCCCTGGGCATCCGAGACGTGTCGCCACCAGGGCCCCCCTGCCAGAGTCTTTGGGTCCCCTCTCCCACAGGCTCCACTGGGCTCTCCATGAGCCTGAGACCTGAACCTGCGTCTGCCATGTTCCTCAGAATCTCTAGGGACCTAAAGGCATCCACGCCCAGAGATTCAGACCCGGGGGGCAGGACCCAGGCTTCCACAGCTCTTAAAAGCTACCAGTTCACTTTTAACCTGATACTACGAAAAACTTTCAGCCCGCAGGAAAAGGCAGCGGGACTGATTTAAGCCTGCGTGTGCATTTAAGCAGCTGTTTGAAATTTGCCCATGTGCTTCATCCGCGGTGCTCAGGTGCCCCTGCATTCCCCACCCCGGGCAGGTTCTTACGGACCCCACTCTGTCACTCCACCAACAGAATTAACCACTCTCCGAGAGCGTCTGTGTGCAGCCCATGTGCACATTTCCCCAACTGCCCTCTAAGTGTTTTTAAGGCTTTATTTAGACCAGGGTCAATCAAGGTGCATCTGGTCAGTGTGCCTTCTAAGTCTCTTTCAACCTGGAAGGGTCTCTGCCAACCACCCCCACCCGGTTCTCCACACCACGGCGACTTGCTGAGTTGAGGGGCCAGCTGTCCCACAGGAGAGGAAGAGCATGGCTGAGTCAGACAGCTCTCAGTACAGACAGGGAAACTGAGGCCCAGAGAGGGAAGGACTGGGACTCTAGAGCAGAACCAGGTCTCCTGGCCCCTGGTGCTCCCCCAGAGCAGCTCCTTATCAGGGACCTGAGAAACCCCTGGGAAGGGCCTGTGGCCCGTGGGACCCGCTCTGAGCAGGCACAGAACAGACCCTCCCCGGGCAGAAGTCTGGGCGGTTGCTGTCGTGCTGACCAGCAGCCACAGGAACCCCAGTCAACTCTGCAGCCTGAGTGCTGACCCTTGGGGTTGTTCAGGGCAGTGAGAGGTGGGAGGGCGGAGCGGCCCACACCAGTGCCACACTGGCAGCCCCTACGTCCCACTAGTTTTTCTTCCTCCTCCAGCCATGGGCCCACCCAGCCCAGGAGGGACATGTTGGGTAGAGGTCCTGAAGACCATGGTCCTGTGTGTGTCTCCAGCACCCTCAACCCTCCCCACCCTCCCCAGCAAGCCCTGGCCCTGGTTTGGGGTCCCTCCCCCATGAATCAAGCCAGGCACTGCACTTCTCAGAATGTGCCTTATCCAGGGCAAGAAGCTTCCCAGTGAGACCACCTTTAGAAAAAGTAGGGGTGGCGAGAAGGGAACGTGGGGCGATCAATCTTGATAACTTCTGAGCCAAAAACAGTCGTCTGCAAAGACAGGGCCCCTTCGCTCTCTGGGCCGCGGACAGGCTGGCCAGCCCAGGGCAGTTCAGCAGCGTGTGTCCCAGTCGCCAGGCCAGGAGGTGCCTGCTGGCTGTAGGTTTGGGCCCCTCTGGCTGGCTGTGCGTGTCTGCTGCTGCCCTCTGCCGGGGAAAGGCTTGCTTGCTCACTCCCACTCTTCCAGTTGGCCAGTTCTGCTCTGTGGCCTCAAGAACCATGACACTGCACACACACACACACACTCGCACCCTCATTTACACACTCGCCCCCACACTTGCTCCATCCCACTATTTTGGTTTTTGACCCTGAAAGAGCGGCTTCTTCTCGCAGTCATAAAGTTGCCACGCTAACCACGGGCACACCTCCCATCTCTGGCTCCTGAGTCTCTTCCACAAGGCAGGTGACTGGGCATATTCCTCAGAGAAAGGGGAAGGCGTGGGGCAGGGTGTCTGAGTTTGGCGGTATCTAAGATCCTGGCAGCAGCTTCACGGGGTGTGCCTTGGAGGGGCTGGTGGGATGGTTACTGGTCTTGCCCAGGGTGCCCGAGGACCCAGGGCGCTGTCCTGAGGTTGGGATATGTTAGGGCCCGGGAAGGCTGGAACCCCTGCCAGCCGCTGCCTTCCGCAGAGCAGCCTTCCCGCGGCTCGGCTTGCTGAGCCATCTTTGCCCCGGGTCTCCTGCCCTGACAGCGGCTCCGGACAGTGCTGCGGCCACTGCCAGGACATTTGCCTGTGGCCGGACGGCTTCTGAACCAATGACCGCTGTGTTAAAATCACATCTGGTCCTCAGGCTGGAGGGACATTGGGAGATTTTAAATGTTAAGAGAAAAGAAAAGGGAAAGAAAAATCTTCCCTCAAAGGATAAAATCAGCCTCGAAATAAGTTGCTGCAACTGAGGAATATGAAGCATTGCTCTGTGATTCTGGAGCTCGAGCCTTCCCGGGAAACGGACGCTCCAAAGCCACGTATTTCAGCCACAGCTGGGGGGTGGCATGTCAAGTCCCCCAGCGTTCAGCATCGATCCCACTGGGCTGGGGGCCAGGCAGACGGAGGACACATGGGCCTATAGCCCTTGAGTCATTCTAGAATGGATTTTAATGTGATTTTTTCTCCAGAAAATAACCTTTTGTGTTCCCCAGCCCAGATGGCCCCAGATGATACACAACCCTCCACCACGTGAGAAACACCAAAATCCTGCCCATAACGACCTAGGGGGCTTTAAATGGTTTTCTGGTCCTTTCTTCTCTAACAGATTAAAACAACGCTCCCCTGGGCCTTGCAAAGACACAGAGTGGTACTTGAGCCGAACCTCTGGCTCCGAGAGGCCTGCAAATGGACATTAGAGCTTCGAGGCCAGAGGGCAGGCCATCTCCATGCAACCCTTGATTCTGCAGTCTGCAGCCTGACACGTTTTGTATGGTCTTCTTTTGATTATCTGCTCCCCAGAATGCCCCCTCCCCCCAGGCTTACTGGGAGGCGGCCCCAAAGGCTTCCACACCCCAGTGATCTCAGGTCACTCCCTCCTCCCTACAGTGAGCTGGAACCAGACAGTCACCTCCAATCAGCACGGCCACGTGCCCTCTCTGTCCCCTCCATGCCAAGGCCCCAACCCAGTGCGGGGGGCACAAAACTGGGCCAGGGCCACACGGCATCCTGCCTCTGCCTCTGCGTGCTGCCCTCCCTCTTGCCTATGGCTCCCTCCCACGCACTCCCCACGCAGGCCCTCCTCAGGGTCCCCCAGGCCAGGCCACCATCCCTCCCCCCTCACACCCCCTGCCAGCCCCTCATACCACCCCCGTCTCCGTGACAGCACTACTTCTCCGCACCTTTTCAACTGGAACCCATTTCTTTCAACATAAGTTTTCCCCATGAGCCCCCCTGTGATACTCATTGTATTTTTAGTATCCGTTGATTGAGAAAACAGACGATGATAAAAACTACTAGGAACGCAAGTAATGCCTTTAAATGAATTTGTTTTCGGGAACCAGCAAAGCGTTTGCACACACTTGAGAAGTGAGTGTGCTCCGTGGGTGTTACGTTTGGCGTGTGCAGAGAATGCGGGTGGCGGTGTGGTCTGGGTGAGGTCTCCAGCGGCCTGCGAGGGCGCCCTTCACCCAGGGCCCTGTTAACCGGCCTCCTGCCCAGCGCTCGGCTGGGCCGCCACTGCAGCATGCTGGCCCTGGCTGTGGTGCCCTCGCGGCCCGGCTGGGGCACAGGACCCCGAGGGAGACTGCGCTGTGGGGCAGACGCGGCAGCAGCCTGAGAATCCCAGCTCCAGCGCTCGAGCTCTGGACCGTGGGACAGCGCTTCACTCTTCTCTGCCTGCAAAGGGCTCTCTCAAAAATCGGATGTGGGGACTAAAGCCAGGGGTCGCTCAACAGGAGTGGCTGTTACTGTCCAGATGTCCTTGTGCAATGAAATCTCTGAGTGTGTCACTCGAGTGAGGCTGCTTTCAACCTGAAGTCCCCGTACTGGGTGTCTGGCTGTGAGCTGGCGACAGCCCAGGCTATGCTGCATAGCAAGCCACCCCCAAACCCCAGCGGCCTGGTGTGGCAGAGACTGACTTCTCTGTCACGCTACGTATCCTACACGCAGTCCCTCAGGGAGCCACTGTGCTTCCAGGGTGACCACGGCCAAGGACGGGGAAGGTGGGGGCTGCTTGCTCTTAGGAGCTCCCCCCGGAAGCATCGCCCCCCCCACTCGAGGCAGCCAGAGCGAACCGCGTGCCGCACTCACCTTCAGTGTGCAAGGGAAGTGCAGTGGGCTCGTGTTCCGGCAAGGACCACCGGGACCCTGGCATTTGTGAGCGGCCGCGGCAACGCCACAGCCTCTGCCACCTCGTTCCCGGGGCCGACAGGCTTTGATGAGACACAGTCCATGGCGGACTTAGTCCCAGTTTACACCCTGACAAGCTTGATTTGTGGGTTCGCCCGCCATCTTCCCTAAAATGGGAGTGGCGAGTTTGAACCAGAAACCAAAGAAACGTTCTGGAGTTTCAGTGAACTCAGGTGTCGCGTGTGGGTCGGGGTCACGTGCACACAGGCTCTCAGGGAGGAGGGTGTGCCAGCTGGTCGTGCAGCCACAGTGCGCTCACCCACCTCAGTGTGACCGGAGCATGTGTCACTGTGCCTGGCGTCCTTGGTGGTGTCGTCCGTCCCTGCTCTAGCAGCCAAATATAACCACAGGGCCGCTGCTTGTGACCCTCCTTTCAGACCAGAGTGTCCTGCGACCCCACGGCAGGCTGGGTGTCACTCAGGCTCCACAGGCTCTGCTGACACAGGCAGCCCAGGAACTCTTTTAACAGCCAGCTCAATGACTGGGCCCCCCGGAGAAATCAGCCCTTGAATCTCCTGGAGTAAAGCCCAGAGTTATGTCACTCAGGATGTGACCCAGTGACAGGGCAGGAGGACACCGACCTGGGGCCATCTGTCCATCCTTCATGGGGGCAGGGGGCTTTAAGCTGAACTCTCTGGCTGGGGCATCTCACCTCTTACCTCCCTCCCTCATCCTAACTCCCTCTTGTCCCTCCCCAGGGAACACTAGGGGGTAATGGGCACCACATGTGGGCTGTGGGACTGTGAGAGGAAGCGGGGGCTGGCGAGAGGGGCGTCTGTCTCCCTTCGGAGCACTAAGGGAGCCCAGGGCATGCAGCAAGTGTGTTAGACGGGCGTGGGGGCCGTCTCAGGCAAGCGCCTTGCCCACCTTCTCAGCACCCAAGCCGAGTAGGCCTCAAGGCTCACCCACGCAGCCACAGGCCTGGTGGGGCAGGTGCTTGGGAAGAGGCCTCCACAAAGGGATGCTGTGACTTTTGTCTTCTGAGCACCGTGACAAGCCTGTGGCAGTGGGTGGGACACCAGGCCCGGGGATCTTACTCAGTGCGCCCCAGGGGCGTCAGCAAGCTGGTGCTTGCACCTGGAACAGAGCCAGGCTCCCGTCTCCTTGCCCGGTGCTGTGAGGGAATAGACACGGACTCGGAGGCCAAGGCCCAGGCCAGCGGCAGAAGTGCCTGCGTGTGGCAAGAGGAAGGTCTGGGCTGAGAAAGGTCTGTGGAGTGGAACTACTTATGTAGGACTTCCACGGAGGAGGAGGAGAAGAATGGAGCTCCCTAGCTTTGTCTCACACGGTGGAAGGCTGCACACACACAGATGGGAAACCTCAAGCTTCCTTGGGAATCCAAGGTTGGCATCGGTGCCAACGTGAGGCCCAAGAAAGCCCCCTGAGCAGCAGCAACGCCCACATGCCCAGCTCAGGCAGGCGCTCTGGTGCTGACACCACTGCCATCCGGCCCCCCTCTCTGAGGGGCCTCTCTGGCCAGGATCCTGAACAAGCTGACAGGCACTGCTGTGCCTGGGGCCAGACAACTATGCCCACGGTCTGGACCGAAGGTCACACAGAGGGTTCATCACGCCTAGCACTGCCCAGCCTGGTCACGTCCTCCGCCCGGAGTCCCGCGGAGGAGAGTATTAATACTCGGCGGTGACAAGCACTGCTGTGAGAATGTCCTCTCAGACACGAGATGGCTGCAGAGCCTCTCTCGAAGTGTCTGCTCGGCACTCTCCTGACACAAAGCCAGGACGTCTTTAGCAGCTGGGTCTCCCGCCCAGAGTCCCTTGGGAGGAAGGGTGAGCAGCAGGCGGCGGGGACGAGGCCCAGAGCTAGGGAGCCTGCTTTACTTCCATCTCTGCTCCTGGGCCCCCCGGCCCCCAAGGCAAGGCATTTCAGGCCTCGCTTTCCTCATCTGCTAGGTGGTGGTGAGAAAGCCTGCCCTCCCCACAACCCAGGTGGGAAAACGTGACCCACCAAGGCAATGACGCCAGAAGTGATCATGATTAACCACATTTACTGAGCACTTAGCTCTGGGCCCTGGGCTAACCTTTCACAGGCTTTATCTCAACTCTGTCCCTAACTCCATGAGGCAGGCGTCTTTGCTGTCCCACTCCACAGATGGGAGCACCGAGGCCAAAGAGGTTTAGTAACTCCCCAGGGTCACACAGCGGTGATGAAACCCAGTGGTGCACAGCTATGCTATGCAAGAGGGAAGCAAGCCTGCACCCCAACGCCTGCTACGTGCTGAGTGCCCCAACGGGGGAGACTGCTCTTCTTGGGCCAGGAATCGACGTTCCCCAGGGCAGGCAGGCGACAGGACAGGAGGGTTTAGGACACGGTGCCCCACCCTGGAAGCCCATGTTTGTGTGTACTGTTTGATTTTTTTAAGTGCCTGAATATTGAAATGCAAAAGGAACAAAGCACTGCTTGGAGAAGTCTTCCTTTCAGCCCTGCTCCCCGGGGGCAGCCGCTGCTCCTCGTTTCTTGCAGCAGACACTCCGGCAGTGACCCGTGCGGTTTACAGTCTGGCTCAGCTCCCCGTGGCTGCGGGCTGAGGACCCGGGTGTGTCTGAGCCCCACCGCCGCCGCCGCCGCCGGGCTCACACCACTGCCGCCCTCCCCTGCCTTCCAGGGTCCCTGCTGAGAGCCCACAGCTGGGAAGACAGTCATGCTATGACGACGACACAGGACAAGGAGAAAGCCAAGGACCTCTGACAGCCCCGCCTCTGTCCTGGAGCTGCTACTTGTCTGCCTCAGGCCATGGTCGTGCAGGGCAGCGTGGAAGGCGGGGGCGCCAGGACGGGCGTGCTGCTGGAGCCCTTCCTGCACCAGGTCGGGGGGCACCTGAGCGTGATGAAGTACGACGAGGACACGGTGTGCAAGCCCCTCGTGTCCCAGGAGCAGAGGTTCTACGAGTCCCTGCCACTGGCCATGAAGCAGTTCACCCCCCAGTACAAAGGTGAGCGTCCGGGCAGCACACGGGGCCAGGCTCGCCTGCACACACCCACTGCTTCCTCCAGCACTGTGGTGTGTGTGCTGGTTGCCATGGAGACATGCCCCTCTCCTGCAGCCCAGCTGGCCCTCGCTGTCCTAGTTTCTCTGAACTCTTCATGTCCCCAGGTCTGGAACACAATAGCATTTGGAGTCCTTCCAAATTAGCTCCAGCCACCCGGCTTCGAGGAATTGCGAATGGAATAAAACGGGGCGTCCTGGCCTGTGCTTTGGGAGCACAGGCTGGGTCCTGCGACCACGGCCGGTAGACACAGGGCAGGCAGAAGCTTCCTTTACCTCATGCCAGACACTCGGGTGGGTGGCAGGGGCCTAGGGCTTAGGACAGGATGCAGCAGGGCTGGGCTGCAGCAGGTTTGGGAAACCAGAATGCCTGCCCTCTCACCCAGAGGCAGAGCCAGAGGCATCGGCTGCCTTGCAGGGGGACCCGGGGCAATCGGGCACAAAACAGTGTGCGTCCTGCTCTGAGCATGAGGGGGCTCTGGAAGGAGAAGGCTGTGGGGAGGCCGCCTGTTCCGGGCCTCCGGGCAGGGCCTCTGGGCTGCTCTGTTCGAGCCCTGCCCTCTGTAGGTGTGGTCTGCAGGGCCCAGGGCTCTGCCGAGTGGCGTGGGGGTTCAGAGGAAAGACCTTCTCTGAAGGACCTTAGACGTTGTGACTGCAAGCTCTGCCTCCTTGCCCAAGCCTCTGCCGCGAGGGCAGTGCCAGCACCAAAGCAGTGAGCAAAGCCCACTTGCACTGCAGTGACTGACGCGACAGGGCAGGCTGCAGCGTGTCTACACCAGCGGCTCTGTGTGATCTGAGATCAACCGCCTTCCCCAGACTCACCGGAGAGTGTGAGTGAGTGAGTGAGTGAGTGAGTGAGTGTGTGTGTGTGTGTGTACACATATGCAGGCTCCCGGGCCCCATCCCAGCCTGAGAGTCAGAATCCCTGGGTTTAGGGCTCAGGAATCAGTATTCAGCATGTTCCAAAATAAGACCCACTGGTTGGGGGCCGAGTCCTGAGCCGTAGGAGGCATTCTTCAGTGCTGGCCTGCCGGGCCCCCCAAGAGTCTGAGACATGACGGGTGAGCATCAGACAGTGAGACGGGGTGCACTGCTGGAGTGCAGCCTGGACAGGCCTCCCCCGGGGCCCTCTGGGGCCCAGGAGGTGTTGACCTTGGCTCGTGGGTCACTGCTCATCTTGTCAGAGCACCCACTGGAATTAATGTCTGTCCTTTCAGAACTGATCTCAGCCCAGCAAAGGGGTGGCAGGTCCTTGTGTGGAGTGGCCTCCTGCCTGCGGCATTTCACGCTTCTCTGACATAGCTCTGGAGCGCAGACAGACTGCCAGGGCCGGCACAGGCAAAGCAGGAGAGGGAGGGAGGCTGCTTGGTCTCCAGGTCCTATCCTGCTGCTCCCCTGCACCCTCTCCGCATGAGCCCATTCCTCCCGGGATAGGATCGTACCACACTCGGGCCCTCTCAGACACAGGTTTACTGTCCAGACCCTTCCCCTGCCCTGCTCCCCCTTCAGGATGGGCCTATCCCCAGAACCAACTGCCTTGGAGCTCTGCTAAAGTGGGAGACTAATGTGAACTGAGGCTCATAGCTACACACACCGCTGGTCATGGGGCATGCTTCGGTCTCCGCCTCGGGCTTCACTCAGGAGGCGGTGTTTGCAAACTGCATCAGGGCACCGCAGATGCCCCCCAGGGGAGACCGTGTGGTCCCGCTGAGGGTGAGGGTGAGGCAGAGCCCCTGGGCTGGGGTGACCTCCAAACATGAGGTTCTAGCAACACAGAAACACTGGCCCACTCACTAGCCACAGTCCAGGCCCACGGAGGAAATGCAAGTCTACGGAGACTGGAATACCAGGCACCAGGGCACGACACTCGCTCTCGGACGCTTGGGGCAGGGAGCTGAGGTTGGGTTTTAGTGGGAGAGAGACCCTCGAAGGGCTCTCAGGCTGCGCAGCCGCCTGGTCTCACACGGAAAGAAAAGTACCACACCTCACCCTTAGAGCACCCTCACTGCCCAGATGCCTGTAAGCAGCTTGCAGGCGCCACAACCCTCTGACATGGGGACTGTTATTATCCCCATTCCACAGCTAAGGAAACTAAGGCACAGACAGGTTACCTAACTTGTCAGGGCATACCGCCAGTAAGGGGCAGGGTTAGGACTCAAAGCTCCCAGCTCTGAGTCCCAAGTGTGGCTCTTGGCCCCACCAGCTACTGGAACTGCAGAGGGACTCCTCAGATGCCAGTGCCCGGGGTCATCTAGGCCAGTGTGGAAGGGCCGCTGAGCCAGAGACCTCAGGTGCCAGTGCCCGGGGTCATCTAGGCCAGTGTGGAAGGGCCGCTGAGCCAGAGACCTCAGGTGCCAGTGCCCGGGGGTCATCTAGGCCAGTGTGGAAGGGCCGCTGAGCCAGAGACCTCAGGTGCCAGTGCCCGGGGGTCATCTAGGCCAGTGTGGAAGGGCCGCTGAGCCAGAGACCTCAGGTCAGGAATGCTCGAGTGGCTACACGGCTGTACAGGGGTCTCCCTTTTTCTCCGGATGGGAGCAGCTCCAGAGCTCTTTCTAAAGTGGTCACTGCACGCCGTGGCACACCCTCTCCTTCCCCGTCACCGCCCAGCACTGGGACGGCCTCGGGGGTGGGGGGGTGGGGGTGCTGCGCAGGCATGTCATTCCCAAGGGCAACCTCCCTGAGCCAGGAGCTCACCCTGGCCTTTTTGCTGGGCTGCTCAGGTATGACAGCATCTTGGGCTGCCTCCCTCTGCCTCCCAGTCTGCCCGCCTGTCGGCTTTGGGTGAGTGAGGATACGCCCCTAGACCTAGTGGGTTAATGGAGGAGCCAGGTTCATATCACAGACAGCAACAGATAAACACTCTCATGAGCTTAAAAACAAATACGTAACAGAATATTCAGAAGCTGAGGAAGCTGCTCGGCCCAGCTAAAATTGCTGAGAGGCTCTGGGAGCGTCCATCATGGCAGTAAGCGCTGGTGTCTGCCCATCCAGCACGGTGGCAGGTGGAGGTGCCTGGCGAGGGCTGGCGAGCCAGCTGCCAGGGCTTCCACTCTACAGGCAGGGGCAGCAGAGTTCTGGGAACCCGTGGGCCTCTGAGGCCTCGTCCCATCGGACACACACGGTGAGCTGGAGGCCAGATCTGGGCACTTGACAAAAAGAACCATCCAAGTCCCTAGCAGTCTGGATTCCACTGATGTGCTACTCTTGTCATGGGCGGGCTGCTTGAGGCTTGGCAAGGCCCTATCTGTGCTGGGTCCCAGGCTTCCCAAGGGCTGGGCTGAACCACAGAGGGGTGTGCGGGTGGGAGAGCAGGCAGGCAGACGGAGACAGAGCCAGTCAGAGACGTGCAGGAAGATGGAGTGAGAGGGCAGGGACATGGGGCCTGGCTGTGTTGCTCTGACAATATGAGAAATAGAAACGACTTTTGGATTTTACTGGTTTTGGGGTTTTTGCACCTCTGCTCACCTCCATTTATTTAGACACTCAAAATGGATGAGATCAGATAAGAGCTGGAGCCTGGAAAAGTGGGTGAAGGTCACATTTCTTGCCTCTCAGGCCCAGGCCCCCTGAGAGCGTGCTGTCTGGCAGGGCCATCACCACAGCCTCAGGAGCGGGGAAGGCCGGGGGCCGCCGGACAGGAACTTGGACTTTGAGGGATGCAGAAGCACCCTGCCTTGGCCGCACACCTTCCCAGGCTCCCCAGGCAGCCAGGGGGTCCCGAGCAGCCCAAGGAGGATCGCAGAGGCCATGAGGTCTCCCCTTCTCACACACGGAGGGCGGGCCTGGAGCCCCGAGGTGGTTTCCGGGTCAGTGCCCCTCCCCGGAACAAGCACGGCGACCCTACCCCCCAACCCCCAGGACGCAGGGCTGGCACCCCGAGTCCATGGGCCTCCTGTGCTCCCAGCACCTGCACCAGTGGCCCTCACAGGATGGTGGGGTCACAGCTTCTCTGTCTGCTCCACAGAACGACCAAAGCAAACGTGACTGAGGACACAGCAAGGGCGTTCTCCCCCACTCGTGGGTAACCACGGTGATCAACACGGTCTCCCTATGAAGCCCTGGCTCCATGCCACAGCTCGTTCCTTCCTCCACACCCAGGTCCGTACGGCCTGCTCAGAGTGCTGCACCCGGGTGACCTTGGGCCAGGTCTCCATCCTCTCTGAGCCCCAGTGGCCGGAGTCAGGCTGCCACAGCACAGCACTGGTGCACAGTGGGTGTGGAGGTCGTGGCGGTCGTGGCAGTGACTGTCGCTGTGCAGGCACCTCCCCAGCCTGCCGTCAGCCCCACTCTTGTGAGCAGGCTGCTGCGATGGGCTTGCTTTGGGGGCGCACGCTGGTCTTCAGATAAGCTGCCAATGTCAGGTCCAGGCACGGCATTATAAACGTACCATTGTCACTGCACAGGGTGCAGGGGCCTGGAGTGAGCTGCGGAAATGCAGAGTTTGAGGAGCCGGTGAAAACTGCACACCGCTCTGAGGCCACAAAATTAGGGCACTGGGAATCTGAGATGACAGGACCGGCCTGGGGAGACCGCTGAGCTAGCACAGAGGGCTCTGAAGAGCGGCTCGCTGAGTTACAGAGCAGGCCGGAATGGGCGTCGGCACTGCCCAGCCCCCTGCGAGCTTATTCAGCAGAAATTACCACTTATGCTGAGAAGGTGACCCAGTGGCCAGGGAAGGAAATAAGTATTTTGGAGGACAGAATCACATGCGACCCACCCTCTCAGTCGGGGGCCCAGCAGAGAGGTTCAAATGGAGAGCACTTTTTAGAGGACCCGCTAGTGTAAGGGCTCAGGAAACCACCGGGGGGCCAGCAGCGCTGGAAAGCCCTCAGCCCCCAGGCCTGCAGCGCCCGTCCCTTCCACTGTGAGGGGACGGTGGAAGGGACGGGGCCAGAGGGAAGCCACAGGCACTGGGAGGCCTGGATCTCGTAGAACACCTGTGAGGTGGTCTCCTGTGCCACTGCCAGGAGGATCGCTCCCTCTTCGCCAGCACTCGAGGGAGACAGGGTGCCCACTGGCTGCCCAGCCCAGAGAGGAAGGCCTGCACTCTGCCTTCCTCACGCAGCCTGAGTGAGGAATACACAGGGAGCAGCCACAGAGCAGTGCACGTCCGTGCAGGGACTGACGCCGGGTCTGAGGCTGGGTCTGGCCGCGGTCCTGGAGGAGGAGCCCAAGTAGCACGAGGTCAGGGGTGCGCTCACACTCGTCCCTCTCACTGCGGAGGCACAGCCCTGGGAGTTGGGGACATCTCACAGGTCGTCTTCTTAGGTCAAAGAGCCACGTTCCACCAATAGGCCCCACATGCTGTGCGTCTAACCAAAGGAATCACTGTCATGGCCGCAGCTGGGGATGGGGAGGGTGGATGAAGGCGTGAGGGAGAGTCCTGAGCACCCCCCCCCCCCCCCCCCCCCCCCCGCCCGCAAGCTGTCCGAAGAGGCTCCCTGGGAGAAGCTGGTCAGATGGAGACAAACGGAGGGGAGAGAAAGCACGGCAATGGAGGCAGACAGGAGAGGAATGCCTGGGCCCCCACTTTGCAGACCGGTTCTGAGGCCCCAGGCTTGGGCCCAGCTGGGGCAGCTGCGGGGTGACTGGGAAGGTGTGACTGTGCGAAGGAACTGGGATGCGAGGGCAGAATGTACAGGCGGGCTCTGCTAAAGCTCGAAGGGGCAGAGAAGTGCCATAAAGCAGGGGCTGTGCCAAGATCAGCCCAAGGCTCTTTTCTAAAGGCTCCCGGGCTCTGGGCTCATTCTGGAACAGGTCGGGTTCAGGCTAAGCCAGGGCAGCCCCCACAGCTCCCTTGAGAGAGGAGCTGGGGGAAAGGAAAGGGCGACCATCGCCATCAAACTACACTTCAGAAGTATGCCACCCATTGCAGCGTGTCCGCTCAGGTAAACTCCACCTGGCTTCTCCACCCCTCGCCCTCCCTCATGTGCTCCGCAGGCACCGTCACAGTTCACCTGCGGAAAGACAGCCTAGGCCATCTCAGCTTGGTTGCCAACCCACTGACGGAGAGCCGGGGGCCAGCACACAGCCCCTCGGGGTCAGCGGCGGGGGCGACACGGCAGAAGCTCCGGCAGACCACAAGCAGCAGCGGCGACGCAGGTCCCCTCTGCCAGTGGCAGCACGCCCAGCGGGCGCACCCGCTCAAGGAGAGGTGAGGGCCACTTGGCAGGATGACAGAAGCGGGAGCTCATCCCTAGCAGGGGCCAGCACTACTCCCACTGGGGCCAAGGCCGACGGCTCCCCGTGGAGGCCGGAGCGGAGAAAATGAGAAATTCAGACGCAGGTTCTGTCTAGAATTACTATGTGAACAGAGAAAGGAATACATCCTCCCCGTGCCTCCCCCGAGAGGGAGGGCTGCGACGCCCTCATCTCAGACGCGGACGAACGTGGCAGAGCCCTACACAGCAGGCATCCGGCGCGCATCTGTTTAATTGAATACCTGTCTCGCTGAGACCAGGAAGCCTCTGGGGAGGAATGTGCAGAGCAGAAACCCCAGAATAGTTGACACGAAGGAAAAGTGTGGCTAATGTCTCTCAGAAATCATCTTTCCTTAGCAGTCGAGAAGGGGTGAGAAGCCAACGCAACACTCAGTGGGCCTCGGAGGCACAGGAGGTTCGGGGCACCAAGGTCCCTGGAGAGGTCTCCAGAAACCTCTGATGACATCAGCTGACCCTTCTCAGATGAGAAGGGTCCCTGGGGATTTTTAGATATTTATGGGAAAGTAAAAGGGAGCTAATACAATGAAAGTACCTCCCTCCCCCAAGGAGCACAGATCTAATTAAGTCTCTTGAATCAGCATCAGGAAACAGGTGCCCATTATCGCCATTTCACAGATGGGGAAGCTGAGACACAGAAGACAGGAGAGAGGGGTACCAAGGATGCACGAGTCCCACCCCCTATGGCACTTTGAGGTCTCAAGGGTAACAGACTAACCCCAACTTCTTGGTTCCCTGTGGGGTTGTTGCGCCCATAGTGTAGGGCCTCAACGGTAGGGTAATAATCCAGATCACTGACAAGTGACTTTAACCACCTTAGTCCTCCGAGGGGGCGACACGTCCTAAAATGAGTTAATGTGAGTGCAGAGTCCCCACAGGAAGGCTGCAGTGTGGCCAGACCTGGTGCTAGGGACTGATGGGCAGGAAAGGCATTCTGAGGCCCTGCGGTGTCCTAGAGAGTAGCCAGGGGCAGTCTGGGTCAGAGTTCAGCCCAGGAGAACACAGTCAGTCACAGAAAAGGGTCCCTTGTCCCAGACCTGTGGACTGGCTGCCCTGACTGTCCTGTGCTTCCCTCACCTGCAGCCCAGCCACGGGGCACCTGAGGTCCGAGTTCCACCTCAGCACCCACGTATCCTCCCTGGTGGAAGATGCCAACGGAAACCAGGCCGAGAGGAGGAGCTTTAACCCATGGGGTCTTCACTGCCACCAGGCCCACCTGACCCGCCTCTGCACCGAGTACCCAGAGAACAAGCGGCACCGTATCCTTGCCAGCTTCTCCGCCACATGGTCCCAAGGGCACGAGGGCTCACCTATGTGGGAGGTGGGGCAGGGATGGGAACAGGAGGGTCAAGTAAGGGGGGAATGAGAGAAAGTTGGAGGCAGGAGCCCTCAAACTTGGGACGTAGAAGAAATCAGTTCTCTCCAAAGGAGAACTCAGAGATCAGGGGAGAGCCAGCCTGGGACCTGAACTGCACGCAGTGCCCCTGGTGGGCAGTGCTGTCTCTGCCACGGGGGCTGGGCCTCTGTGGGCAGACGGGGAAACTGACTGCCACCCTTCTGTCCCTCCAAATTCACCCCACAGGGGTCTTCCCACAGAGCTGATGGGGAGGAAGGGGTGTGGCTCCTCCCTTAGGGAAGTGCCCACTGGTGGACTCCAGGGGAGGTAGTCCCCTTCCCCTCATGCTACCACGTTCTCAGGGAGCAAATTTAGGCTTGAAATGTCCCTTCATCACCACTGGCTCCTTCCTGCAAAGGGCAGCTGGTCTCACAGTATTTACTAAGACACATCTGCAATCCTAATCCCTAAGAAGCTTTTGCAGGATAATTACTCCACTGAAATTAATATTCCTGCAACTCATCTCCAAAGCTAACATCAACCCACTTCTCCCAAAAGGTATAGGCCCATTTAGTGACGACAGGTTTTAGCCTTATGATTTTCTGCTATAAAATGTAAACTGAGCAAGGCCTGCCAAGGATTTCAGACCTGCATCTAAATTTCAGCCTCATGGGGAATGGGTGGGGGGTGGGGGAGACTGAATGTGGGAGGTGAGGGGTGGGTAGGGCAGGGGAGAGTAATGGGGGGAAAATGGAGACAAGTGTAATTAAAAAACAATTAAAAATTTAAAAAATCGTAAGTTCCAACCTCAGAGCAACAAGGAAAAGCAGCCTGCATGCTCATAAACCCCCTCTGAGTAAAAGGACTTACTAAAGCAGCTGCAAAGCTACCACCTGGAGTTCTTACTAGTGAGGGTGGGCTCATCCGGAATGCAAGAGCAGCCCTCAGAGCAGGGAATCTCCAGCCAGCTCCGGAGGGGAGCCCCCTGCCTCCGGTGGGGCTGCAGCCTAATGTCCAGGACTCTTCCTTAACTCAGAGCGACCAGGGTTCCTCTTGCTGGAGAACGTTGTGTCCCAGTACAAGCACCCCTGTGTCTTGGACCTGAAGATGGGGACCCGGCAGCACGGGGACGACGCGTCCGAGGAGAAGAAGGCCCGCCACATGACGAAGTGCGCACAGAGCACCTCAGCCCGCCTGGGTGTGCGCGTCTGCGGCATGCAGGTGGGTGGCAGAGGGCCCGCCCTGCATCTCGGCAGGTCCACTGTGGAGCAGGATTCCTCCCATCCAGACGCCACTGCCCCCGGCAGAGCTCCTCACTTTGGGGGAGCATCAGAGGCGGCAGCCAGGTGCTCCTCGTCCCCCAGGGAAATGCACATCCTGGTCTATGACACGCGGGGTCTTTTAAAGAGCACCTTTCAGGATAGTGGCGTCGGAACCCCCACCATTTTTTCAACTGCGCTCAGGGTCTTTGGCAATTGAAAGTTCCCACAGCAGCCACGTGACCTGCCCACATTGAGAGCAGAGCTCTGAGGACAGCGGCCATGTGCGAGCAAGGGCTGGGAAAGAACTCAGAGCGAGAGCTTCCCGGTGCGCTCTGTCCACCCCCTCCTCAGATGCTGTAAGGCAGTCTGTCTCTGCATTTTTATTAGCCGTTCTCTCTTCTTACTCCATCTTTTCTGCTTCTTTCTACCTGCTCTGGTTAACAAAGTGGGAAGGTTATAACCTGTAACCTGCTAGGCCCAGGCAAATGAACAGTTAAATCTTTATTGCCCGGACTCGCTGGCTTCATCTTTGCTGCTCTGCTGCAGCTCAGGGCAGAGGCTGCAGAGCAGGAGGAAAGAAACTCTTTCTCACGGCCTTGCTGCTCGACGCAAAACCAGACACCGGCTGCGCGGTGAACCTTCTAGCTTCCCTCACCTGAGACTGCCACCCCTGGGAGCCGCAAGCTGAGCCTATAAATCTGTCGCACGGATGTCCCGTGAAAGGCTTGGAGTGCCGTCCTCCAGAGCGCGCAGTGGGATGGTTTGCGGTGTGAACACAATCTCTCTCTGGGCCTCGAACCTTCTGAAACTGATCTTATTTAGAAGGTGGTGCCTGTCATGTGTTTATGACGACTACTTTAGCAGCTGATCTCCGACCCTCCAAAGGCAACACCAAGTCTATCCCATCTTTCTTTTTCAACACTGGTTTTCTGTAAACGTATCATGTAATCTGAAGGCAGGAAAGGCCCAAGAAACTGTCCTGGCCAGGTGCTGGCGGCCCTTCCCAGGTGTGCCAGGCAGGGGCACACTAAGTCATTCTCTAGCCACGCCAGCTGCTGGCCTCATTTCAGCCTCTGGGGCCACCTGTGCCATCTGAATGAAATGGGGGTGGCTGCCACTATCCCCCCCCCATCAGTATCTCTCTTCCATCTGCTCCCTCTGGTGGCCAAGACATGACAGGGGAGGGGAGAAGAGCTGGTGACGAGGAAAGGTGCCACCAAGCTCCAGAGCCACTGTGAACCACCCTCCTCTGACCAGGCTCCCCTCAGCTGCATGGGCTGCCCCCAAACCCCGTCCACACCTGATCTAGCCCGTCCCTTTTCTTCAAAAGACTCACCCCACCGCACCCCAAAGGCCATTATTGTTTCCTTAGAATCTGCAGAGAAAGGACTTTATAAACTTTGTTGGGGAAAATTTAACCTAATTGGCTTTCTAAGACCATTGGCCGTGATTTCAGATTCTTAAAGCTTTCCCATTGGGTTTGCTAATATTTGAAGAGGGGCCAGAGCCAGAGTTTAAGTCATGGTTTGGAGGTTGGCACGGGAAACTCACAAGAAAGGAGATGCAGCCCTTTTCTGCGTGGGGGAGGCTCACCTCTGTAGGGTAGACGGTTCTTCGGCCCTCAGACTCCTTCAGAGGCTGGCACAGAAAGCACGTCCGATGCGGAAGTAAACAGTGCACGGCGAGGGCTCGCCGTCCGCTCGTCTCGGCCCTGCTTGCCCTGCATCCCTGCGGCTGTCTCCACACATCACGTTAGCCTGTGACTCTCACCTGCCGCAGGGGCAGTTTTTTGTTTGTAATCCTTTGCATTTTCTCTTTCTTCTCCTTAACGTAAGGTTTATCAAACGGATAAGAAGCACTTTCTCTGCAAAGACAAGTACTACGGGAGAAAACTCTCAGTCGAGGGGTTCAGACGAGCCCTCTACCAGTTCCTGCACGACGGAACCCGCCTTCGCACGGAGCTGCTGGGGCCCATCCAGCACCAGCTCCAGGCCCTCCTCTTGGTCATCAGGAGCCAGAGTTCATACCGCTTCTACTCCAGCTCTCTCCTCATCATTTACGACGGGCAGGAGCTGCTGGAAAGAGCCCCGGGGGGCCCGCATCCTCAGGAGGCTGCTCAGACTGCACACGGCAGCTCTCCCAGAGGGTTCCCCAAAGTTGACATCCGGATGATCGACTTTGCTCACACGACATACAAGGGCTCCCGGAGTGAGCACACCACCTATGACGGACCAGATCCAGGCTATATTTTTGGCCTGGAAAACCTCATCCAGATCCTGCAGGATATCCAGGAGTGGGAATGAGACTCGTCGGGCCCATCCAGATTGTTCTGCAGTACAAATCATAAAAGGGACCCACTGATAGCGAGGGTCATCTAGACACCCCTCAGATGTCTTTGAGATAATCCCTCTACATCCAAAAGCCATCACTACACTCGGCAGGCCATGTTACCAGCTGCTGGAGAAATCAGCTCTGGAGATAACCCACACGCCTGGCCTCTGGTGCTAACACTGGTCACTGCAGACTGGACGGGCAGGGTGAAAGGACAGCACCTAGGAGTAGACTGCGGCGGTGCATGAGTTAGAGGTAGCACTGCCGTGAGACCCCGCAGTGACTGCATTTAAAAATGCCTTCTTGTTGTCAGGCTGCCGTCCTTCCCAGCTGCAAGGCAAAAAACCTTACTTGGAAAGTTGAAGAGAGCTGCCTGCTCCCAGGACAGGGAAGACACAGGTAATGAATGCCTCTTACCTCCCTTAGAGGCACTGCAGGTGGGACAGGATGAAGTGGGACAGACCTACCATCTCGCCGGCTTTGTACCCAGGTTCGGCGTGGGCAAGGCCAACCCCAGACACAGCACCGGCAGACCAACACCACAGATTCTCAATTTTCGCGTGTGGAGAGAAAGGTCTCTTTACAGACTTCTAAGTACCTACTGAAGCAATGATTCCACCAGAACCTGACCTCGAAAAGGCTCTGAATCTAACCATGACATGCAGTTTCCAGTGGAGGGGGAATGTGCATGAGGAGGAGCCACTGATGTTAAACCACACTCTCAGCTTTCTATGTACTTATGGGGGGGGTCAGAAGTGAGGAGCCGGAGGACCGAGGAAACCAGGTGCAATGTTTACAAGACCAGGAGACAAGAGTAAGTATGGAACAGAGAGCAAACGGCTCTAATTAATTCCTTGTTCTACAGTGCGGAAACCTGTTACAATGCCCTTGAGTCAAGCACTGAGATACGTTATCCAATTAGGGAAATAAATTTGTTAATAAAATTGCTGAGGTCAACAGTGTGAGTATTTGGTGTGCCTCCTTACGCTCTCTGTTTGTTTATTCTGCACATCGCACGGTACAGCAGCTCCAGCTGATGGGTGACTAGAGCACACTGCAAGAACTGTGCGCCGGTTTCCGCACTTCTTCGGGGAGCCCAGCGGGGAACGGTGGCGAATGAAATGTCTGCAAGTATCTACAAGGCAGGCACCAGACCTGAGACCTCAGTAGTCCTTTCACTTGAACCTTATACAATTTCTGGATTCTCATGGCTAAACCATCAACTTTCCAACATCCACACTATTGGAAAGAGTTACCTGGATAAAAAAAACTTTTGTTTAATTTTGCAATACATTACATGGACTTCAAAGCAAGTTAACTTCCCTAATAATGTTTGGCCAAGGTAACAACACAATTAATTCGGATGCTCTGTGCCCCTGGTGGGAGAGCTAAGTCGAAGCCTGCTGGGTGGCAAAAGGGAGTCAGCTGAAAAATAAATATTTGCCAATAACAAAATGGAGCCCTAAATATTGCTTTTTCTGAGTTTCTTTCTTTCTTCTTTTTTTTTTTACTTTTAGAGAAGGGGGAAGGAATGGAGAAAGAGAGGAAGAGAAACACCAATGTGTGAGAGATTCAGCTGCCTCTCACATGCCCCCAAATGGGGACCTGGCCCACAACCCAGGCATGTGCCCTAACTGGGAATTGAACCGGCAACCCTTCAGTTTGCAGGTCAGTGCTCAATCCACTTGAGGCACACAAGCCAGGGCCTGAGCCACTTTCTTGCTTGAGAACCTGGTCCCACATCAAGCAAGTCCAAAGTTTCCTGGCTTAGCTTCTGATTCCTCCACCCTTAGCAGCCCACCCAATTATTGCAAATCAGGGCAGAGAACAGAAAGGTATGGAAAGAGGAGACAATGGGTGTGCATGTATTTGACCTCCAACCTGAGCTTACTTAAAAAGGACAAAAGGGACGAGAGACCCCAGATATCCGGCCATCAGCAAGTGTCCTTGTGCTGAACAGCTATTCCCTGCTGATCTCTCTGCTCAGCACCGTGGAAGATCCAGCTCTCGGGAGCTTGGACTCTCGTTGGAGCAGCGCGAATCACACACATGAACTGACAATGACGTACACAAGACGGTCCCCAGTGGACAGAGGATGGCCCTGTGTGGTGCAGATGAGCAACCCTAAAATTTAAAGTTGAAGGCATTGGCTGAGAGCAGACTTGTCACAGAAACTGTTGGAGGAGGTTAGACTTCTTCTGGGCCCTGAAGGGTGACAGGGGTGGGGAAGGGGCTGGGGACTGGTGGGGGTGGGGAGTGAAGGAACGGAAAAGGCCGGCATATTCATGAGTCCATGGACAGACCAACCCACTCGGAATGGGGTGTTGGGGGTAGTAGAAATGAAGAGCAGAAAAATGGAGTGAACCCAATGGATGCAGACACTTAAAAATCTAGCTGAGTAGCTCATTCGTTTATGATTTCATTAATCTGTTCTTCCTTTTCACCCACCCAACAAATATTTTCTGAGTGCCTGGTACATACAGCTAGGGCCTGTGTAGGAAGCAAGGACGTGCGAAGATCAAGATGTTTTGCTCACCCTGGCTGGCGTGGCTCAGGTGGTTGGGTGTCACCCTACAAAACGAAAGGTCACTGACTCAATTCCCAGTCAGGGTACACGCCTAGGTTGTGAGTTCAGTCCCCAGTTGGGGAGCATGCAAGAGTCAACCAATCGATGTCTTTCTCACATTGATGTTTCTCCCCTTCTCCTTCTCCCTCCCTCCCCTCTGTCTAAAAATAAATAAATAAAATCTTTTTTTAAAACAGATGTTCTCCCTCAAGCACCTTATGACTTAATAAGAGACTGAAGACGCTCACATGAAAACATTATCACGGGTACCTCCCCAGGGTGTGGGGGCCGTTTGCCCAGCTACGCCGAGTGCTCCCGGGACAGCAGAGGCAGAGAGGGCTCACTGGCACATGGAGTGATTGTAGAGGTGGTTTCTGAGCTGTGCCTTGAAAGGAAGTCAAGTCTGAAAAGTGACAAAGAAAGGCAAACGGTCCAGGAAAAGGATTTACAAGCATGGAAAGGGAATCCAACATTCCGTTCAGGCGTGTGGTCTGTGTCGGCCACAGGAGGTTGATGTACAGAGCACCAGAGGCAGTAAGATGGAAATGGAGAAACCCCAGAACATGAGAACGGAGAGAGCCTCAGAACCTTCCACTTCCACAGCTCCCTCACGCCTAGAATGCCATTAGGAGCCCCCTGCTGGCCTCCCTCACTTAGACCAGAGAGGTCTCTTCTTTTTCAACTGAAAATCACACGGGTGTCAGGGTAGGCTAACTGTTATAACAAACAATCCCCAAATATCAGCAGCTTCACACTGCAATCCAAGGAGCTGGCCAAGAGCCTCTGCTCTACACAGTCACTCAGGGATCCAAGGGATTCAGGGATGCCTTCTCCTTCCATTTTGTGACACCCCCATCTTCAACCACCGGCCTAAACTTAGACAGCCTGGAGAAGGCACACCCACATTCCATGGGCGAGAACCGGTCACACGAACTCACCTGGAAGCCAAGGGGCTGAGTTTACCTGTGTGCCCAGGAAGACGTGGGTTTGACGAGAACCCAGCTTCCGGTATAACCTCTGCATCCACAACCCTCCCGTTACAGTGATGCCTAACTAAGGAGGGAGAAACAGGAACAAAAAGAGCAGGTGGGGGGCACGCGGGGACAGCAGGGGCCTAGCAGTGCCAGCGCTGCAGGTTCCGACCCAGACCTTTCCTCCAGTCACGTCCTCGCACCCCGAGTGTGCCCAGAGTGCCGGTAGCTCAACTTAGCACCCCCTGCCTCAGTTTCCTCATCTGTCCCATAGGAACTGTAATTTGGTCCTTAAGACAGGTGCTGTGGAAGAGCAACCTGCCCCTGACCTCCCTACTGTAGTGGGGGGACAAGGGCAGCCTGCAGCCTGGGAGACAGCCCCTCAGCCCCACCTCTATCCCTCTGGCGGCCCCTGTGCGGTCGAGGAGGAAGCTAAAGAACAGAGTGTTACTGCAGCTTCTCCGCACTGCAATGTCACTGGGAAGCCCTGGGCCTCTGGGCAGCACCCTGGCAGCCCCATCACTCTTCCCAGCTGCATGGAGCCCTAAATTTAGACCACGCTGGAAAGGGCACGAAGCAGTCTAATAAAACAAATGGCAAGGCAAGACCATGCATCCGCAGCTCTTCAAAATGATCTGAACTTCTGAGTTTTGATTTAAATCTGCATCCTATGTGGCCAAAAAACATAAAACACAAGATGAGGGAAAAACTAAAATGAAGGCATGGGTACCAAGAATTAGAGGGGAGGGACGGACGGACAATACCAAACTGGGCACCAGCCAGGCAGGCGGACGTGCAGCCAGGCTGGGTCCTTCTCATTACACATGGCTCAGAACGTCTCCCTCCCATCTCCAACTGCCCTGAAACGGGACAGGAAGTTTGACAGCTAATGCAAGGACAAAACCCGGAAGTCTACCCGCTCCGGCTTGTCCTTCATCTTCACTACTTCGAAGATGAGTGTCTTTCAGGGGTAGGGATGTGGGCGGGGCACAAATGGGTGAGGAGACCTGGCTTTATATTCTGATGGTCTCTTCCACTTCTTTTAGGTAGAGACCACCGTGGGCCAGGGTCTGTTGTCGAATAGTGACTGGCACTGTGAGGCAAACGGGAACCAGGAGTGGTGGCGCTGCTACTTTAGCTGTGGGCCAGGGGCCACAGAGGCTCCCCTGGGGTGACACGACCAGAGAGCAGAGGGAAGGGAGGGAGGCAGATCCATGAGCTGGATGACAAGGTGTGTCAACAGAGCTAAGGGGCTCTGGAGACATTAGGGTGCAGTACGGGACCCCCTGAGGCCTATCCTGACACACCTCAAACACCTGCGTGTCTGGAAAAAGAGCTCGCCTCCAGCTAAGCTGGCAGTCACCTTTACATGGGGCCTCACACGACCGGCAGCTTTGATGCAGGTCCAGACCCACTGTTTATGGTCATGTATGGGTGTTGCGGCCAATCATTTCCTCTGGGTACGTCAAAAGAAAAAAATGAGGCAACCTTGTCCTACAATACTGCTAAGTATTTAATTCCTTTTTAATGTTTGCATTAACAGCAGCATTTCAAAACAACATTTTTACTTTCAAGCAATTTAAATGTGCGATTCGGCATCTCAATTACTGAGGTCATTATAACTGAAAAACTGAAGCCACTCCTCCTCCTTCCTCCTCCCCCTGACAGTGCCTCCTTTTCATAAAGATTCTACAAAGGGTGGGCACAGCTCCAGAAAGCCCAAATACCCTCTCCGAATGGCTCAGAGGTGAGGCCCTGGTGGGGTTCTCAAGCAGCTGGGGTTTTCAGGGCTGCTTCAATCTTCATTTGGTGTGGAATGGGTGGCAGCTGGCAGGTGGGTGTTAAAAGGGTCATCAACGCCCTGGGGACTGGCACTGGCCAAGCCACATCCCAAGCAGTGCCTGTTAATGTGCCCAGAATGGCGCTGGGTGGCCCCCAAGCCAGTGAGCACGGACTCTGGCTCCAACCACCCACAGGCACAGGGGCGTGGGGAACGGGCGCGAGGTAAGACAAGCCAGAGAGGGCCCTAGAGCCCCTCAGGACACTCCAGCATGTACAGAAACACGTGGTGCACACGGTTCACAACCATAACGCTTCGAGGAGGCCAGAAGAGGCTTCAAGTGGGCAAAAGCGTGGACTCTGAAGCCAGTCAGCTGGGGTTCAAGTCCAGGCTCTGCCACTTACCAGCAGGTAACCTTGGCAACTCCTTATCCTCTCTGTGCCTCAGTTTCCATTTCTGTAAAATGGGGACAGTAGTGGTACTTATCTCAGAGAGCCACCGTGAGGACTAAATGAGTCAATGTGTGTAAGGCATTTAGAACAGTGCCTGGCACACAGCAAATACTCAGGAAGTGTAAATTTATCACTATGATTCCATTTTAAGGCGAAGAACTGAAGCTCAAAGCAATTAAACAACCCACCCAACGCTGGCTTCCCCTCTGCCTGGAAGCCACCCTTGCCCCTCAGGTGACTTAGCTCTCTCTCAAACACAAGCCCCTCCAGGCCACCCAGACCCCACTCCCGGCCCAGTCGTGGTGGACCCTGCACCCCGACTTGATCTCTCTCTGGCACTTACCACATCCGAAACTCTCTTGTTCATTTAGTGCATGGCTTCACACACAGAACACACTAGTATCACTTAGTATCACTGTTAGCGTACGTTTGCCTGGTCGCTCTCTGTCTCCCGCACTTACAGGCAGCGCTCCCAGGCCCAGGGCCCGCAGCTGAGGGCTGGCTTCCTGGGCGTGTGACCTGTGCAGTCACCTGCTACATTCCGTTTAATGCTCTGCTGTCACCGTCCTGAAATTCTTAGTAGTTTTTTAACGCAGAGCTTCACATTTTCATTTTGCATGGGCCCCCTCCAATTAAATGGTTTGGTCCTAGATGAACGAATGAATGAATGAATGAGCAAGCCCACATTCCAACCCAGGTCTGTCAGACTCCAAAGCCTCACTACTGAACCAAGGAAACAAAAACACGCCTCCGGTGAGGGAACGAGCATTGGATAGGGGAGTCTGGACCAGGGACAACCCCAGCCTGCCCCAGACAATGCTGTGCTGGGGAAGGGAGAGCCTTCAAAGGAGATTTGGGTTCCCCTGGCATCCAGTTTTTCTTCTCAACCCGTCATTGCGCTTGTGCCTCAAGTGGGGTGAAACCCATTTGCTGTTACTCTTCCCCTTGCTGAAGACAGAAGGACCTCAGTTCCTGCCTTCCAGGACAGCTGTCTTTGTCTAGCCAGGTACTCTTCAAAGTCACAGCTGTGGCAGAATGACAAGTCCTTGGAGCACCCACCACATCCCTAGGTGCCTGGAGCTTGACAGTGAATAGATACAACCCTGGCTTTTTGGACGTGGGGCAGCTATCAAAACTATCTCTGCAAATACAATGAGGATGGAGCAGGGAGGTAATACTGGGCTGGAACATGGTGGGGATGCCCTCGAGTGCATCCACTCCCCCTGAACTCTCCTCATCCCAAGCAGGCACTCTCCACCCCGAACTCACTCACTCCAAGTGGACATTGGACACCCTGGGTCCCCAGAGGTTTTCATTTGATAGATCTTCACTCTTAACCCCTCCAAAATAGCTCTAAGCTGGTCCATGTTAAAACCACCATTGATCTTCACTCACATTAGTCTCCTCCCTCTTTCTCCCTGCCCCTTTCCTGCACCAGCCCTGGCTCTTGAGGCTCAGTGTCCTCGCACTCCCAAATCCTAATCATTCTTCAAGGCCCAGCCGATGTCATCGCCTTCAGGCGCCACCCCTGGTCTTTCTCCCCCGCCCCCCTGAACAGCCAGAAGTACTGTTTCTTTCTCCAAACTCCTTAGCATTCTCTAACACTTCAATATAAGCCACTGTTGCTTTTAACCTTGTGTTTTGGTTGTGTATTCACTTTCCTACTCGAGGTAAGAGTCTCCTGAACAACCCTTGACAAAGTAGGTGGGGGCTAAATGCAGGGCAGTGAAGATGCAGAGGGGGCTTTCTCAAGGAACATCTGGAAGGTGAGGGTCTCTTCTGAAAAGAAAAATCAGGACATTCCACACGATGATGCAGATGGAGATGTGTAAGTGAAGGCTCGGTTTAAAAAAAGAAAGGAACTTCCGATCATGACAGTGGCATAGGCGGACATGCCTCGCCTCTTCACACAACCACATCAAAATTACAACTGACATAGAGGACCACCATCACTCAGGAACGCCAGAAATTGAGATAAATGGACGGGTGACAACGAACATACAACCACCCAGACTGGTAGGGGGGCGCGCAGACGTGCAACAGGCTTGTCTGTCACAGGTGTGGTGGGTAAAAATTCGGGAGGGTTATCTCTGGAGTGATGAACCTCAGATGCACAGCAGGCCCCGTGGCCCAGCGTTCCAGCGCCAGGAAGATACGTCCCCGCAACTTCTGGCTGCAAAAATCAGTGAGGATTCAGTCAGTGGAAGAAACTGTTGGAGCCTCAAGTGGTTCCTCTTAAAGAACCCACAGACTCACCTGCTCAGACTCACTGCCTCTGAGCTCCAGCACCGAGGTAGCAGCCTGAAAGGCACCAGTGGCACACAGGGAGGAACTGAAGTGGCCCGCATCAAGGCGAGCAGAGACCATTGTACCTTCTCCAAACCTCCCACCACAGAGCCAGCAAGCTGGTGCCATGTCGGAGACTCCACCAGCCTGGCTAACACTGTTCAACCCGACTTGGAGATTCCCAGAGGTTCTACACCCTCAACTTATAGGCCCTCTCAGGCTGGTTTTCTGTATGAACGGCTGGTCTTGGCTCATGCTTCACAACTTCCTAAATCCTCTCAAACGAGCAACAGCTGGCCTCAGTGAGCCTCAGGCCCAGCTCTAGCAGCAGCCAGCCTAGATCCACAGCTTGGCTTGGCCTGGGAGTCTCCAAGCCCACAGCGTAAGTAGCAGTCATCTCAGATTGCTTTATAGCTCATGCAGGGCGGCCCCGGGCAAAACATAGGTGGGGGCTGACCTTGGCCTGCACCACCCGAGAAACCCCAGGGCCAGTGCACCCGGGAGACAGCTGCAGACCATGTTGGAGCAGCACCACCCTGCCCCTGCACAGCCGAGCCTCCACGGAGGGTGGAAGTTGGTGGCAAGTGGTCCCAGCTGACTGGCCTGGGTAAATCCCTCCCATTGACCTGTCAACAGTAACCAAGGATCAACCACAACAGGCAGGCGTACTCAGCTGATACAAAAGGTGCACCTCGAGTACCCACCTCGGGTGATGGGGAGGTTGAGCCATTGGACCCTACGGGACACCTACTACATTAGGCCTCATGACCAAGACACAGAGTCAAAGCAGCTGTACTTAATACACAGAAACACACACAGGGAGGCTGCCAAAATGAGGAGACGAAGAAACATGGCCCAAATGAAAGAACAGATCAAAACTCCCGAAAAAGAACCGAACTAAATGGAGGTGAGCAATGTATCAGATGCAGAATTCAAAAGGACGCTCAGGGAACTTAGTGAGGACCTCAGCAGCATAAAAAAGACCCAATCAGAAATGAAGGATACGCTAATTGAGATCAAGAATAATTTACAGGGAAACAACAGTAGAGTGGATGACAGCAAGAATCAAGTCAATGATTTGGGACATAAGGAAGCAAAAACAACCAATCGGAACAAGAAGAAAAGAGAATCCAAAAAAAATGAGGATAGTGTAAGCAGCTTGCGGGACAACTTCAAGCATTCCAACATTTGCTTCATGGGGTACCAGAGGGAGAAGAGAAAGAACGAGAAATTGGAAATCTATTTGAAAAAATAATGAAAGAAAACTTACCGAATTTGGTGAAGGAAGCATGACCCATGCACATGAACAGTGGTGGGGAGACTGTCTGAGGGGGTGGGGGGTACTGGGTGGAGGGGAACAAAAGAGGAAGAAAAACGAGGACAACTGTAATAGCATGATCAATAAAACATAATTTTAAAAAGTTTATAAAGTAATTAAAAAATGGATAAATAAACAAATTAAGCAAACAAGACAGAGACAGAATCGTGGACCAGAGTGTTTTGATGGTTGCCGGATGGGAGGGGAGTGTGGGGGAACGGGTGAAGAGGGGACTTCCCAATTAGGTAGTTACAGAACAGCCACGGGGATACAAAGCACAGCCTAGGAAATGGAGAAGCCAAAGAACGTATATGCATGACCCCTGGACATGAACGATGGTGAGGGGACTGCCTGAGGGGAGTGGGCGGTGCTGGGTGGAGGGGGGCAAAAAGGGAAGAAATCAGGACAGCTATAATAGCACAGTCAATAAAACACAATTAATAAAAATAAATACAAATGTTTTCCCAAGTACTTTTGCCCCAGCTAGGAAACCTGTGGCTCCCAAGGAAAAGTGTCTGGCTGGAGGAAGAGGCGCTCAGAAGGGACTTAAAAGGGCCGGGGGGACGCTGAGGAGCACCGAAGGAGGAACTGTGGCAGAGCACCCAGTGGTAGGGGCGAGTGCCCGGCTGTGAAGGGAGCGAGTGCAGCACGGGATAGAGTGCGAACCACGCGTGCGTGCTGCGTGGTTCAGTTCAAACACATCTTCACCAAATGTCAACCAGTATTTGCACGCCAATGTATTCATTCACACAAATTCACACAGTTCCCTGGGGAGGGTTCTTTAGTCTGGAGCTCGTGCAATCGTTGAAAAAGATAAGTAAGTAAAGCCGTCCCTGGGTGCTGCGCGAGTTCCAAGACCACCGAGGATGAATTTGCTGCGCTCAGAAAGAAGACCGCAGCGCCCCTACTCGGGGAGCGACAGGGCGCCCGCGACGTCGCGCATGCTCACTCCACCCTCTCGCCCCTCCCCGGGAAGCCCGGGCGCCTTACTGCGCAAGCGCCACGGGGCCGGCGACTCCCTCCCTCAAAGGCGGGCACACGCGGGGCTCAAAATGGCGGCCGGCCGCTACCGCCGTTTTCTTAAGCTCTGTGAGGAATGGCCAGTGGACGACACCAAACGGGGCCGAGACTTGGGCGCTTACCTTCGGCAGCGGGTAGCGCAGGCCTTTCGGGAGGGAGAAAACACCCAGGTGACTGGACTGTGGGGTCCGCCTTCGGCGGGGAGGCGGTTGGGGAGAGGGGGAGGAAAGAAGGAGGCAGGGGCGGAGTCAAGGAGCGGGCAAGTGGCGACGCTGCGCACGCGTGCACCTTCCCTCCCCGCCAGCACGTGCGTGCGGACCCTACTCCCCGCCGGTGAACCTCCTAGAGCGACGACCCCACGTTATTCCGTTCTCTCATCTGGCTGCACATTGTAGTTATTGGAGAAGATTTTTTAAAACATGGCTGGCTGGACCATTCAGCCTTATTAAATCAAAATATCTGGGAGTGGGGTCTTGGCCCTAGTTTTTTAAAAAGTTCTCCAGGTGATTCAAGGTCCAGCCAGGGTTGGTGCTCTGCCACCACTCCAGTCGTAGATGGCGACATGTCTAGGCCTGTTTCTTCGCTGACACAATCCCGTTACCTCGCAGCGTGGTGCACTGACTAAGCTGAACCCCAAGAACCTCCGCAGGGCCCCCGCTTAGCTTTTACATGCCTCCTAGGCCCCTGCGAGGCCGGGTTTGGGTCCTCACCCGTACCCCTGTGTGTGAGTCCTAGACTTAATGTTCTTGTCCCCCTCCAGGTCGGGTCAGTGCTGGGATTCATTCATTTGTACATGACGTATTTTTTGAGCACCCACCATGTTCCAGGAACTGGGCTAGGTGCTGGGGAGACAGCAATGAATCAGACAGTGGAGGTTTTCCCGCATGAAGATTAAGTTCACATGTTAGTTCAGGGCACAATAAGCAAGTAGACAAACATAAGACCGTGCGGGTAAGTACATTTGACCCTTGAACAACGTGGGGGTTAGGGACACAGAAGCTACCCCCAGCAGTCGGAAAGCCGTATGGGGCTTTTGACCCCGCCCCTCAAAAAAACTGCTACTAACGGCTTACTGTTGCCTAGAAGCCTCGCTGATAACATAATCCATTAACATACTTTGTCTATGTATTATATGCTGTGTTCTTACAATAAAGCGAGCTAGATAAAAGAAAGAGGAAGTCATACGGAAGAGAAAATACATTTACAGTACCGTGCATGTTTACTGAAAACAGTCTGTGTCTGAGGGGACCCGTGTTGGTCAGACCTGTGGTGTCCAAGGGTCAGCGGCGCTGCGATGGATGTAAAGTAGCGTAGCAGAGGGGCGACAGTAGTTACGGTAGGTAAGGCCAGGCCGAGGGGGTCTCATGCATAGAGGAGACCTAAGGGCAGAATAGCCAACAGGGTACGTCTGGTGGGAAAGGCACTTCAGGCAGTGCAAGGGCCCTGCGGCAGGAAGCCAGTCGGCTTGTCGGAGGACAGAGGAAGCGACGGGACTGGGGAGCGGTGCACGAGATGGAGTTCGCCAAGAACGGAGGTCAGAAGAGGACGGAGGGGCCAGGCACAGTCGGGTCTTACAGGCTCCGGTTGGGACTTAGGTGTCATCGTAAGGCCAGTGAAAAGCCATTGGGTGTTTCAGTCAGGGGGTTGATGTGGCCTGATTTACGTTTTAAAAATGATTACTATGGCTGTATGTGGTGAAGGGATTACAAGGGACAAGAATAACACGAGACTGGAGAAACGGCCATCATGGGAGCTCAGGCAAGAAAAGGCGGTGGCTTGATGAGGTTGGCAGCACAGAGGGAATGGGCTGCGCTTGGGTTGCGGTGGAAAGGGTGCATCACGGAAGTTGCTGATGTGTTGGATGTGGGTACAGAGAGAGAAGAACCAAGGCTAACACCTAGGGTTTTTTGGCCTGAGCAACCAGGTGGAAGGTGCTACCATCTACTGAGCTGGGAAACGCTCGATGAGGAATGGGTGGGGTATGGAAAAAACATCTTGAGCTCAGTGTTAGACACGTTAAACTTGAGATGCTGACTGCGCTTACTTCCAAGGGGAAATGTGAAGTAGGCAGTGTGGTATTTGAGCCTGGGGTGCAGGCAAGAGGTCAGAGATAAGAAATGTGATACACACACAGCCCGAAGAAATGACTTTTGCTCAGCTTAGCCATACCTGTCAAAGCAGGAACTTGGTTTCTTGCAACTTGGCCCAATACAGAGCCAAGCCGGCCCACCTACTGGAGCAAGAACATGCCCAGTGGCATCACTGAAACTGATCACTGAGTGGGTGGTGGGCACGGATAGAGTGTCTGGCTCAGAGCTTTGAGGGGCTCTGTGTAGTGTAACTCCCTCTTGGTCTTCACCAGCCCAAAGCATAAAGATCATTAAGGTAAAAATCATATCTCATCCCAACTCTGCAAACCTCTAGGGCTCTGCTCCCTGCGTGGTTTTGGTGTGAGCTTCCTGAAAATAGAGATATTGCCATTTTACCCGCCCATGTAAGAGACATTGGGTAAATGTCTGAATGAATAGACGAAAGAAATGGTTGGTTGTGGCTCCCGAGACATGTCATTGGAGTCCAGTTGCATGTGTGGGGAACTAGATGGAGGGAGCGAGGAGTGAGAAGGGAATATTTGTGTGTTCTGTGAAGTTGAGTGGTGAGAACTGATATGAAAGCTCACTGTGTAGGGAACTGCGGGGACCACAGACGAGGGGCAGAACTTGACCCTCACCACCAAGAGGCAGACCATTGAGCAGACACATGACTTACTCTAATGAAATGCAAATGGTGAACCCAGCCAGCAGAGAGGCCAACATAGGCTAGATCCTTGGGGAGTAAGAGAGTGTGATGTTTACCTACTTAACCGTAAGTATAGGACGAGCCAGAAAAGGAGGGTAGAGCTTTCTCTTTTGGAGTTGTCATCCTTAGTCATTGCCTAGGGAGACAGTTCTGATGAGTAGAAGGCCACGCAGGTTTGAGTCATGACCGCGGACGCAAGTGCTGGCTCAGCCGATGGCTCAGCTGGGACACTCGTCCCTGGTAGGGTGAACCAGTGCATCGTGGTGGAGCAGGCACATTACTCAGGACCACTGTCAGAGTACATCATCCTGGTGTCACCTGAGAACATGCATGGCCGTAGTGAATCTTTGTGACCGTGTTTGGAGGGAGCACCCCCTTGCTGGAATTGAGAACAGCACCTCGAGTCACCACCACTGACCCCGGGATCAGTTATAAAGACCCTGAGAAGAAAGGTGGTCTGGTGGACTCTTCATGAAGCCAGCAGCCAGCGGCAGGCATTAGACCCGGCTGGCTGACGAGGGTAGAGCTCCCCCTTGGTCATGCCCGTTGCTAGAAAGAAAGGACCGGAGGGGAGGCAGCTCTGCCCCACAGCCTTTTTGCTCCCCTAGAGGAGCGGGGCAGCATGGCCCCCCACACCTTGACAGTAACACTGAACACGATCTTGGCACACTTTAACCCTCCTGCAGCAGAGTGAAGAGCCAGCACTATTCCCATTGTACAGGTGAGGGAACAGAACTGTAAACTAAAACTTACTTAGGGTCCCCTGGGAGTTCAGAGGCAGGCGAAGATAAGTAGAGATGAGCCCGCTCTCTGTGCTGGCCGCATCTGGCGTGGCCGCCTGGGCGCCTGATCTTCCCTTAGCTGCCAGTCCACCTGAGTTGTTTCTTCTTGTTAGAAAGGCCTCTTGTTCCGTGAACTTCAAGCCATTCTCTTCCCCTCATTCTGTGCCCGAACCTTTTTGACCACAGACAGTTTGGGCACAGAATTAAACATCTCCTGTGTTTCCCCACCTACTTTTCTTTGGCCCAGCCACTGTCTTCCCTGGTGAGGATGGGAAGAAGGATGGTCCTCAGGTGCGACACAGCGCCGAAAAGCCGGACCTACTAGAAAACAAGGTCATCCTTCAGATGCGAAACCAGAGTCCAAACACCACTGCCCCCATTTATTCCACCTCAGGTTGCACTTTGGGGAATCACGGCCCACCCCAGACCCAACAAGAGGAAGCGGGTGGTGGGAAGCGGGAACACCCGACACCTCTTACACCTACTGTCCTTTGCACAGTGACGTTTGTGGGGTTTGCCCTTTTGCATGCAGCTTCCTTAAGAGAACGTGTTCCCTGTAGCGCCGAGAACTTAATATGAGAATCACGACATGGGGGAAGGTGGCGAAACAACTGTCATTGTTGACTTAGGAACAGGGAACTCACGACTGTTCCAGCTGCACCTGCCCTGTTAGCTGGGCCACGTGTCATTTTTTAAAATTTCAATCCTGTCTTGTCTCAGCAATTGCCAGCTTCTCCAGGGCCAAGGCTGGGTCTTTATATCCTCCCACAGCCTCCTAGCAGAGCACTGTACATAGTAGGTGCTCAAGAAATGCATTTTCTATTGAACTAAGGGAACCGGTCTCCATAACAAAATGAACTCATTGCAGAAGTTCATTACCAAGTCATGAAAGCTTTTTTTCATAGATCGTCTTGGACTGAATCCAGCTCTACCTTAATTAGCAAAGCAATTTGTGACACCCTTTCCCAAAAGTGCTTATGAGTCCCTTTGTGTGACTAGAATAGGGGCCACTGTACCAGTTGCTGTCACCACCCAAAATTCAATTTTGAAAATCGGAGTCAGTGCCTGCGGCACCGACGTAGGTATGCATGTATAAAAGTTTAATAAGGCAAAGAAATTTACTGACGGCTGAGCAGGCGAAATGCAAAGGAGCAAAAGTAGAGCCATAAAGGGCACTTCGTCGGGTGAACATCTATTTCGTTCACATTTAGAGGGCAGAGCTGCATTTTTCATAACACCCACTGCTGCATTTTTCAGACCCAGCATCTCCGCTAGTCCTCAGCTGTCTGTAATCTTACTAGGTGTGAATGCAAAATCAGGTAATTTAAAGCTTGTATATAAGACATTTCTTCAAAAAAAAAAAAAAAAGAGAGGGAACATTTCTTTAAGTGCAGGTTACATTTCGTCAGGAAAACTGTGTGTTTCAAAATTCAGGAATGCTCGTGCAGGTGTCTGTGAATAAAGCGTGGTAAACAAGACGAGGCGTTAATTGCGGAGCTCCCTCGGGTGTCCCTGCAGGCGGCTGGGGCCCATCCCCTCGGGCAGCGGTGACTTGCCAGGCCTTGGCCTGTGAGGCTCTCGTCACCTCCACAGAACCACTTCCACAGCATCGTAGAGACACCTTCTGACCTCAAAGGGGAAGTTGGGTGACTAGCTCGTTGTTTGGTGGTTGGTCATGTATAGGTGTTTAGGTGTTCAGTTCCTTGGTTCCTTCTGGGATTGTTCATTGAGCTCCAGACATTATGTGAAATGTGTAGCATTGTCTCTTACTGAAGGAATTTTAGGAGGTTGAGGGAGCCCAGAGGGTCACTGTTTTGGGGGGGGGTTTCCCCACTCCAATCCTCTGCTCTTTGCCCTTCTGGAAGCGATGCTCTGTAAGGGTGACCCCCCTTTCCCCTCCTTGCTCCCTTTTCGCCATCCAGCTCACACGCTGAGGGTATGGTAGGAGGTGGCTGAGCAGCTCTCGGAGAAACTAATTCTCACCATTAGAGAAGTTAGAGAAGAAGCAGGAGGGGAACTTGCATTGGCAAGATTTCTGAGGGCAAAGACCTGGTGGGAATGTGGGGTCGACGAGGAAGTGCTGGCTCAGTGGTCCAGCAGCAGGAGCCCCGGAGAGAGGCGCCCGGAGGAGGGCAGGTCAGCCTTGTGCCGCCTTCCGTAAGAGCATGGCCGGATGGTGTAGGAGGGGGTGGTCCAGAAGAGCGGCGATCGGGTGAAAACAGGTGCAGCCCTTGGCAGAGATTAGAGGGCGGTGCCTGAGCCCCGCTGGACCGGCCCTGGAGTACTTGGTGGCCACTGAGAGCCCTCATGGTCTGGGCTGCAGGTGCGGTCAGGTACGGAGTGAGCATCAGTGACTTTCCGTCGCTTCCTCACTTTCGTTTCCAGCCACACCCCAGCAGTCACAGAGGCAGCACTGACCCGCCGGTCACACCCGAACTCCCTGGATGTGGGCTTGCACTGGCTCTGTGCCTGGAGAGCCCTGCTTCCCCCTAGTAACCCCTGCTAATTCTCCACCGGGACCCCATGGCAGGTCCTCCCCGGCCCCTGGGCAGTGTCCGTGCCTCCGTGCACCCACAGCACCCTCCATCCCACCACCACCAGGATCGTCCCGCACTGTTCTCTTTCCCCTTGCTGTTTGCCAGGGAGAGGCCTGTGCTTACACAACCGTTTACTACTAATAATAGTAACAAAACTGGTCCCTCACACTCATCAGTGTTCCTGGTCCCAAATTCAGAGCAGCCGAGGCATTACCTCAGTTACCCTCACATTGACTGCTCTCAGAAATAGGGGCTATTATTAACTTTTCTGTTAAAAGAAAGGTTAAGTTGGCCAGTAGCTTCAAAAATGTCAGTACTTGAAAGACAAAGAAAGGCCCCGGAGTTGTCTCAGCTGGAAGGAGATGTACATGGCAGACAAATGCGACGGGACCCTGGGCCGGGGCTTGGGGGGGGGGGGGGGGGCGGTCCTGTAAAGCTTCTCATGAGACAGAGCTGGAGTACGGGCGAGGGACTGGATGAAAGTGTGCCAGCGTGAGAGTTCCTGCAGCCCGTCGCCGAACTGTGGTTATGTAAGACAATGTCCCTGTTCCTAGGAAACATGCTGAAATCTTACAGAGCAAAGGGGCATTGTGTTTTGCCTTATCTTACGTGGGTCGGGGGGAAAATACGTGTGTGCACACATACAGAATGATGAAGCGAATGTGGCAAGTTTTTTTAAAACTTGGGGGCAGGAGGGGATTGAGGCATTCGCCCCACCTTCCAGAGCTGGCTGGTGATGATGCCAAGCTCAGACCCAGGCCATGGACACCACTCGCTCTCGGGACCAGCACACTGTGGGTCCTCGGGGCCTGTCTCTGCAGTTTACAAGCAAACACGGCTCTACAGGTATGTAGAGAGCAGCAAAGATGAGGTGCACAGTTACCTTCTGGTAATCTACAGGGTAGTCTTTAAGACTCTGCGCTGGTGGTGGTCTCTGTTCCCACTGGGTCTCATACCCTCTGCCCCTCTAGCTTCCACGGAAGCCCTTGGCTACACCTGCCCTGCCAATGACATAATGCTCACTCCGCTCCTCCCGAGTGGGCACTGCAGAATTCTGTCCCGCTGGGCTTCCCTGGAAACACAGCCCCGCCGGGCAGGGACTCAGAACCCAGTCTGTCTCACAGTCCTCCATCAGTCCTTTCTTTTCATCCCGTATCCCCAGTCCACTCAGATAATGCCTTTGATTATTATTCAGCCAACACTGGCTACCTCCTCAGCCCATAACCCTCTCTCTTCCGACGCGCACCCAGGCTGTTCTGGTGAGTGGCCCGAACCCAGGGATGGGTCAAGTAGAACTAAGTGCATAATCTGTTTGCTACAAAGTGGGGTCCTTATTTGACACGTACAGAGAGGCAGAAGCAGAGCTGCCTTAATAAAATGCTTAACTACTGATTTATTTGTGCTCTGCCTTCTTAAAAAAGGATTTATTGGGTTGGCCAAAAAGTCCGTTTAGTTTTGTCCATAAAAGACACATTTTTCATTTTTACTGATAACTTTATTGATTTGGGTATTTTGAGTATGGCTATCTCCCACGTGGTATAATGTTGATTGTTCTCAATTAACATCTTAATTTGATCACTATCAACTTCAGCTGGTTTACCTGACCATCCAGCAAGAAATATTCAGCAGGAAACTTCACAAACCACTTTGGACACATTCAGTCACAGCACCTTCTCCATACACTGTACAAACTTTTTTTTGCATTTCAGGGTTTTTTTACACTTGAAATAATAAAGCATAATATGATGAAAATGTATATTTTCTTCCATCTTCAGTATTAAAATGGCTACACAAAAATTCACCAATTTGGAAAAAAAAAATTTTTAAATGCATGCTGATGTGGCAGCTGTCACAATACAATCTAACAAAATTGTTTCACATGAAGTTCAAGACAACTAAGTGCTACTAGAGCATCTCACAGGAAAAAAACAAATGAACTTTTTAGCCAACCCAAATAAGTTGAGAAAATGCATCATTCGAATTCAGGGAAAAGACGCAAAAGAGAAATTTTTGTTCTGGGGAGCTTTCAGACTCTTGGCTGAATAATATAAGGGACTACAGATAAATTACAGCAAGGGCAGAGGGAAGGGTTGGAGTTTAAACTAAAAAGAGGCATGAAAGGTAAATAACCACCTCTCATCTGTGTCTTCCCTGGAATTTCACCCAGAATATTCTCTACTTTCCCGTTTCTCTCGCACGGCCTCAGTGTTTGGGGCCTTGTCCTTTTTAGCAGGACCCACGCGAACTGTCTTGGTTCCCCTCCACTCATCTCATCCTAATGTGCGAACTTCTTCATGTTCTTTCCTTGCAAATTACAAGAGCACCCCACTTACCAGTTGAAGGCTCCGATGATTTTTTTGACTTTCATAAAAGAATACTTAATACATTCCATATTGAAATTTTAGCTCAAAAAGCCCTTTTCTTTGGCTCCAGCTCAGATTCTTGTATCTGCATACTCAAGCCCTTGGCCACGTGCGCCGGTCTGATGCATAGATCACATCCCTGCCTCCTCGGCCTCGCTCACGCTGACCCCTCCACCCGGAAGGCTGGCTCCTCTGTGTCCTTCAGAACCCAGCTTAGTCTCGCGCAGCCACACACTGACCACATGCACATGGGGACACCCCCTCCTCTGACCTCTCGGAGCCCACACTGCCCCTAGCATTCTTTCTGTGAGGTGCGCCCTTCTGGTCCCACGTTTGCATTGTGGCGTCCCCCACTGTGGTGCTTCTCAAGGCACAGACATGCTCAACAAATGTTCCTGCCAGGTGACGGATAAAAAGTTTTTCTGCAGATCAGAGACTTGATGAGGCGGAGCCGTTACTCCAAAAAGGTGATTTCTGTTGAACAGTGGGGACGAAGGGGGCTTAGGCCAAGTTTGCTTCCTGTGGAGCAGAGAGGCGGTGCTGAGCTCTGGCCCTGCTGCATGTGAATGCCCTATTTTGGGAGGGCGCTTCCTGGAGGTGCAGCCTGGTGTGGGAGGCAGGGCTTGTTTGCTCACTGCCTGGGGGTTCTTTGTTTTTCAGATTGCAGAGCCTGAGGCCTGCGAGCAGATGTACCAGAGCTTAGCACGAATCCATTCAAACTATTACAAACACAAGGTGAGTGGGCCACAGTCTTTTATATCCCCAGCCCTCTGACCAGAGAGGACCTATAAGAACAAGTGAAAATCTGATTACACAGTGTTTTGTAAAGACTTGTGGTTTTGCTACTTTCAAATGTAACCAGTAATTTCAACCAAGCCAACAACGGGACCTGGTGGAGGCATTTAGGTCACTTAATAAAAGCTATTTATAATCTCGAAAAAAAGCCATGCATTTTTATATGCCAAATGTGTGCTTCTGGGTGTATCTGACAACCAACTGCTGGGCCCTAGACTTTCCCACCTCCTCTGGTGGCGGCGGCATTTCCCCACACCCCGGTGACAAAGAAGGGGTGACTGGGAGGGCAGAACAAATTCCATGGAACGTAGGCTTAGCAAGTGTGTTCAGTAATGACCCAAGTACACAGGGTGGGGCCAGAGTAGGTTTACAGTCGTGAGTACGCAAAACAGAGTTTGTTCTTGCATGGTTATTTATTACTTACGGTATTATTGTCTGTACGAACAACTGAAAGCCTGCTTTGGCCCCACCGCGCACATGGCCAATGCCTATCCTACCTGGAAAAGGATTTCTTCTGAACCCTCACAACCCAAATGTGGTTCAAGAGCAGCGACGGGGCATTGCCTAGGAGCTGGCCCCACCCATCCTCCTGAGTCGCAACCTGCCATTTCCGCAGAGGGCTTCCGTGGGTGCCTGTTTAAGCCGCGGCTGCCTGCCGCTTGTGATACCGGTTCTTGCGACTCCAGGCCTTTGACCTCCAGGTGGCGCTGCTCTTCTCCTTGCTGGGCCTCTTGTCTATGGACCCTGGAGGCGAAGGCAGTGTGGTTAGAGAGCCAGGCTTCTCCCGGGATCAGGGTGCAGGCTGTGCTGTTACAGCTGTTACAGAACCGGCATGGGGCGGGGGAACAATATACTATTACGGAAAGGACCCCCCTTTCTCTCTGGGGGTCCCCCCCATACCTACTAGGTTCACCCTGCCTGCCGCCAGAGGAAAGACATCTCTCAATGCCAGGGACTGGTGAAAAGGAAAGGAATTAGCTATTTAAAAGTTATACAGACTTAGAATAATGACTTAATGTCTTCATTAAAATACTAAAGTCCTTTAGAATACCCACAGATGCACAGTCCTTCCTTCTCCCTCTGGCCAGTCGGGGGTACCGTGTCTCAGGAAAAGAAGTAGAAGTCCGTGATTCAGGCTCCCGGCTCCATCAGCTGTGTCGCCGCCACGGGGGTCCCCACTCTGCCAAAGCCGCGTGGTCCTCTCCCTCTTCTCCGCCAAAACCACATGGTCCTCTCCCTGGGTATGGCTCCTGCACCTGGGTTTAAATCCCAGCGCCAGTCTTCCTCTGCAGCCCCATTTCCGACTCCTCCTACAATCAGTTACACCTGCCAGCATTCCCATATTCTTCCAGCTTTACTGGGCTGCCATCGTAAGTCTGGGCAGGTGTGGCCCCATAGCGTGGAGCCAATCTTCTCCAAGCTCTCACGCAGGCGCTGTAACCAGGGGGAGTTGCCTCCCAGTTACATCCTGGGTGGAAGTCACTCCCATCCCCCTGGCTCAAAGCATGGCCACAGTTATTTAACGTATCCATGAAACCAGTTAAAGGTTATAGATACGTTAAATGACCATGCCAGAGGTTAGCTGCACAGCTGTTACTGTACAAAACAGCTCTGAATGGCCCTGCTCCACGTGTCCCTTCCCCCAGCTCAGACTTGTGGGGGTGAGGACATCCTATATATATATTGTTCTAGTATTTCCTGGACACGTTGAGTTCTGGACCCCATTACAAATTCCTCTTTGGGGCCCCCCTCTTGGCTGTGCCCTGTTACAGTCCTGCAGAACTAATCCTCTCTCTCCCCCCTTCTCTTCCCGTCTTCCCCCTGTGACCAGTACCCTCGCCCCAGAGACACCAGCTTCAGTGGCCTGTCGTTGGAAGAGTACAGACTGATCCTCTCCACAGGTACTGAGAGCACAGCTCTCCTTTCCGGCTGGTTTGCAGATGATTCTTTGAGTGGCCGTAGGGAATTGTCTAAAGAGACAGATATGCTTGATGGAAAGGCGTGTGGAATAGCCCAGAGGGAATTCTGAAGCTACGGGGCTTATACTTTGGCCACAGAATATGGAGATGGTGAAAGGCATTATTTTAAAAAAGAAAACCCGTTTTTAGAGCTTTTAAATTCAAGGCTGGGCAGCAGGAAACAGGGGAATATGTATTTGCCCGATGGAAGTAGTTGAAATCAGACTGCAAGGGAAATAATTTTACTTTTATGATCCTAAGGGGCTTTATAAACAGTGAGGGTTTTAATTAAAACAAAAAGCCATTTGATAAACATGTGTGGGGACACCCACTCAGAGCTGTCTGGCCCGGGGGACGCGGCCGGTGGGCTAGAAGTGGGTCTGACTAGGTATGTTTGGGAGCTGTTGCGAGACCGCAGTTAAACCAGGAAGGAAATGCCCTGCCTGGCCCGTCCCCTCCTTACTTCCCATCGCCATTGTCACTGAGGAAGGGAGCCTGGGTTGGAGTAGGCAGGTTCTGGAAAATTACTATTTTTATTGCCAAGGATATCATATACAAAAAGAGGGTAACCTTTTCTGAGAGGGCACGGCCCTGCAACATCCGGCTTCTGGTGGTACTCTGGAAACTTCTCTCTCTTATTCCTCTGGCAGCCCTCAACAACTCCACTTTAGGGTTTTGACCTTCCAGAAAGCTCTTACCTGCTGAGCAGACGCAAACCTGGTGGTGTCACCTGCGACGGTGTCACCTCTGGTCCTATTTTCATTACAGCACCTGGGAAACTGGGTAAAGATACTTTTGCCCAGCAGGATCACTTTATTGTCCATTTTTCAAAAACACATATACGTACCCAAGTTTGCTCCGATGTGCCTGGGCCCGTGAAATTACCAGCACACAGCGCCATCTCGAGGCCCGAGAGTTTGAGCAAAGTTCAAACTTGAAATTAGAAGGGAAGTAAGTTCTGGAGGGACGTCTCCGAGTGGGGAGGGGTCAGGCCGCGGTGCAGGAGATGAGCTGCAGGCCCTCAACCCCTGACCGGTGCCGCCCCTGGTTCCGGCCAGGAGACGGTCTCGGGGACTTGCCGGTAACCCGTCTTCGCAGCAGCCCCGCATTGCTGCCGTGACTGTGCGGCACGAGCTTACCGGATGCCCCTCTAACCGGCTGAGAGAGCGCCCGCAGGGTTCATAATGAGAGGGCTTGAGTGAGGCCTGGGCCATGGCCGTGGTCTGGGTTCCAGGTGTGGCCGCCCTGGATGTGGGGTCACGAGAGGCTAAAAAGGCCTCGTGGCTTGTAAGTGGTCCGGGCCCGTCCCTCAGCACCCCGCTTTGTGCCCCACAGCGGCATCTGCGCTTGTGGGAAGTCCTGGGGTGGGATGCTGGGCTCGTGGCTGAGGGAGAGCACTAACAGTCAGGTTAGTAAATGGCAAGTTACCTTTCTGTTCAGAAAAGCTATTTCTTTTCTCTAGTTCTGTTAATATTATGGGAGAATCTAAATTTAATATACAGGTAAAATTAGGTATAGAAATTTAGCCCTGGAGAGACTTCAGACCAGTGGTCCTTGACTGGGGGCAGTTGTGCCCCCCACGGGGCGTGTGGCAATGTCCGGAGACATTTTCAGCTAGGAGTGGGGTCAGGGTTCTGCTACTGGCATCTAGTGGGTGGAGGCCAAGATGCTGCTAAACGTCCTGCAGCCCCGCAAAAAAGAATTACCGGGTCCAAAGCGTCCGTAGTACCATGACGGAGAGCCCCGCTCCGGGTCCTCTGGGGCTGTGTGGGCACACGCTTAGAGAAGGGCCCCATTGCCTCCCACCAGCTCCCTGCTGCCATGAAGGTGGCCATCTTTTCTTGGGCGCAGGCCGGGTGCCAGGCAAGCTACCTATGTGATTTCCTTTAACCCGTACAACCTTTGAGGCAGGTATTTTGATCGGTACCTTGCCAACGAGGAACCTGAGGTCAGCGGGTAATTTGTTCGAGAGGACCCAATCAGGAAATGATGGGTGGGGATAACAGCTCAGGTCCGTCCCCTCCCCTGGTGCCTGCTCCACTCCACAGCATGTGGTGCACCCATACCACCCAGGTTCAAGTCCCAGCTCTACCACTTCCTAGCGGTGTACTGAGCCGTCCCTCTGCCTCAGTCTCTGTGTCTGAAAAACAGAGGCAGTAAGGCGTGTGTGGCATGGGCCGTGTCTTGAGACAGAGCGCCCGGGCCTGTGAGTTGGATGGCTGGCAGCAGTGTTTCTTTGCCCACGCGTGTGGGGCCGGACCCAGGGGGCGTGGCTCAGACGCCGGCGGTGTGAGGGCGCCGTGTGCCAGGCGCAGTCCGCACTGGCATTACACCCCTCTCTGGTGGCCTCTCTGATTTGCTTTTCAGAAGCTGAGCCCACACCTCCCTTTTCCAGGGGTGCCCTGTGTGAAAAACAGGCACGCTCACGGGAAGGCCTGTGGGGCCACCGTGTGCCATCAGATCTCACACTCGGTCTCTCTTCTGTTTGGGCCCGCCCTTTGCAGACACCCTGGAAGAGCTCAAGGAAATGAATAAAGGCATGTGGAAGAGACTGCAGGAGAAGTTTGCCTCCAGGAGCCCTGAGGAGCAGCACAAGGCCTGGGCACAGCCTTTGTCTCGCCCGCGAACCTAAGCGTGGAGTCTTGTGTGTTGCCATCGTAAATAAAACTGCCCTGGTCCCCCTTGCTCCTCAGGGTCTCATCTATCCTCCACAGAGAGGACGCCCTGTGGTTCCGGAGAAAGCTTCAGCCTAAGAGGGATGCCCTTGAGCATCCGCCCCGCCCGGGTTCAGGGTCAGGGTCAGGGTCAGGGTATGGAAGTGTCTGGGAGAGAGGAAATGAGCGACTCTGTCAGGACCTGAGAAGGGAAGGTGACGGGGCCTCTGGGCAAGGTGCTTCCTGGGCAGCTGTAGGAGCCCCACCTGTAAGCGGGGGTCTGGCTGGTTCCCCCCGTTGTAGGAGCTGTGGCAGACAGCCCAAAACAGCAGTAAACGTGGAAGAAGGCGCCCTGCCGCAAACAGCAGGAAGCAGTCAGCAGAGATGAGAATAGCCTGCTCGGCCCCCATTTCCATGACTCAGAGAGATGGAGCTCGGTCCTCTGCCGCTGGCCTCGCAGAAAGCCCATGTTCCAAGTCGGTTTAAGGGACAGAGTGGAGCTACAGACAGGCCTTGGCCAGCGAGGACTTGGGTTGTGGTGGCTGCAGCCCTCTGGGCGGGTTCTGTGGGAGGCCACAGGGCAGGGGCCCCCAGCAGGGACACACGTGGTCAGTCACTTCACTACTCGTGGGACCTTACCTCTTACCAGCAGCTTTTGCACCTGAGCTTTCTTCTGTTAGCCAAGCCGAGCTGAGAAGGGTGAGGGCAGGACCTGCACCCTCGTGAGGCAGGCGCAGAAGCGAGTTCTTCACACCTGGACTCCTCAGTGTGTTTGGAACGCACATAGTGAAACGCATGGGGTTGTGGCCCAGACCTGGGACACTGCAATACAGCTCTCGTTCTGTCTAGGGACCCCTGTGAGACAGTGTCACCATCTCCAGGGAGCCCAAGGCGAGGCCGAGCCAGCAGGCCACATCACCCCCACAGCCCCAGGGCTACAGGAAACAGCATCCCTTTCTATAGTTTTATTAATTTATTAAGGCAATTAACATATTAGTTCTCAGGCCAAAGATTTGTAAAACATTACACCAAAAGAAAAAACAAGCATTCAAAAACCAGCCACTCTGTCGCACCCCAGCCCTGTCACTGGGGCCTGGGCCTCTTCCCCGGGAGCCCCAGGCAGAGGCAGGTCCCAGGAGCAAGGCTCTCCATCCTGGAGTCAGCAGTCCACCTGGGGCTGTGCCGAGGGGTGGCCCGGACACGCCGTGAGGTCTACACTGTCTGCAGCAGATCCGAGGCACAGAGGGAGCTGTGGGCAGGGGCAGGGCTGGGCACAGCCTGGGAATAAGTTAAGTAACAAAGCCCTAGAAACCCTAGCAACAGCATTACCGCACCTCCCCCAGAGGCGGCAGCAACAAAATGTAGTGCTTGGAATACAGAGGTGACCCCGGTCCTGGTCGCCCACAACAGGAATGTGAAGGAGTGTCAGTTGCGGCTTCAGGAGACAAAGCAACAGTCCTTTGAAAGGACTCATCTTTCCTAAAACATTAAGGTAAACTGACTCCTGGTGAGTTTCTGAATCCTAAGGGCTCTAGGCAGGGCTGTCAGCTCTGTGGCTCCCCTCTCCAAGCCGGTCAGAGCCTGGGCTGGCTTGTCTGGCAGAGCAGGAGCTAGAGGCTGGGTGGGCACCTAGCCTTGAGAGCTGGTGGGCTGGCTGGGCCAGCCAACGAAAGGGAAGGGGCCGTATTTCAGTCACAGCTCTCGGTACAAGCAGCACCTGTCCGGGCCTTTGATGGGGCCCTGGTGGCTCTCCTCAGCGGCTCATGCAGTTCTGGACATCCACGAAGCCCAAGCGCTGCCTGCGTTTCCGCTGCTCCGTCATCTACGGTTAAACAGATGCCAGCGAGTCAGGCCGCCCGGCGCCCACCCTCCCACTGCGGACCCAGCTGCCTTTCAGGGCCCTCCGGGTGCAGTGAGGGTGTCAGCCCCAGACACTCGTCCTCAATTAGCATGTCGCAAACCCCTGATGCGGTGCCGCTGGGGAACCACCCCCCTGGAAAGGGGCTGCCTAAGCCCGCTGCCACTGCCAGGTGGAGAGGAGGACGCGCCAAGGTTCTGCGTGGCTGCATCTTTCCGAGGCTCAAGGATGGGAGCCGCCGCCCCCCTCTAGCTTTCCTCGGAGGGGAGTGTGGTTTTGGGACCTGTCTTCTACCCCAAACCCAAGAATGGGGGCCAGGGAGAAAGGAGAGATGTGAAGGCCCCAGCACCTACTCCCTCCACCCCCATGGCAGGCTGGGCTGCCTGGTGGGACCCCGAGGGTGGCGCCTGGATCAGGCTGGGCGCACACCTGCTCCTTGAGCTCGTTGAGCTGGGCAGTGAGGTGGGACACCAGCTTCATGGTGGAATTAAGCTTGTCCTGAAGGATCCGGATCTCGTTCTGCTCCCCCTCCCCTTCGTTGCTCACCAGGGACATGGCCCTCATCCGGGGGAACCAGTCCAGGTTCTTGTTCTGAAAAAAGACCAGCAGTGGGGTGAACAGTGTGGCCCGGCTGGTAGAGCCACGCTGAGAAAATAGTACTGCCCCGCCCTCGACAAAGCACTCCCCTGGGACGTGACATGGGACAGTCTGCACTGACTGGGTCCTCCCCAGGGCCGGAGCAAGCTGGCCGTGAACCCGCTGCGGTTAGGGCCCAGCGCGGTGACGCACTGACTTCCGTGAGGCTGCCTTGTCTTTCACTGCTATCAGCACCATCTGTTCACTCTCAACACCACTGGGGGGAACGGGGGACCGGGACTCTGCACCAGACCCTGAACTGCCTTCCTTCCTTCCCTTCTCTCCTCCCCCAACACGCACGCCCCACGCCCCAGGAAGGTTCCAGTCAGACAGATGGCACGATGGGGAGCAGGGGGCCTGCTGAGCACACTGGGTCTGAAGCCTGTGTGAGAGGCAAAGCCATGGCTCCCAGCAGGAGGGGGTTCCAGGCAGCTTTCTGGTTCCCTGTGGCAAGCTGTGAGTTCTCAGACCAACTGACAGACCTGTGCTCAAAGATCAGCTCCAGCTACAGACTTAAACACACAGAGCTCTCTCCCACTAAATGCGTCTCGCAGCCTGCAGTCTGTGCGGCAGCTTGAAGACGCACCGCAGCAGCTACCCAAAAGCGATACATATATATTCCCTCGGAATGGCCCACGGCAGCAGCCAGAGTAGGGTCCGCCCTGCTGCCACGCCACCGCAGCATCACGCACCCACGGCCCAGGGCCACCATGTCCGCCCTTTGGGGCCGATGGGTTTGCCATGGCTTTGTCTTGACCACAGAGCCCAAGCAGGGCTGTCTGCAGCACAGGCAGCTGGCCGGGCTCCGAGTCCCCAAGGGCTGGCTCCAGCCGCTCCTCTGCTCCCCTCCTGGCCTTTCAACAAGTGTCCGCTGCTGTTCCGCCTCACCCCCGGGCCTCCCTGGCCAGTAATGGGGGCCGTAGCCACCCCTCCCAGGGCCCACACCTTGATCATCTGGGCCACGTAGCTCTCAGGCCCTGTGTAGTCCGTCTTGTTTTTCACACGGACCAGCACGATGAAGTACAAGTAGTTCCACATGTTGTGCTCCAACTTGATGTGCTCCTCAAACGACACCGTCTTGTTATCGAACTTGTCTCTCTCCAGACCTGAGGGTGCAGAAGGGGGGTGAAACCACCGGCCTCCAAGAGTCCCTGTGGGCCGGCGAGGCCACACACACCAACCCCGCGGCAGGCGCATCTGCTCTCGGGCGAGGTCCACCGAGAGCGGGCAGCCGCCCTCTCTGGGCTATTTAGGTCACTTCTGTTAGCCGCTCAGTGTGGATTCTGCCCTGCCTCAGCTGCAGCCCTCCAAAACGGCAGCAAACACCAGAGTTCCTTGAACCCTGAGAAGCAGGATTTGTCCTATAGGTGACACCTGTTCCTTAGCAGGAGGTGGCTTAGCACGAGGGGACTAGCACTTCACACCAGGGATAGGAAAAGCCCTGGACTGAGACCAGAGGCTCGAGGCTGCTGCCCGGGCTTTGGTGTCCTCTGCAAACTGAGAGTGTTTAAAGGGATGGTTTGAAGCCCTTTCCCACTCCATTACTCCAAGTTCAGGCAGGGTCCTATTGTCCCAATTCGGAGTTGAGCAGCCATCAAGCCCTCAGCCCCAGGGCAGCTCCTGTGGCCACCGGAACCCGGGGAAGGGCCGAACTGAGGCTGCCGCTGGCCCAGATAATGCCCCAGCCCACAGGCGCCCCAGGCCCGCCGCGACCTCTGCAGGATAGGAACGAGGCCTCACCGCAGATGAAGCACGTGGTCTTGAGAATCTCCTCCTTCTTCTGCTTCTCGCTGCGCAGGTCAGCAAACGTGTCGATGATGACCCCGAAGATGAGGTTCAGCACGATGATGATGACGATGAAGAAGAACAGCAGGTCGTAGACCACGCGGGCTGGGAACAGAGACTCCTGCGGGGCGGGGCAGAGAGGCTGGGCCCAGGAGTCCCCAGGCCGCCTGGCAGGCAGGGCTCTGGGGGGGGCAGGGCTGCGATAGAGGGGCCCAGCCCACAGCAGAAGGAAGATGGCAGAAGTGGACTAAACAGCAGACTCAGAAAGGAGGCCAGCCGGGACAAAGCCCCAGAGAACGAGCTGGACTACGAGGCTGGGCCTGTGCCTGCCCCTAACTTCTGGTGAGGGGCAGAGCCAGAGCTGAACCCCTCTGCCCCGCCCTCAATACACCAGGCTGCACATGTTCTAGAAACCCTCTGTCTGACCAGGGAGAGGGCTTCTCACCCCTATGAGACTGGGGACAGGCCGCTGTCCTGGGAAGGCTGGGCTACCCAAGCCAAATCCTGAGGCCTCTTAATGAAGCCCGACTCAGCTCCCCTGCTGTGGGCTGGAGCTCTGCCTCCCAGATGAAGCCATGGGGCCCAGAGACCCGCCCACCAGCTGACTCAGGCCTTCCCCAGTCTGGGCAAGGCTTGGTTACCAGGGTCTTCCCTTACAGCAGCCACAGGGAGCTAGCTGGCGGGGTGTCTGCAGACTGGGGTGAGGACGGCCCAACAATGTAGCTCTATCGACGGAGTGGAAAGGCACAGAAAGGAGGGGCCAAATGGGGGCTTAAGACACTGAAGACTGAAGGGCCAAGCTGCACTGTCCGGCTGTGTCCTGCAGGTGGGAAGCTCAGGGCTGCCGACCCCACCAGGGCTTAAGCCAGTTGGATCTGGAGTGGGGCGGGTGGGGCTCACGTCTTTGGAGGGCTTGCGGAGAATGTCACCGACGCCGCCACCATTGCGCAGCCCGTGGTTCATGACCGTGACGATGCACATCAGCAGGGTGTCACAGGCTCGCTCCGTGTGGTCCAGCTCCCCGTCCTCTGTAAGCGGAGCGTGCGTGCTCATGCTCGCGCCAGGCCACCTGCCTGCACCCCACCCCACCCAGAGTGCCGACTCACCTTCCAGGCCCTCGTGCACTGTGACCCCTGAGACGCAGCCTATCCCGTCCCCACTGCACGTGCCCATGAATGTGGCAGCTCCATGTGGCATCCCCAGGGGGCTGGCTGGAGGGGACGTAAACAAGGTCAGTAGGAGGTCAAATGCTTGGCCTTGCCTTCCCCCTGGTTCACAACCTCCCGAGCATCACAATCCCCAGGAAGCCTTCCCTGATCCTGCCAGCTCCCCACTCTGTCTGGCTACCACAGAAGGGTCTTCATGCCCCTGCCCCGCCGGGGTGTGCAACCCCAGGCCTGGCACACGGGCAGCCCCTACAAACCCTGCGTCTAACATGAATGACAAGGTTGGCAAGCCAAGTGGCTCCTCAGGCAGAAGCAGGCCCAAGGCCCTCCCACCCCGCAGTCTGTACCAGGGAAGGGGGAGGTGTGAGCTAGGCTCCCCCAGAACCCAGTACAAGAAACGGAGGCAGGAGGTTAAGCAGTCCCAGGCCCTGGTCCTGGTCCTGGTGTCGGTCACCTGGAAAGGCCCTCATCCCACACCGCCCAGCGAGGGGCCCCAGACCTCTGGAATGGTTGCTGGGCAGCCGGTCAACCTCGAGGATGAAGTCATCCTTGAGGAAGAGGAAGCCGACGATGGAGAAGAGGTAGACGAGAATGAGGGCCAACAGGGCGGTCAGCAGGATGGAGCGGCCGTTGCGGGTCACGCTCTTGATGACGTTGAACAGGGTCTCCTCACGGTAAATGAGGTCAAAGAGCTGCAGGGCAGAGATGAGGCCTTGAGGACCTGGGGATGCCCGTGGTTTCCCAAGGCCTCCTCCAGCGGTCTGCACTTGGGCAGGCATAGCCCCACCCGCGGGCCCGATATGGAGGCTTCTTGAAGGAACCTGGGGTTCTAAGTCCAAGGAAAGGGAGGGACCAAGGGGCAGGCAGGTGCCACACACACAGGGAGGGGACGGCCAACTCTGCCGGTACACTTGCTACATGTGGTTATGGGCCTTCGCTCGTTTTATCCTCATAGTTATGCTAGAAGGTAGGTGCTGTTAAAAATCCCTGTTTTACAGACGGGGAAACTGAGGCACAGAGCCGTGAAGAATCTTGTCCAAAGTCACACAGCTAGTAGTAGCTAAACTAGGATGGGCTGGTGCCAGAGTCCAGGCTTAAACCAGCACCATACAGGGGTGATGGGTCGGACAGAGGCCAGGAGTGGCCATCAGAGCCTTGAGGGCCAGTCAGCAGGAGGCCTAGCAGCAGGAGGACGTGACAGAGACTGGTGCCGCAGGGCCACGAGCAACTCACCCTGCACGGCCCCAGCTGCCCTGCACCCCCCCCAGCCTGGCCCTCCGCAGGTCTCACCAGGATGCTGTAGAAGAGCTCATGGGCAAAGAGGCCCAGGACGCTAGTCAGGATGTAGCCCACATGGTAGAGGAACTCCACGTCCATGACCATGGCCTTATAGCCCCGGATGAAGGTGCCACGGTTGCCCACGAAGCTCACCACGAACACGATCTTGTTGGTCAGCTGGGGGCGAGTGCAGGGCATGGGGGTCAGGCCCCGCTGCCCACCCTCAATCTCCACCCCCACGGCCCCGCCCGCTGCCCAGCTCAGAGGCCACGCCTCCCGTGGAGTGGATCTCAGCTGCTCCTGCTCAGCCTGGCAGACGCAGCACTAACGAAAATGCTTCCAGAAATGCACCTGGGCTCCTAGGACTAAAATAAAGGAGAAGCCACCTGGATCCCCCAGTTCCAGGAAGAAAGTGATATTAAGTAAAAGGAGAAGACCACCCTCAGCCTTCACAGTGACTAAGTTAGGAAAAGACAGCCCCCTTGCTCAGCGTCTGTCAGGAAACTGCCATGACATACGACTCTGTGCTGTCTGTAAATCTTTGCTGTCCTCCATGGGAACAGTGCGTGTGGGCGGTGCAGCCAACACCGTGTGCACAGCGGCCCCGAAACCGGGGCTCCAAAGTGACTCCCGGCTGGATGGCTATGTCTGGGACCAGCTTCCAGGTTGTCCAGGGAGACGGAGGAGGCACAGAGGGGTCCCCACTGCAGGTCCATAATGAATTTGGGACCCCGACCCAGGGGCAAGGGGGTGGGGCAGAGCAGTGCCTGCTGGGAGGTGGCTGGTTGGTGTGGGGAGGGGCCCCCCGGCACTCACGTTGAGGGCGCCCAGGATGTTGAGCGTGGGCCCAATGCCCAGGTAGTAGATGGAGCGCAGGATGAGCGCCGCGATGAGTGGGCGGACGCTGTAGCGCTTGGTGAACAGAGCGGCGATGGAGGAGCAGACGAGAATCCAGAAGAGCAGCGAGATGACTGGGGAGCCCAGCACCCCTGGGGCCGGAGGCAGGGCTAAGCATGGCATGCTCAAGCCCCGCCCCCCAGTGGGCCCCAAGGAACACCCCTTCCTGGAAGCCTTCCCTACTAAGTTCCTAGTCACCTGGTTCTAGGGACCCCCACCACACCTGCATCACTAGGCCTGAGGTGGGAGATGCTCTCCAGCTGCTGCCACCAAATGTGGTCTCTGGCTCACATGTGGACACACACGTGTGAGCTGTCTCCAGAGGTCAAGGAGCCTGTCCCTCCCACTAGACCACACCTGTGTCTCCCCACGATGGGGGGTGCAGCTCAGAGGGCGATGCAGGGAAGTGCTTCTCTCCAGTCTGCACCTGGTCCCCTCATAGCTTAGCTGGCCCCCAGGCTCTACCCGGTCCCGGGGAGGAGGCCTGTGAGCTCCAAGGCCCGTGCCTGCCAGCCCCCCGTCCTGACCTGTGGATGCGCCCTCCACGTAGGGGTAAAAGAAGGCGATGATGATGTTGATAAACACGGCCAGGTTGAAGGAGATGCTGCCCCACAGGGTCATGCGGCGAGAGAACCAGTAGATCAGCGGCATGCCTGAAGGGGGAGGCTGGTGTCAGGGGGTCCCTGACCAACACCATCGGCTCCCCCATCGTGCGCCCACTGCCCACCCCAGCGCCAGCCCCCCCTTCAGAGGAAAACACTGGAGCCGTCCTAGGAGTGAGGGTGGGGCAGCCCCCAGCGGGGGAGGGAGGCCCCGGGAAGCGCGGCGGGCCCTCCCGCCCCGAGGGGTCCTCACTGCGGAGCTTGCGCTGCCACTCCATCTCGTTGTGCAGGAAGGAGGACTGGTCGAAGAAGTCGCTCACTTTGCTGCCCTGCTCGTCCTGCTCCGTGGTGGTGAAGAGCCGGTGCTTGGTCTCCTCTGTCAGGAACTGGCAGATGCCAGGCACCGGGAACACAATCTGCTCCATGCTGCGGTCCTGCCTCACGATCTGGCGCATACAGGCACATGGTCGCACCCGGGCCGAGGCCTCCAGGGCCGAGCTCATGCCCTCCCCCCGCACCGTGCTCCTGCCACCGTTAGTCCCCACCTCAATCTGGGATGTGTGGTTCTCATAGTAGGCCAGCGGGTCCTCCTCCTCCTCCTGCACAGGTGCTGAGGGTTTGAGCATCTGTGACAGCTGCTTATTGTTGAGGCTGAGCTGGGGGTGGTGAAGCCACTGAGGTCAGGCCGGGCCCACAAGGCCTGAGCCCAGCTCTGGACCACACCCCAGTGAGTAGCATCCCCAGCCAGCCCCAAAGGGGTAGGAGGGGGTGGGAGAGCCATGCAATCCCATAACAGTGCCCTCGGTCTTGCCCAGGTGCGCCCTTGGTCCTGCTCCAGGCTTGCAGACCCCGCTCCAGCCCTGCTCCTGCTTCTAAGTCCTGGCTTCACTCCTTGGCTGCAGGCCCCCAATTCTAGCTTGGTTCACAGATCCTTGCTTTTAATTTAGATCCAGGCCACACCCCCTGGCCACGCCCACCTCATCCCCCACCCTCCCTCGGGCATAGCCCCGCCCTCAAATCCCAGCCTCCCATCCCCATAACAGCCCACCCACTCTCCTGCCAGCCCCGCCCCTAGGCCTAAGCCCCATCCCCACGCCCACCCCTGTTCCGACCCCCACCATGGAAGAGATGCCCTCAGCCTCTTCCTCTTGGATGCGCTTCACAGGCTTCAGCAGGTGCTGCAGCTGTTTGTTGTGTCTGGAGAGCTGAGCGAGAGGGCAGTGCAGTCACCGCAGCGTCAGTGCTGGGAGAGGGGTCGCCAGGGGCTGGGCCCGCGGGGTGGGGCTGGTACCTGCAGCGCCAGGATGTAGATGTTGTGGCCCACTTCACGCGGGCTCACCTCTGAATTCTCACGCTCCTCCTCCTGCAGGTAGGCCTTCTTGATGACGTCCACCTGGCGGGGCAGTGCCTGCTCGAATGCCCTCTTCCTGGGGTGTCGGGCAGGCTGGGCCCTAATCCCCATGCCCACACACCCCAGCAGGGGCCCCTTCCCACCCACCCGCCTGCCCAGCCTCACCAGCTCCTGGGGCCGCAGGCTGATGAGGATGCGCTCAGCATTCTCGCTGTCATGCCGGCTCTCCATCAGAGCCAGGAGCAGCTTGGAGGCATTGTCCTAGGCGGAGGGGGGAGACAGGCCACAGTCTGAGGGCCCCCACCCCCACTGCCGAGTACTCCGTAATCACCCCTCCCAGCCTCCCCATCCCCCACTGACCCGAGGCTTGCTGAGAAGCGTCCCCATATCCAGGCCACCCACAGGCCACCTCCACCCCCACACTATGGAAGGCACGCTCAACCCCCCAGGCAGCAGGCACAGGCACAGGAGGCCTTTGGATACACCATGAGTAGGCTTGCTTCTAGAGTAACTGTTCACACATTCACTCGTGTGTACAAATAAACACACACACTACACACGTGCAGCCTGCACATGCCACCACATGCTTGTACAGGTGGACCCACACCGCACATACCAGCATGTGTGTGACATGCCACGTGCACGTGTGAGCACACATCACACGCACGCCTGTGCAGCACTCACGTGGGCTGCCACGGCCCCACCTTGAGCTGCAGCACCAGGTCCATCCGGTACTTGCACAGGGGACTGATGTCGTTGAGAATCAGCGCAGTGATGATGTCTATGCCATTGGACTCATGCGTCACGATGCAGGTCTGGCAGGGGCAGTGTGGGGACACAGGGCCCGGGCCCCTCAGAACGGTGGTGGCTCCAGGGGCCTCAGCCCCTCCCCTGTCCAGCCTGCTCCATCCTCCCACCCGTCCGCGCGGCTGCCGGCTGCTGCTCACCTGGTTTTCGTGGCAGGGGCCCTGGCAGTACTCGGTGAGGGTCTCCAGGGTCTGAGTGACGAGGCCCACGTTGTCCTCGTTGATGTAGAGCCCCAGCAGCCCCAGGCCTCCCGTGGTGCTGCCGCACATGATGTCCAGGAACTGCAGCGTCTCGCACACCAGGTTGTAGTTGGTCTTGTTGTTCTGACAGCGCAGGAAGTTCTGCAGAGCAGACGAGGTGGGCGTGGCGCGGCTGGGGACCAGTCCTGCCACTGGGGACCACTGGCTGCAGAGCAGAGGTGCTGAGGCCAGAAGGCAGGGGCGGGGCCCCACAGGCGCGCAGGGCAGCAGGGAAGGGGCGGGCCTGTGCCGAGGGGCTCACCTGCAGGTCCCGGTTGTGGTTCTCACACAGCAGCTGCAGGAAGCGCAGGATGGGCTGCATGATGAGCACGGACGTTCCCATCTCGTTGCTCTGCACACGCTCGCCCACCTCGTGCCCCCGGCGCAGGCTGGGGCCCAGTGAATAGCGAGATGAGGAGCCAGGCATGGAGAAGGAGGCCACACGGCCTGTAGGGCAAGGCCTGGTGAGGCTGGGGCTGCTGGAGGGCCAGGCCCTCACCCTCACCCCGTGTTCACAACCTGAGCCCTCATCCCTGCCTGTGACGCCCTCTGAGCCCACCACCCAACACCCCCACCTGTCCCTGTGTCTCTGGCCCAACCCTGACCTTTGGTGGTGGGGTCTGCTGGCTCCCGGTCCTCTCGGGGCTGGCTACCCAGGTCACTCATGTTGACGGCCACCGTGGACTTGGTCTCCTGCTGGGCCCGCTTCATGCGGTCATGCAGCACCTTGAAGAAGCGCTCCGACTTCTTGTCGCTTGTCATCAGGTTGTAGAAGGATTTCTAGGGGTGGATGGGTTCATGGCGGCAGTTAGGGGCAGCCCAGCACTGGGCCTGGCTCTAAGCAACCCTTAGTACAGCCCCGGAGGCCTCTGTCCTGTGTTGCAGGGACAGGGATGGGGCACAGATGGGCCCCGCAGACATGCCCAAACCAGACTGAGGGTGGGAGCCAGAGACACCCCTGCACCTTGAGACTAAGGCTGGGTAGGGGGTGATGGAAGGGCAAGGGCCTGTAACTGCTGTTAACTGTGATGCTGGCAGCTGGCACTAGCCTCCTGACCGCCTTCTGCCTCTGCCCCGGGCCCTCATCTGGGCCCGCACAGCAGCCAAGGAGTCCCTCTGACATCTAAGTCCCATCCTGTCTCTGCTCCAAACCCTGCAGTGGCCCCATCTTACTCAAAGGAAAAACCATGCCTCCCTGACCCCCCCCCCCCACACACACACACCTCCTCTACCCCCTCCAGACACATAAGCCACCTCCTATTCACCACCTTTGTGCCAGCTGCCTGCTCCGCCTGGCGCACCCTGCCCACTGCCTACATGCCACCTCCGGGGCCTTCCTGAATACTCCCGCTAAGATACTCCTGCCTGAATGATCTCCATCCGACATGCCCTCTGTGTTACGCAGGGACCACAGTCATTGGCTGTTGTCACCCCTGGGCTGTAAGTGCCAAGATCACATGGGTTTTGTTTTTTGTTCACTGCCGAATATTTAGTGCCTCAAACACTGCCAGGCACACAGAAGGCACTAGATGCAGACTTGCTGAAAGAATGGAAGAATGACTGGGGATAAAGCAACCCGAGAGGGCTTTCTGGAGGAGGCAGGCCTCTAGCTGGGCACCAAAGGCTGAGGAGGATGTGGGAGAGGTGGGACGGAGGCCCGGGCAGAGGCTGAGGCAAGAATGGTGGATATAATGGAGGGCAGGATGGTAGGGGGGCAGGCTCAGGCCTGGCTGGAGCAGAGAAAAGTGTGCGCAGATAGAAGAGTGGCCACGTGACACAGGGGCAGATGTGGGTAGAGAGCTGGCCACAGGTACTCAGCCCAGCAGCCAAGACCCCATAAATAAGCAACTGGGCACACTGTCCCCCTCCTGAGTGGGATTCACCACCAAAAGGAGGCGAGCCCCTGGCGCCCCACACCCGCCCACCCCGCACCTGGATCTCGGTGTTGCCGCCATCCAGCAGGCGGATGGCCAGGCCGATGCTCTCCTGGAAGATCTTCTCGTTCTTGGTGCTGGTGATGAGGTCACACACCAGCTTGGTGGCCCCCTCCTTGTCCAGCCGGCACTGGGTGGCCGCGATTGCTGACCAGTCTTGGTCTAGGCCTGGAATGGGGAGACTCGCTTGAGGGGGAGCTAATGGGTGGGAGGGCCCAGGGCTGGGCAAACAGGCCACCCAGAGGCAGAGCAGAGGAGGCGGTACTGACCGATGCCCATGGGGTCAGGAAGGTCCCCCCGAGAGCTGGACTTGCGGTGCTGGAGGTAGTTTTGCAGCAGCATCTTGCGTAGCTGGTTGCCCTGGAGGGAAGGAGCAAGGCCCCACAGTGTGCTTCGTGCCTTTGAACCACTGGCCCGACAGCCCTGGCCCCTGCACCCTGGTGTGGGCCACCTGGCACTCACCCGGTCGCCGTACTTGGCCTTCTTGAGCAGCATCTGCTGCAGGGTCCGCAGCACCTTGACACACAGCTTCTCCTCCGACTCCACGAGGTCCTGGGTGTGCTGGATCAGCCTGGCAGCAGGAAGGAGGGTACACTGGGGCAGTCCCAAGACCTCCCTCTAGACACAGTCCCCGCCCCGTCCTGGGCCCTCCTGGGCCCCTCCCTGTCCCAGGCTCCCCACCCCACATCGCCCCGGGTGCCCCCCTCACTTGGACAGGAAGCCCCCACTCTCGCAGCGCTGGTGGGCCTCACTGCCCTCCAGGAAGAGCAGCTCGGGCCAGTGCAGGACGTCCACCAGCACAGACAGCTCAGCCTGCACCAGGGGCTTCAGGCGCTCCTCCAGGGCCGTGATAATGTCCTGTGGTGGGCCAGATTGGGTCACCACCACGCGAGATGCAGGCCCCCAGGCCCAAGGGATGATGGCAGCTTGACTGCCATTCCTGTACCCCAGCACTAAATAGCCCCACAGATTGCCCCGCACAGGTCTGGGGGTCCTGAGCCAACCCAGCCACCCCGCACAAAGCATGACATCTGTCTATTCAAGGGCCCATGGCTTGGAAGTGGCCGGCTGTCCTCTAGCCCTGTGACTTTGGGCAAACCCCTCGCCCGCCCTCTCAGGGCCTGTCTCCCACCACACGGGGATAATGAGCCACCACACCCTCTACAGGCCAACGAGACAGGGGCCACAGGTGCATGGCGCACACAATGAGGTGCTGTCTGACTATGGGGCGTCCCAACCCTCTCTGAGCACCACTGGCGGATCCCTGGGTTCCCCTGGCTCCCCTAGAATGACCTCTGCCCGGGCTTGCGCTTCGCAGCCCCCGAGGATGGGCCGAGCTGAGCAGCCCTTTCCCAGGGAGTGTGGGCAGCACAGGAAGGGATGCTCCTCGAGAACAGCCCTTGCACAGCCGCTCCTGCGCTGGACAGCCCGCACGCACCTGCAGCTTCTCAATGATGTTCTTGTAGTCCCACTGGTTGGCAGTGGGGGTGACTCGAGGGAAGGGCCGCGTGGCCACCTTGTAGTTGGAAGCGTTCCGCTGGGCGGCAGCCACAGAGCTGGCACCACTGCTGAGCAGCAAGCTAATGTGGGCGTCCAAGTCCATGGGCAGCGAGATGCCCCGGCCCTTGGCTGGTTGGGGAGAGGGTGGAGAGGCTTAGCCAGCCAGAGGGGCCAGGCCCAGGGCTGCCAGACTGGGGAACAAGGTGAACTACACCAAGGCTCTGGGTGCAGGGACCCCCCCTCCTGGCTCCACTTGGACTGAGGTACCCTCTTCCCCTTTTGGGATAAAAAGAGGGAGTTTCTGCCTTTTCAATTTCATGCTGGATCCACCCAGACCCCTCCGCTTCCCCACTCTCCCTAACAGCCTGCAGTCCTCCCTCCTGCCTGAGACCATGGGCAGGCACAGCACTCCGGGTGAGGAGCGCCACCCAGCGTTCTCCTCTGGGAGCTGCCTCGGGGAGAAAACAGCCTCTCAGTTGCCAAGATGCCAGTTAGACACCAAGAAGGACTTACTGAGAAGCGCCTGGGAGCAGAGGATGGATGGGCTCAGGAATAACTGTTTGCTGTGAGGCAGGGGTCCCTGTGGGGCAGGGGTGGTGGGAGCCAGCCAGCGCCCCGGCACACTCACCCACCATGGCGAGGGTCCGGATGCAGGTCTCCACCGAGCCCTTGTGCTGCTGCTGCAGCCACGGACACTCGAGCAGCCGCGCAGTGGACTGCAGCAGCTGCACCACGATCGTCTGGTGTGTCTGCGAGAAGCGACAGTGGCTGCAGCCTGGCCCGCCCTCCACCCTGGGCAGCCGGCCCAGGGACCAGAGCCCGCTGAGAAGGGCATGGGTGGAGCGGCAGTCTCCAACAGCTACCACGTGCTCTGTGCCAGCTGGAAAAAGGTGCCCCTCTCTGTGCCCAACCCGCCAACTGCCCACGGCAGCCCCGGGAGAGCTCCCAAGATCCAGGTCTGGGGCTTCCAGCTCTACTGCTGACCCTTTCTTCCTTTAAAAGATGTTTAAATAAATTCATGTTGTGAAGAAGTGATATATTTACATGGTTCAAAAACCAAAAGGTAGCCCTGGCTGGTGTGACTCAGTGGATTGAGTACCGGCCTGCAAATCAAAGGGTCACCAGTTCAATTCCCAGTCAGGGCACATGCCTGGGTTGTGGGCTAGGTCCCCAGAAAGAGGCATGCAAAAGGCAACCACACATTGATGTTTCCTTCCTCTCTTTTTTCCCCCCTCCCCCTTCCTAGAAATAAATAAAATATTTTTTTAAAGGTAATAAAAAGGCACACTTTAAGAAGTCTCACCCCTATCTTTGACCCCACCCCCATTCTCCCACATTCTGCCCCTGGGGCAGATGAGAAGTAGGGAATGCTGAAATGACCAGAGTCCCAAAGAGGTCCCAGGGCCCAAACACATGGGTGTCAAAATAAACCCACCCTTGCTGTGAGGGGACCCACGTTTTCCTGCCCACTCTCAGCCACACTGTCCCCTCTGTGCCCCCACCTATAGGCAGCCCCTTCCATTTGTTTCCTGCAGGGCTCCTTGCCCGCGGGCTCCTTGCCCAAGGGAACCTGGCTCTCTCTCATTCTGGGGTTTTGGGGCTGTGAAGTCTGAACATCGGCTGCGAGGCTGTGACCCCTTCAGTGAGTGGAGTCAGAGCCCCGCTCACCGGCCAGCCTTCCTGTGTCGGTCCTAGGGACACGGCGACCGACACTGAGCCTCTCTGTACGTCACTCTCCCCATTTCGGCTTTGGCTCTGCTGTCCACATGGTGAGCTTGCCCACCTTGACTCTGGTGAGTCAGTGTAGCCACATCCCCTCCACCCCGGACCCATCACACCAGGCAAACTTAAGGATTCCTGCTCTACGGTACAGTGTGGCTCCCACCTCCGTCTGATCACAGAAACTGTGCAAAGTTCACTGGTCCTCTCGTACAGCCTTCCCAATGTCTTCATGCACAAGCAGCAAACACGAACATGCATTCTGGTTTTCCCCACTCCCCGTGCAAAGCTGTCAGGGACAGGGAAGCTCACCTGCAGGGAGGTGCTGTTCTCAGAAAACGGGGAACTGAAGAAGGCGTTGACGGTGTCCAGCACGACAGTCAGCACATACTTCTCCAGGGTGGGGTCAGCCAGGCGCTTCTCCCGCTTACTGCAGACCTGGGGCAGGAGAGACAGATTCCTGAGCCCGTCATCCAGCACATGGGCCGCTCCATGGCCACCCCTGGGAGGCTGCGGGCCACCAGCCACCATGGGGACGGACCCGAGCCATGTCCAGGGTGAAGTTCTCAAAGAGCGTCCAGATGTGGTTGCTGGTGTAGATCTCCTTCATCTCCACCTCCGTGTCCACGTAGCAGTGGTTCACGAAGTTCACGTACGCCATCTTCACCTGGGGAGCCGGGCGGGGTGTCAGGGGCATGCACAGGGGCGCCGCCCACCAGGCTGTCTCTGCACTCCACTGCACCTCCAGCCTGCCCTCTGTTTTCCGCCCACAGCCCCACCACCCTCCCAAGTCCCATCCACCACCCTTAACCTCCCAGGGCCGTGGGCCGCTCAGCCTGGGTCAAGCACCCATCCCCCATAGTCTTCCTCCACATGCAGCCACTTCTCCCAGTCCCCACTGTCCCCGCGTGGACACGGCCCACCTCCGTGATGCAGTCCTCATGTGTCACCACGGACACCACGTCCTCCAGGGGCAGCAGGGAGGTACACTTGATCTCGGTGTAGACGTTCTTGCCCTCGGCACAGGCGGCCAGCAGGTCCACCAGGGAGATGTGGTACATGAGGGGGCTGTGGTCCTCCACGCCTTCCCGGGCAGCCTTCATCATGTCCAGCAGGTGGGCCAGCGAGGCCTTGTCATTGTAGAACACGACCACGTCGTCGCCTGCGTTGGTCAGCTGCAGGCAGGAGGGGACACGTGTCTGGCCCCTCGGTCCAGCAGGGCCCCACCCCTATCCTGTGCTTCCCAGGGAGAGATTGGGACTCTGACCCCTGCCCTCCCCTACCTGAGTTTTTGGGGTTTCCTGACCCTTGGGGCCCTCTGCCATCAGAGACACCAAACCCTGGACCCGGAAAGTACCCCCTCTTCCAGTAGGGAAAGAAGTCCCCCTTGGGCTTGTCTCAGAGGCACCTCCTCCAAGGAGCCCTTTCTAATCCCTCCCTCCCGTGCTCCCACAGCGTGTAATCTGAACCATCGGGGGGGCACAGTGCGTCTGCTCCCGTCAGCGACTGTGCCGTCCCTGTAACGTTACAGCAAGGAGCAGCCAACATCGCGCAGCAGTGCCAGCCCACTGTGCGCCGTTTGTGAGTCCCCTCATCCCGCCTCAAGGCTGGCGCCTTCCTCTCCTGCCCACCCCATGCTGGGGGACGCTCAGGCAGAGCCCCCACCCTGCATGCCTTCAGCCGCCAGGTGTTTACTGAGCCCCTACTATGTGCCACGTGCTGGGGCCTTGGCAGTGAGCCCAAAGGACATAGTCCCTATACCCCCATCCCCAAGTTTATACTCGACTGACTTCCCCAGGTACACAAGGTCGTCGGCACCAGGCAGGTACTTTTAAATCAGTGACAATAAATGATAAATGAGGGAATGCATGTTTGAGTTCTTTCAGGCCCTCCTCCGAGTTCTGTTCGGCTGCAGCCCCTCCACAGCCCGGTATTCCTTCTGTGGCCCGCTGACTCTGGGCCTGGCCGCCCAGGTTCTGCGTCCTGCCACCCAAGCCCCTCTCCGCGGCCACCACCCGAGTCCCACGAGGCCCCCGGCCCGCCCTCACCTCGGTCATGATCATGTCCTGGCACTTCTTGACGTACTTGCCCTCGGCCTTGATGACGGTGTGCAGGAAGTCCAGGTACTGCACGTGGCGCCCGTGGGTGGCCAGCAGGTGCACGAAGTGCTGCAGCACGGGCTCGCCGACCTCGGAGCAGAGCTGGTGGTTGTTCAGGAAGATGTGCTGCATGGTCTCTGCCTCCAGCAGCTGCGGAGCAGGCGTGGGTCAGAGAGGAGGTCCGGCAGCCCCGCCCACGCCCCGCCCCGCTCCATGCCCCGCCCCGCCCCGCGCCCCGCCCCTCACCCCTGGCGTGAGGAAGAGGTGCAGGTGCTTGTGCAGCAGGGCCTGGTTGCCCGGGTTCCCCGCACAGAACTTCTGCAGGAACTGGTGTGTGTAGCGTAGGATCTCCATCATCTTGGCATCGCCCTGGGCACAGAGGGGAGAGGGTGCTGGGCCCCCCGCAGGAGGAAGGTGTGGGGGCATATCGGGGCTTGGGTTCAAGGTAAAAGCTGCGCCTCCAGGTCAGGATAGGGAAGTGTGAGGGGCTGAGCATCAGAGGACAGGATGAGGCTGGAGTGGGAGAGCACAGGTAAGGGGTCGGGGTTCTGTGAGCGCTGGGATGATGTCAGGGTCAAGAGTCAGGGTGAAGATTGGGACATTTCAAGACCAAGGTCAGTCAAGGTGAGGGGTGAAAAGGTCAGAGGTTGAGATGGGGCTAAGTTTGGCATGAGAGGCCAGGTAAGGAACTAAAGTCAGGGGTCGGGATGAGGCCAGAGTTGACATCACAGGTCAGGGAGAGGCTGAGGGCCAACAGTCGAGGCAAAGCTGAACCTATCAGGATTAGACCAGAGAAGGCGACAGAAGCTGGGGTCCGGGTCAAGAATCCGAGCGCGGCTAGGGTCAAATCAAGGTCCAAGTGGGTCAGGACGGCGGGCAGAGGACCAAAGGCTGAGATGACATTCAGACTGTATTGAGGGGCCGGGTGCGTCAGGGGACAGGTCAGGGGAAAAGGTCAGGGTGAGCATGGGTTGGGCCGGCACTGGGTACTGGTGGTTTGGGTGGAGTTGCGCTTCAGGGTGAGGCTGCCCTGGGCAGTCAGCGGTCAGCAGTCAGGGTCACCTTGTCGTAGGGGATCTGCAGCAGGTCCAGCATGACCTTGTGGGCGTCCATGTTCTTGAGCAGCCGCTGCTGCTTCTTCCTCATCTGCTCCCCGACGCCACACATCTTGTTCAGGCGCTCCAGGATCTGGGGGCAGAGCGGAGAGCCCAGAGCTCCCTCCCACCTCCTCCGGCTTCCCCTGCCCCCAGCCCCCCACAGCCCGGTCCCAGCCCACACGGTGGGGGGGGGCAGGAAGGGGGAGGAGCCGTGGCCCCCGAGTCAGATCGCCAGAACAAGGCAGGGGAGCACGAAAACCCAATTCCCCCCGTGAAAGCAAGCAGAACAATATGACTGTGAAATGGAATTTCATTAAATTCCTTCAGCTCTAAAATAATTCCATCTGGACCTTGGCAGGGCTGTTTTGCACTTTCAAGGAAAGCTGGAAGATGTCTACTGTTAGGGCCAGTGGCCAGCAGAGCTGGGGGAAGGGAGGAAGAGGCCAGGCCCCCGAAGCCTCCGGGCAGGCAGACCCGACCCCCAGGACCCCCACCACTCACGCCCTTGACGATCTGATAGTTCTCGCTGCTCTTCTCCCCAGGTGGGGGCAGAAAGCTCTCCTCGTCTGTGGGCCGCTGGGGACACAGGGGGTTGGGGTCAGCCAGGCCCAGCCACCCCGCCCCCTGCCCCGGGCCCATCCCACTTCTCCACAGCCCCGCACACCTCCTTCTTGTCTTTGGCACTGCCTGCCTCCACATCCTCGCCCTTGCCGCTGCCCTTCTTGTCCACCCACAGCTCTGACTTCTCCACCATGGTCCGCAGCCGGTCCAACTCCGTCTTGATCACCTTGTAGTTCTCCACGTCCTGGGCCGAGATCAGCAGCTGCACCTGAAGGCAGAGGAGGGGTGTGCCCAGGGAGACAGGCACCTGAGGACCACTGCCTCAGCGTCTGAGAGCCCATTCTGTTCAGGCTCTGCTCCTGGCATCTCCCCTCCACCATTCCTCTGCACCGAGTCAAATCCCGCTCAATGTCTGTAAGTCCACCGCCTCCAGGAAGCCCTCCCTCATGGCTGCAGCCCTCCTTGTACTCCCTGCCATGAGCTGCCTCATCACCCGGCTTCAGTCACTCACTGCCTCATGTCACATGCTGCTGTAGCCTGTCACCTGCTCACTCGGACCCTAACCAGGGTAGAGGGCAGCACTGAGAGGCGGCTGAAAGAGGGGCCTGGAGCCTGACCCCCTCGACCTGCCCCTCTCTAAGACAGCAGTGAGCGGTAACCACGTTGTCAGGGCTGCTGCAGGGACTCTGCAATGCAAGTCCAATGCCCAGTGCCTGGTACACACAGCAAGCACTTGTTCAGTGCCAGTCCGATTTCACAGGGAGCCGCCGAGACCACAGGACATCACCACAACAGAGCCCTAGCGGGGACTGACCGCATGCCAGGCGTGATTTGAAGCACTTAGCAGAGGTGTGCGTGATAGAGCTTGCAAACTGTCAAGGGCTGTCCACATCGTAAGTAATGAGGAGTCTTGAGCCAGAATGAGAAGAGATAAAAGTACCCAAGACTTGGCCCTCGCCTCTAAAGAGCTCAGCAAGGCCAAGACCCCCAAATGTGCTGTAAGCGTGAGCTCCCCCTCCATCACTGCTAACCCCCAGCGCCCAGCGCAGGCCAGTGCGTGGCCAGGGAAGCTGCCTGCTCGCTGCATGGGCCAGGCGGTCCTTGGGCCTCCCTCCCCACTCCTTCAGGGCCAGGGTGCTGAGGCGGGGGCAGCACCTGCTTGAAGGTGTGCATGGCCTCCTGGCGCTGGCTGAAGTGCTTGAAGAGCAGCTGCAGGGCCCCCGAGACCAGCGGTGCGTAGTCGTGCATGGTGAGGTGGATGAGCACACGCAGGAACATGCGGCCGCCCTCGTCGTCCACCTCCAGCATGCTGCTCGTCTTCCTGCGGCACCGGGCGGGCGAGGACGCTGCACTCCCTGGCACCCATTCAGCAGCCCCGGCGCCCAACGCGATATTTACTGAAACTACTGGCGTTTTCTCACCAGTTGATAAATAGCCACGGCCCTGAGCTCCCCAAGTGGCCCCCACGCCCCCTCGGGTCCCACAGGACTCCCCTTGATTAAGCAGCTGAAGCAGAGATTCAAGAGGACTCATGGACAGAGCTGGGGCCATGAACAGGTACGAGAAAAAGCTACATCTTTATTTTTATCAACCTCCCACCAAAATGTAGCACTTTCTTCAATGAGAAAAAATTAGCAGTACCTGTGACATTGAAACATCGCGGATGTTTTCACATCACTTCAGAGTTGTTACAGAAATTGTGAAATACTGTTTACATCCATCGCTGCTTCAAAGTAATGGTACTAATTACACCCGGGCACAACTTGTTATTTAATGTGTTAATAAACACGCACGCAAAAAAACTGTCACTTCAAGTTTGTTTCCTTCAGTATTTTGATAACTGTATCTTCGTACCACAGGTTTCCTTTGTAACTTTATGTGATTAAAATGCCATCTCAGAAGGGGTCCAAAGCCCCCACGTGACACAAGGGCGTGCCACAGAAGTGGTGAGCCCCCAGCTCCCAGCCCTCTCCCCACTCCAGCCCTCTAAAGAGTAGGCCGCATGTCCCCAAGGCGGGGGTGGGGGACATCCTTCCAGCTACCTGGCCAAGTCCTGACGCACAGAGGCACACACGCCCTGCATGGAAGCTGGGGAATGACAGAGGAGGCAGAGGCCAGCCAGCCTTGGGAAATGCAGGCCATCCCGTGGGGGTCTCAAGCCTGTGTCAGTACCAGCTACCCAACCCCATACACAGCCCCCACCTCAACCCTTACCCCACTCCAAACATGGCCTCCGCCTGCTCCCCGATGCGATCCAGGTTCATGTTGGCAGCTGTGGGGAGCAAGAGGGGCAGATGGGCACAGGTGGGGGCCATGTGCAGGAAAGATGGGGAGCACAGGGGTGAGGGAGCAGAGAGACACCCAAACCACCCCCTTCTACACCTGGCTGGGTGGCAGCCGTCTGCCTGCCCCTTCCTGGGGTGGAGACGGAACCAACCAGGGCAGGGGCCGGGGCAGCCCCACTGCCCTGCAGGGGCGAGCAGAGGTCTGGGCTGGGGGTCCTGGTCTGGCTCAGCTCCTGACCGGCTAGGACCTTGGGCCAATCCCTGCCCCTCCATGGGCCTCAGTTTCCCCATTCAGAAAATGAAGGAGACGATTCCTGCCCTCCCCCCTCACTATGGCCGTTATGTGAGACGATGGAGAGGAAAGGCTTTTGCCGGCTGGGAAACGGGGCAAGGCTGGGGAGCCCGAGTGTCCCCCAGCCTCCTCCGGTGGCTGCTGTGCCCCCCCCAGGAGGGTCAGCCTCTGCCTCAGGCAAGGCGAAGGCAGGGGTGGGGCTCACTGGTGGAGTCGAAGGCAGGGGCTGTGCCATCAGCCCCACTGTCCTGCATGGGAAACACCTCCACAAACTCCTTCTTGAAGACGGACAGCAGGTAGGAGATGCGGTAATCCAGGCGGACGTTGAGGATGAACTGGAGAAGGAGGGAGGGTGGGGTGAGGACTGGTCCGAAGACAGGAAACCAATCCTGCTCCTGCGGCGGTGGGAGTGGTGACAGGTACCCCAGAGGAGCTCCAGCACTCAGCACAGCTCTTTGGGGGTACTCCAGGACACTACAACCAACACAGCCAAGACCCTTCTCCCCAGGGATGTCCAGGGTGCCCTCCCCCCAGCTCCTGTACCTCCTCTCAGAGTGAGGAGAGACCACTCCCCACAAAGACCGCTTAGCCTCCTTCCCAGGCTGGCCGCTGGCAGGAAAGGGAAGCAGCTCCCCAGATCCAAAGGCCCACACTCACCCTCCCATCCTGCCCTTCCAAATGGACCCTAAGGCTCCCAGGGGCGGGAGGGAGGAAACCGAGGGCTGTGCAGACCGCGAGGCCATTGTGCATAGGGAGGACACGCCCTCGACCGGCCTGCATCCTCATGGGGCACAGAGCCTCTGACCACAGCCCAGGACTCAGACCTGGAAGCCCCAGGCCTGGGAATGAGCCAGAAGCCCCTCCTCTGACAGAAGTCACCGCAGCAAGGCAAAAGTGAGGGTCCTCAGCCCTCCTCAAGTCCCTACTGGCCCCTTCCCCAAGAGTTGCGGGCGGCAGGGAGGACAGGGTTGCCCAGAAGAGGAAAGACTGCATCTTCCCTGCCAGAAAAACAGCTCTCGAATCCCTAGCTCTGCTTCAAAATCTGTGCGTCCATGAAAAGCCCCCTCCCCTGTCCTTTCCTCACCTGGACAGAGGGGGGAATGGAGCCGGATCACCGGCAGGGCTTGTCCTGTCGTGGCAGACTGGGCCCCGCCTCCAGTGTCTGCAGTCGGTAAGTGTGGGGCGGGGCCCACGAACATGAGTTTCTAAGCCCCAGGAGAGGCTGATGCTGCTGGTCGGAGGGCCGCACACTGAGAACCACTGTACTGAACTGCCAACCACCGTGGAGCCTCCCCCAGTACCAGCCACTGCAACCTGAGAAGAACCACCCCACCCAAGCTCTCCTGGCCTGTCCCCAGCACCCCCCACACGCTCCTGGCCCGGCCACCTGCAGGATTTCCAGGATCTTCAGCTTGGTCTCCATCACCACAACGTCTTCATTCTCCTCAAACTTGTTTCTGTCCAGCGGCTCGGCGGCCCCGGCATCGGCAGGCAGGCTGGGGCCACCAAAGACAGACTGCTTGCGGTTCAGCACCATGGTGGACATCATGTGGCCCACGCCCTGGATGGACCGCCGCACGTTCTTGCCTGAGGAGCAGAGAGCAGGGGTGGGGGGGTCACAGAAGGTGCACAGCGGGGGCCCCCAGTCTGACTCTGTCTTCCTCGGCTGCAGGGCAAAGCCGCGCTCAGGGGCGAGGGCCAGGGCAAAGGTGAAGCATGTGGGAAACTGGTGAGATCTCTCACGTGGGACGTCACGGCAGCCGCTGCAGAGCATGCGGAACCGAGGGGCCACTGTGTGGAGAGCACTAAAAGCCAGGCGTCCGTCTCTACGCACTTTGTTTAGACAAGCTGATGCCGCCTGCAGGTGTCCCGAAGGGCAGGGCTGTGGCCGCACCCCTCGGGCTGTCCCCTCTTCCTCCTCGCACTCCCCAGTGGGAGGACTATGTCCCCCCACCAAACCAGGAGCCTCCCAGGCAGGGGCTGTGTCTCCCCTCCCCCCTCCCCACTCCCTCAAGACAAAGCCGCATTGCAAGACATCTCTCCCAGCGCCTGGGGTCTCCCAGCGCCTGGGCAGGGGCCCCCGCAGGCCCAGCCTAGGCTGCAGGGGATCGGGGGAAGGACACCCTTTCACGGCAGAGCCAGGAGGCAGGCCGCACAGGGCAGGAAGAGGTGAGGGAGAAACTGAGGGGGCGGAGGATGGCCAGGCGGCAGAGCCTCACCGCTGGAGTCCTCGTAGGCCTGCAGCACGGCGGGGGGCCCCTGCACACAGTCGATGATGCTGAGCAGCGTGCGTGTGAGCCGCAGCAGCTCGCTGAAGCTGTAGAAGCCGAAGTAGATGAGATTGTGTGCCAGGCTGACCACCTGCGGAGAAGGGGCGGGGCTGGGTGAGAGTGGGCGTGGCAAAAGCGTGACAGGCGGGGCCAGCTCTGGAAACCGGAGCTAAGAAGGTGTAATGAGGATGCGGTTCCTCTAAGATAGTGGGGCTGCCTGGACATGGAACCAGGGGTCCCAGACAAGGGCCGCCTGGCCCTAGTGGGCTACTGAGGAGGAGAGGCCTGCAAAGGAGGCTACTATGGAGGACACAGAACAGAAACTTGAAGAAGGGGGGTGGCTCCCGGCAGTGGCCTGTGCCCTGTAGGAGAGAGGGGGTCCAGATACCTACGGTGAGAGGACAAGGGGGAGACAGAGCTCTCCGGGGTCGGGAGAGAAGCCTCAGCAGTCTATGCCCCTGCACTGGCTGGGGCTACTGAGGCAAGTGAGGTCCTGGATCCCACACCCCACCCCAGGGAGCATCTGAAGCCCAGTGAGGGGGCACGCCGGAGCCCCACGGAGTCCCACGCACCTCAAAGGTGAGCTTGTTCTTGTCCTCGTTGGCAAAAGGCACGGCCTCGCTGACCACGTTGTTGAGGTAGTCCTCCACGAACTCCATGGTGCTGGCAAACTTGTTCTTCTTGTCGTCTCGGGCGGCATTCAGGTTGGAATCGTAGCTGGGGGTGGGGGCAGTGCGTCTGAGAATCCCTGGGACCCCCCCCTTCCGCCTCGCCCGACCCTGCCTCCCTCACCCCTCTCACTCCTTGATGGTGATGGCTGTGGGGATCTCGGTCCAGAGGCGGGCAAACTTGACGGGCGTGACCAGCTCCTGGGGGTCGCGGTCCACGTGCACATGCAGCATCAGGTGGCAGAAGGAGGCGCGCAGGTCGAAGGGCAGCATCTCGTCTGCCATGCACAGGAAGATCAGGTCAACACCCAGCTGCTGGGAGATCTCATGGATGGCCAGGTACTGCCGGTCCAGGCACATGCGGGCGAAGAGCTTCAGCTGGTACCTTCGGGGCAGGGAGGACGGTGAGGACCGGGCAGCTACCGAGGGCCATTAGCACAGCCCAGGCTTGTTGAGCAGTCAAAAGAGTGGCAAAGGGACTTAGGCTGGACTGCACGGGCCACTGTCATGGAAAGGACACAATTCTGAGTAAGGCGACAGGGAAAACAGTCTAGGTTTATGAGTACTTGCGAATTTCTCCCAGCTTGCTAAGGATAAAAGTGCTCTCTGGCCTGGCTGGGGCAGGAGTGAGGGCGGAACTGGAAGAGTAGGGGCGGGGCGTGGAGGGGCTGCAGAGATGCGGGCTCTGAGCAGCTCTGTTCCGCACCGGGCGACGTCATGCCCTCTGCTTCCAGCGCAGCCCTGCATTACCTGCCAGGGGCTCCGGAGCCAGAACCACAGCTCACCCCTCGCAGCTCTGTAACCTCGGGCAAGTTCCTTTACCTGTCTGCACCTGTCTCCTCAACTTCACACAGGACGATGACAGTCCCTACCTCTCAGGGTTGTCGAGGCTTAGGTACGTGATGGGGTGAAAGAAGGGCTTGGAACGGTGCCGGGTATAGAGTGAACATTTGGTAAGTGTGATGCAGTATTCTTGTTTGTGAGATGCGTGTGTGGGGACAGGTTTGGGTTCCCTTCAGGCCTGTCCCTGAGCCAAGCCTGGCCTCGAGGCCACCCAGTGCTCCTCCGGCCCCAAGGTCATCCTTCAGGTAGCCTCTCTGGTGAAGGCTGTGCGGCGGAGGCCGGAGCCCCACTGAGGCTGCGGAAGCTCATAGCTCAGGGGGGACTGAGGCCTCCTGAGAAGGCCACAGGGCACAGAAGCACTGGGGGGCGGAGGGGGGGGTGCGCAGGTGGGCACCTGTAGTAGCTGAGCACGTTCTCGTCGTGGGCGTTGCCAGCCCGCGCCTCCTGGGCCAGCTGCCTCACACTCTTCTCGTGGTGCTCATTGTTCTTGTCGGTCCAAGTGAGCCACACTTCCTCCTCTGAGTACTCGATGGTCAGGTACTCGTGGGCCTGGGCCATCTCCTTCACCGGCCGAAGCCTGCAGACCAAGGCCACCCATCACAGGTAGCGGGGCCAGGGCAGGACTCCAGGCCCGGAGTCCTCCCAAGCAGGCCCGGCCACATCATCCTAGCCTCCCGGAGCTTGACTGCGAGCCAGTCAGACTCCTACGGGGCCTCCCATGGGGACCCCCTACAGCTCGGGACCCCAAAGAAACCATGAGCTTCTCGAGGGCAGGGGGCCTTGGCTCCTTCTCCTGTGCCCCCTCCCCCCCGACCCCTCGCCAGCACGGAGCTAGGCACACAGCAAGTACTGGGTCCATTATCTGAGGAGAGCGCGGGTGCCAGTTCTAGCCTGAACCCAGCTGGGGCCCAAGCTCTGAGGCAGCTGGGGAGCCAGGCAGGGCACAAGCCCGGCTGTGGGCAGGACACCGGGCGTGGGCAGAGACATCAGGCCTGCTCACTCGGTCTGGATGAGAATGTCGCTGTTCTTGGGGTCCAGCACACACTTGCAGATGAGCTCCTGGGTGACGGGGATGGCAATGTGGTTGGACACACACAGGTCGGACAGGTAGTCCAGGAACCTGGGGTGGTGACAGCAGGGGTAGGGGAGGGACCTCAGAGGCTGGCCCGGAGGACAGAGCCCACCCTCCCCTTCCCCAGCTGGCTGCTACAGGCTCTGTCCCCAAAGCTTGGAGATGGGCTGTCAGGGACAGGGGCACCACCCTGGGGAGGGGGGAGGCTAGGCAGGGTTCAGGGGACCAGGATAAAGGAGGCACAAGGACAGGAGTGATATTCAAAATATTTAACAATGGATTCAATACAGGCACTGACTTTGCAACCAGAGGAGGGTCTGAGGGCCTTGGGCCGCCCCAGGCAGCAAGCCTCTTGCAGCCAGATTAGGCCCAATTTGGGAGGGGCTCTGGGACAGGCTGGCAAGGCCAGGGCCTCTCAGAAAGGAGGCAATTTACCAACAGAGGCAGATGTCAGTGTTTTAACAGCCAGCAGAGGCTGACTTTCTGCCCTGGGCAGGGCGGAGGCAGCGGGCACAGCAGGGAAGGGCGGCGGGCCCACCTGGGCTCCCGGTTCTTGCGCACCAGGCTGACAAAGGTCTCCACCTCGGTCTTAGTGATGTGCTTCTCTAGGAGCTTCCGGTTGTTGTGCAGCAGGGCGGTGATGGTGTCCTCGGCCAGGATGTCATAGCCGATCTGGGACTGCATCATCCCGAACTGCTTGGCGATGTGCTCCTGCGGGGCGGACAAGCGGGCATCAGGGGGTGCAGCTCTCCTCCAGACCCCCTGGCACGGGCGGGGGACCCCGACCCTAGAAAGGTGGGGGTCCAGGAGAGGAAGCCCACCCTGGGCACAAGAGGGTTAATACAATATAGCTACTCAGTGCACGTTCTGTCTCCCCGCCAGAGTGAACCTCCAGGAGGGAGGGACCCCGCCTGTCTGGCAGGCCCAGCTACATAATTTGTGGGGCCCAGTGCAAAACTAAACAGCAGGACCCCTGTTCAAAAATTAAGACTTTCAAGACAGCGCCCTGGCTGGTGTGGCTCAGGGGACTGAGCTCTGGCCTGCGAACTGAAAGGTCGCTGGTTCGATTCCCAGTCAGGGCACATGCCTGGGTTGCGGGCCAGGTCCCCACTTGGGAGCGTGCAAGAGGCAATCAATGGACCTTTCTCTCCCTCTCTTCCTCCCTTCTCTCTCTAAAAAATAAAATCTTTTTTCTTTTTTAAAAAGGAGGGGGTTGATTTCAACTGTTAAAAAATAAGAATTTCGGGCAGCAAAAGAGCACTAAAGCCAGCACAAAGCGCTCCGAGCAGAACCAGGTTACGTGCCAGCCCCGTCCCACCCCGGGGCCTGAAACAGTGCCCGGCACACAGTGTGCGCCTCGCCAAGTATTTGCTGAATGGAGGAAAGGGCCAGTGAGGGAGTGAGCAAGCCAGCGAGCAGGGTAGGGACACTGGAGGGCTCGAGCCATCGCAGAGGGCGGGCGGGCAGGCGGGCACCTGGTTTTTGCGGTAGTCCTCCTGGGAATGTCGCAGCACCCGGTAGCACAGGCGGAACATGTGCTGGTAGGGGGCGTTCTTCTGGTCCGACAGCTCCTCCAGCCGCACCAGGGGGCCCTCGCCCCCCTTGTCGCAGAAGGGAGCCTTCAGGATGCCAAAGATCTGGGGGAGCAGGGCGAGTGAGGAGGAACACCTCACACCTGCCGCACCCCTAAGAGTCCCAGGAACCCTAACCCCCAAATGGACCCTGCCCCAAAGCCACTCCACATGTACCCGAAGCTGATTCTGAGATGGACTACAACCTCAGCCCACCCACCATCAGCCCCAGTCCCAGCCCTCTCTCTCTCCTCCTGGCCTCGGCCCGCCCCTCGCCGATGGGCATTCTGATCCCAGTTCGGACCCCGGGCCTGGCTCGATGCCTGCAAAGGGGTCTGAGGCGAAGGGAGAAGGCAGGCCAGGCCAGAGCCTGAAAGATGAGACACAGGCTTATCTCATTTTTTTAAAAAATGTAATTATAAACATTTTAACAGGTCGGAGTGAAAAACTATTCTTAGCATAGAGACCAAAGAGACAGAACTGAATGGAGTGAGGAAATCTTAGTTGGGTACCCTGGTTAAAAAAATAAAAAAAAAAAACACCAAAAACCAAAAAAAAAACCAAAAACAAAAAACCTCACAAGCTTTAAAAAGACATTTTGAGAAATATGATACGGATTTGGTATTACTGCTAATTTTCTTAGGTGTTATGACTACCGCGTCCTTATTCTCAGCAGGTGCACGCTGAAAACCTTAGGGGCGAGGCACGCTGATTTCGAAATTCGTGCATGGAGGATGGGGGTTGGGAGGATGGGGGTTGGGAGGAGGGACCTTGGGAGGACGGGGGTTGGGAGGACAGGGGTTGGGAGGAGGGACGTTGGGAGGACGGACAGACGTTGGGAGGACGGAGGTTGGGGGGACGGACGGACGTTGGGAGGAGGGACGCTGAGGCACAGAGCTACACGCAGCCTGACTGGCCGATGGTAACGGCGCCTTCAGGCAGTGGACGTACGTACAGTGCTCGCTTTACTATTCTCTCAGTACTGTCTCGATATTTGACAGCTTTCATAATAAAAGTTTAGAAAAACAATTTTAAAGCACAAGCTCTGGACCAACATCCTGAGTTCAAATGCTGGCCCTGCTGCCTCCTAGCTGTGTGTTCCAACCTGTGTGCCCCAGTTTCTTCATGGGTGAAACGGGGTGGTAACAGGCCTCCCCCAGGTTGGTAAGACCCCATGAGCCAATGCATGTCGTGCCCTTCGGGAAGCGCACGGCACATGGTGAGTGCTCGATAAATACTCTTTTCATTAAAAGGCGGTGATGACTAGCCCCGGCAGGGTAACTCCCTTGGTGAAAGCGTCACCTGGATGCGCCAAGGTTACAGGTTGGACCTCCAGTCAGCGCACATACAAGAAACCACCAATGAGCGCATCAGTAAGTGGGACAACAAATTGATGTCTCGCTCTCTCTCTCAAATAAATAAAATGAAAAAATAAAAGGGGGTGATGAGAAACTGCAGGGAGACTGCAGCTCAACTGGAGATGGGAAGTGGCAGATTCTCGGCAAAAGGCGCCGTTCCCTGTCGCCTGCCCCGCCCCCAAGGCCTGCGGCTGCAGGTCCCACTCGTGGTCACAGCCACCTGCTTAAGAATATTCTGCTCCCTCATCAGCTTCTGCCTTTCCCGGTTGGGTTTGGTGACCGTGATGTCCAGGACATTCTGCCCGTTGTTGGGGACGTCGCTGACAAAGAACACCAGGTCCTCCAGCAGCTGGATGACAAACCTTCACAGAAGGACAGGAGAGGTGACAAGCGTGAGGTGCCGACCCTGTGAGAGCTCCCTGGGCCCAGCCGCCTCGTGCTCTCTGCCTACCTCCATGGGCAACCAGCCCTTCCCCAAACACGGCTCTCCAGAGCCCACCGTTGGCCTTCAACTTCCCTCCCCAGCTTCACCCCGACCTGCTCTCAAACACACCCCACCCCACCCACCCAGGAGTCCAAGGCGCCCCATAAGACTAAGCTCTCCACACACCCCAACCTGAGAGGAAACAACAGGGCACGAGGCGGGGTGTTCAGTGCGAGGGGCTCTGCATCTCTCTTCTGCCCCTTCCTAGCTGTGTGACCCTGGACAAGTCTCTTAACTTCTCTGAACCTCAGTCCGTAAAACAGAGGCAACGATAGCTGTATTATAGGGTTAGTTTGGGGAGCACATGGACAGTAAGGCAGGGGCACAGCACCACTCAGGACACCACAAGGACGAGTCCCCACCTCTGTCTGCCCCGTCCCATCCCAGCCCAGCCCGCCCAGCTTCTCTGCTTCGTGACTCCTCTGTTCACGAAATGCAGACCCTGTCCCGAACAAAGACTTTCTGTCCTCTCAGAACCTCTCAGGAACCCTGCCCTGCGGCCCACCTGCGGTCATTCTGGCTGATGAAGCCCTCGTTCATCTTCTCCACAGCACTGGCCAGCATGGAGCTGGCATCGTTGGCAAAGTCCAGGTCTCGGATCTCAGACACAGGCACTGACACGATGGCGAAGGCCTCCTTGTCCTCCTTGGTGGGGCAGGTGCCCAGCTGCCGGGACAGAGGTCAGCGAGGGCACGCAGGGACAGGCTGGGGACCCAGCCCCGGCCCCCCAGCCCCAGGCGGCCCTCACCATGAGCCGAATGGGCCGCTCCTCCTCCACGTCGATGGGCACGCTGGTGCTCTGGATCCACGTGTTGGTGCAGAGGTGTCGCAGCCGGACGTAGGAGTTCCTGCAGGCAGGGCGCCAAGTGCACCACAGAGCGCGTCCTGGCCACCACCCTCCAGCCCCAGCGGCCTCACGTCTCCCCACCGAGCACACCCCGCAACCACAGGGCAGGGGTGCGCCCCCCCCAGGACAGGAGCCAGAGGACAGACCAGCCGACACCCCAGGCCCTGTGCTAACCGCTCCGTTTCCCACCCGCACTCCCCAAGCCCAAAGCCAAGGCTTGTTTGTGAACTTGGGACCAAAATTCTTTCGGACAAACGAGGCTGTCCAGACCTCCCACTCAGTGTTAACGTGCATGCGTTGCTCACGACTCTGACTGTAAAATACAACTACCTTCTGAAATGAAAAGCAATCTGAATCTCCAAACACACCTGGCCCCAAGAGTTTCAGGTAAGGGATTATGGGCCTATAGTGACTCAGTTTGTTCTCCGATCAGCCAGGGGATGGGTGGACTTGATACTCCCTCTTGACAGGGCATAATAACGGACCAAGGTCAATTCAGCTGCCTGAGGTCGTGGGCTGATGCCTGATTGACACCTGGGGAGTTTCCTCGTGTTACTTGCCTCCTAGCATCTCAGGGTCGGGGGCCTTACAGGTCAGGGACCCCAGCCCTCCACCCAGTGTACCCTGGACAAACTCGTGTGGCCTGTGCCCGAGCACCCAGACCCGCTGCGGCAAGCAGCTGATGAAGAACCCTGGAGAGGAGGTGGCACCCAGGGCTGGCACACGGCGCAGGTTCAGTGGTGGTTAGCTGCCTGCACGTCTCACAGCTCCATCCCCAGAGGGACAGGCCACACAGGCCCCAGGCCAAAGGCACACAGCGCCTACCCACCGGGGCACGAAGGAGTCAGTCTTCTGCAGCGTGGTGGGGTCCAGCTCAAAGAGCGAGGCGATGTCGTTGCCGTGGGGCACGGCCACAAGGCGGTACTTGATCTTCTCCCCAGCATTGCGGCGACCCGCGCGGCCCTGCGCACCCTGGGGTGAAGACCCCGACTCAGGCAGGAGCCCCTCCCTCCTCTGAGGCCCCCTGAAGCCACCAGCATCCCATTTGAGCGGCCTTCTCCCTCCAGCCCACCTCCCAGGGTTCCATAGCCCCCACCCCCCCCCGCTGCCCCCACCCCCAAGGCAGAGCACGCTCACTCCTCCCCTGGCCCCGGAGCCCTGCTTTGGTTCTCACCACCCCAGCTGCCTTGGGGTCAGAGGCATCACCCTTGTAGCTGGGGTTCTCCTAGGGAGAGAAACAAAATGGGGGAACTGTCAGACACCAGGCTGTACCGCATGACCTCCACCCAAGACGGAGTCTGGGTATGGAGCTGGGCCAGGGCAGGCAGCGCCACCCGGCCCTCCATGGCCCCTCTCCATACACCCGCAGATGATCACACACACGCTCACACATACGAGTGCCTCAACACACACACGCCTGGGCACTGCAGACGGACACGGCGTCGAAGTTCTGCAGGGCCTGGGAACTGTGCTCATCGCTGTGTCCCAGTGCCTGGAACAGCCCCTGGCGCCCGGGAGGGGTGGTGCCATTTATTAGGCTCATTTACAGCCGTGCCCTTATGTGACAATACGTGTTAAGCAGAGGCATGACTGCAGGTAAGCCCGGGTCCACAGACACGTACCAGCACACACAGCCTGAGCTCCCAGGGTGCCACCTGCCTCCCTGCTCACCTCAGCAGCCAGGTAGTTGCCCGTGGCCAGGTGCTTGAAGCGGTACAGGCCATTCCAGTGGCCAGCTCCTCCGCGGCAAGGGTCATGGTGGACCACCTGAGGGGGTACAGGGGTGAGGCTATCCAGGAAGGGGGTGCTCAAAGGGGGAAGCATGGACGGGGGGCCTGGAGAGCTCCTGGACCTTTCCTGGCCCCTCGGCTCCAGAGGGGCTCAGAGCATAGATGGGGGCAACCGCCCACCACACGCCCCCAGGGATGGAGTAAGAGGGCGGGGTGCAGCCCAGAGCTGGAGAGGAGGACCGGGGCGGGCACCAGAAGCAGGCTCTGACCTCCACCTCCCAGAGGGCGTTGGAGCTGGTGGCCGAGGTGGCAGACTGGCGCAGCGTGGTGCGCAGGAACACCTGCAGCTTGCCCTTGTACTCGTCACAGGTGAGGAACTTCTCCTGCTCCGCGTGGAACAACCGCACCACGTCTCCCTGCAGGCAGCAGACTTCAGGCTCAGGAGGGGCAAGGACCCTCCCAGGGCCAGCGGCACCTTGCCCCAGGAGCAGCACAGCTGGCTGAGCCCCACTTGTTCCTTGCAGACCCACCAAGGAGAAGGCAGCCGGGATCCTCAGCCAGACCCCAAATTCAGAACCCCAGACAGCTGGGGTGGACACGCTCTCCCCCAGAGCCCTCCCAGCCTTCCACATTCAAACCTGCCCTCCCCAGTCAGCACCTTTACAAACCCCACCTGCCCTCTGAAGGCCAGTCTCCAGTCTCCCCTCCATGAAGGCAGGAGGGATCTCCCAGGGCTGGAGGCACCTCTCCTGAGCCCTTTCTGCCCGGCTGTCGGTACATCGTGCCCATTTCTTTTGCTCCCCGCTGGACTGAAGCAGCCGGGGTGCAGGGACCGTGGCCTGTTTGTTCCCCTCCACCTCCGTGACCTTGGACACTGAGACCACGTTTGGGTCCTGGCTCTGCTCGTGTAAGCTATGCGACCTTGGGTAAGTCCCTTCCTATCTCTGGGCCTCAGTTTCCTCTTTTATAAAATGGGAATACTATGACCTCCTTGAGGAAATTATGAAGGATTCTGGTTTGTGTAACGAAGTAACGCCACACCCTTACCACCTGCCAGCTGCCGTGCAAGCGGCTCACACGAACTTCCCCACCTGACCCACACACCAACCCCGAGCACGAACATCACCATCCCCAGTTTACAGGTGGAGAAAGTCAGGTACACAGAAGGTAAGTGCCCGGTCGACGGTCACGTGCTAGTGACAAATGGGACACGAATCCGTGCCTTCCTCTGTCCACCGCACTTCCTCCCACAGTGCACTGCCACCCAGCAGGCTCTCAGGCCGCAGCCGCCACCACCCCCACTATTATCACTAAGGGGCGTTCTCTGTCTTCCCCACGCTGCGCTGGACGCAGGTTCTCAGCCAGCATCTGTGGCGTGCATGCCTGAGTGGGTCGAAGAAGGAATGAATGAATACACAAAGATTGGGGCCGTTACTATGGCAGACCCAGTGACTTCTGTACCCAGGCACGGTGGCAGCAAACACAGGGCAGGCTTCATTAGCTCAGGCCTCACTTCCAAGTTGCCTGGAACCTGTCATCGGAGCCGTGACAGGTTCACTGAAACCACTGTGGCCAGCACCTCAGGGCTCAGGCCGGGGTTGTTTCCTTTCCTACACAGATCTAGAGCTGGACTGTGTAATCAGGGAAGGCTTCTGGGAGGAGGTGGCACACAGGCTGAGCCTTGATTGCTGTGTGCGGACCATGTACAGGTTTAAGGGAGAGAAAGGCACAGAGCGTGGGTAGATGGGAAACAGCTGGGAGATGGGAGGGAGGAAGAGGGTGAGACAGCCTGAGGGGGACAGGAAAGCCTGACAGAGCAGCCTGGCTGGGGGAGGACGGCAAAGGGAGCAATGCAGCTTCAGGGTGGCCTCCTGAGGTAACTGCTCGAGGGCCTGCCCCCTGTCTCTTTAACAGATATCACCTCCACGTGTACCTGCTGATCCTCCCACCTGAGGAGCTGGACCCTCTCTGCTACCTCTAAATCTGCCCCTCCCACCTTCCCCTCCACATGCTGCCTGCACCCCGATAGGCTGGTTCTGCCCCCTACAACCCCTGAGGAGCCTCCGAACCCTCCCCTTTCAGGACCCACATCTGGTTTTCAGGGTTACTCTAATGGTCTCTCCAGCCCTCCTTCCAATCTCGGCCCTGGTCCCTCCCAGAGTTTTTACTGCGGTATTTCCCAGTGCAGTCCCCCCTGCCAGCTCATCCCCTCCCAGTCTGCCAACCCCTTATGTTCCAGCACCCACACCCGCAGATCTGGAACCAGGGCACAGGGCGCAGGGCCAGGGGCCTGGCGCAGAGCCACGCAGCAGGTGTGGGGAGGGGACAGAGTGCTCAGAAGATGTGGCCCACTCCGATGCGGGTGATGGGGAGCCCAGTCTGCTGACACCCCTAGCGAGAGAGCAAACTGAGGCCAGGCAGGACTTAGAGAGAGCGCAGAGGGGCTTGTGAGCCCAGGGACAAGAAAAGGGGTGGTCTAGGTGGGGCTGGTAGGCAGGCCCCTGGGGGGTGGGGGAGGCTGGAGGGGCTGCAGAGCCCAAGCAGGGGCACACAGAGAGGGGGTCAGTCAGGGAGCGGCTGCGTACAGGGCAGGAGGCGGGACCTGTGGGGCAGGGGCTGGGTAGCCAGCAGGGGTGGAGGGTACTGTTCTTACCCCTTTCAACACCTCGTCCAGGTGGTCTCGGAACTGCATAAACAAGTTGATCTTCCAGCTGGTGTTGCAGTTTACGGAGTTGACCTGGGGAAGGGCGGAGAGACCCCTGACATCAGGCAGACTCCCAGCCTTTGGGAAGTGGGCAGCACTGAAGGCCTGGAGAGGGGCGAGGGGAGGACCAGCCCAGCCCACCCCCACTAGAGCACAGGAGGGGGTGTCTTCTCCCAGCCCGGGCCCTCAGACCACAGCCCAGCTGCCCTGGGGCTGCAGACCTGTGGGGTGGAGAATGGGGGCAATGCTGGGAGACAGGTGGGGAAGGGGGGCTGTACCCTCAGAGGTGTGGGGTCACCTCACCCCCACAGGGCTGGTCCCACCACCCCGCTCACCTCCTTGCAGCCGGCATTGTCGCTGAGCTCATAATTGCTGGCATGCAGAGGCTGCCCAGCGTTGACCGGATTCAGGATCACCTTGTCCCCCACGACCACCTATGGGGACAGGTGGGCCAGGGTGAGGGTGGGAAGGGCCAGGCCTCCTGGCCTCTCTCTGGTCTCAGTCTGCCCTTCTAAGAAATGCCCGTGACCTGATTCACTCCCCACATCGAAGACCCTACAGAAGTCCCTCTGCAGCTGTGGCCTGCTCCTCCCACCAGGCCCCCCCAGCCCAGCACCATCCTCACATTGTCCCCATTGCTCCGCAGCTTCCAGAAGGGCTGGATGAAGAGCCAGGAGCCCTCGTTGCCCGTGGCATCCAGCGTCACCCGCATGGCGTTCTTCTCCAGCAGGGCCGGCAGCCGCTTGTTCACGGTCAAGTACTTGTTGCTCTTCATGTGCAGGAGCTGGAGGCAGGTGGGGCCAGCCCTTCAGAGAGGGGTCCCTGGGGGACCCGCTGGGCCCTCGGGCACAGCTGGACGCACACAGAGACAGACCAAGACACACGCAGTCACACACACAAACGCACACCCGTCGGGCTCCCGGGCGATCACAAAAACAGAAGCTAGCACTGTGCTGGACACCTTGCAAGCGTCATCGCATATGATCTTACAGCAGCCAAGGCGGAAGTGCCGTCCCGGGCCTGACTTTACAGGTGGAGAAACAGAGGCACCGGGAAGGTCAGGTGCCTCTGTCACAGGGCCACGACCTGAACCCAGACCACGGGGCTCCAAAGTCTGTGCTGGTGGCTGCCGCACTGAAGACGCACCCTTGGACACAGCTACTCATGCCTCCCACAGAAGCAGATACGCACTCACAGGGACGGTTCCAGAGCCACCCACTGGGGACAAAACTCCCAGAGGGCATGTCAGCTGGCACCCCTCACCCAAGAGCAGCCCAGGCATCCTCAGGGGGAGACGCAGGGCCTCACCTGGATCACACTGCCGTACTTGACGACGTCCCCATGCACCTTCTTGTTCTCGGTGTCGTTCTGCTTCTGCTCCATTTGGGCTGCGTGCTGTGCAGACATATGCACGGTGGACACACGCAGCCCCTGACACTGTACAGAGGCTGCCTGGCCCGCTCCCTCCCACTACTGAGAGGGAGTGAGGCTCCCAGCGTGGAGGGGCAGCCTGAGGCCATACAGCCTGCAGCCTGGGGTCCGCCATCACCTCCCTCTGGAGAGGACATGCCAGGCAGCCCCAGAGCCCCCACCCCAGCAGACACTGAAGCTGAGCCTCACTACCCCTATCTCACCAGACTCCTGATGCCCCAACACAAGACCCTGCCCCAGCCCAAATGCTGGCAGGCATGCTTGGTGTCACCGCTTCCTCCTCCTCCACTGTGACCCTCCACCCAAAACTGTGTGTGCTCCCAGGCCACTGCCTCCAGGGAGCCTTCCCAGACCGGCTACAACCAACTCTGATGGATCCAACTCTGATGGCCTTGAGGAGTTGGTTTGCATCCCATGAGGGACACCTTTTTAGGCACTTCTGTCACATTCGACTGCAAGCTGCCCCAGGACAGGCTCTGTCGCCCCCGTCTGACAGGGTTCCTGGAGGCAGGGGCTCTGTCGCCCCCATCTGACAGGCACTCACTGAGAGTGCTGGCCCCTCTGCCCCTTTCTTCTCCTCAGTCCCATTACCCAGGTCTCGCAACCGAGGCTGGGGTGAGGGTGGCTGCTGGGGAGTCTCGCTGTGTACATGCAATTTTCCGCAGACCCACAGTGTGTGGCCGTGACCACATGTGGTTCTGAATGTGTGTTGGTGCACCTGTGAGGACCCCGCATCCAGGCCAGATCCCCAGTTCAGACTTGGGCTGTGTCAGCAGCAGGGAGGAGCCTGTGACAGCCCCCAGCTCAGGGAGGGAGATGGGGGTACTTATAACAGAGCTCAGGCAGCCCACACCAGCACCCCCTCCAGCCCAATGCACAGCTGTGGGGCAGGGCCACCCTTCCCCCATCTCACGCCGACTCCTCAGGACAAGGGACACAGGTAAGTCTGCATGGGGGTGGAGGCACCAGGGCAAAGGGGGTCCCAAAGGCAGGCTGCAAAGGTGCTGACCCAGACAAAGCCTCCTGCTCTCTGTTCCATGGGGCCTGGGCTCTGGGCCCCGCGCTCTGTCCAGAGAGGACCACCCTGACTGTGACTGGGTCACTGCCCCGAGATGCCCATGAGCAACCACAGGCCCTGGCACCGGGCACCGTCCGTGTGTCCAAGGAACCCAAGGAGGCTCAGAGACCCAGGCGCTGTCTAGTCCCTATTGCAAACTCACAGAATGACCGTGGACAGCCCAGGCCCCGCACTCTATAAGACAAGGGGAGGAGTTAAGACTAGTCCTCCAATCAGGTTCCCTGGGGCCCGTGGAAACCACGCCCAGCAGCACGGGTTGTTCGTGGCACCACGTGTCCGGCTGAAGGGCTGGTGGGAGCTGAACCCCAGTCCGCCTTCCACTCGCTGAACCACGTGCCCTGGCACAGGGCCGTGCCAGCCTGGAGGTGGGGATGCCTTCTTCCAAGTGGCACCAAGGGGCCATGTAGATGAGCGGGTCACCGAGAGGACACTACTGCCCCCCCCCCCCCCCCGCAACCTCACCTGGTTGCAAACACCTGTCTCTTGTATGCCGGGGCTTTAAAAACCCCTGAACTCCGCCACGGGGCCCACCAGCTCTGGCAAGAGAGGCCCTCCGTGAGCGCCCCGGTCCCGACGCACAGGGGGGCGCACACCTGCACACGCACCTGCAACTTCTGCAGCAGCACCACGTCGGCAATCTTCTCCTTGTCCTGCTTGGTCTGCTTGGCCTTCCAGTACTGCTTCTGGGCCGAGTAGCGGTTCATGGGACACACCTTGAAGAGGCAGTCTGCGGCGGGGCGAGAGTGGGGGAGGCGGGGTCATGCCGGGCTCAGGGCTCCCCCTCGGGAGGCCCCGGCCTGCAGCCCTGCCCTCTCATCCCACCTCAGCTCCCCGGTGGGGAGGCGGGAGAGGCAGGACCCCAAAGAACCTGGAGCCTCCTGTACTGAGTGGAATGGAAAGCCCCAGGTGCAGGTTTGAAAGCAGGGTCCCAGCTGAGACGTGGACACCTGCCCTCTGCCCCACACGAGCTTATCAGAAGGTCTTGGGCCCTCACCCCTCGCCCTGTCTGTGCCTGGCCTTCGTGGACACTGGCGACTGGCAGCTCACACCTGCGTCTTTCTCTGGCCAGCTGCCATCCTGCCCACAGATGACTGAGAAGTTATATCCTCCAGCCTCTCCCAAGGGACAGCCCGCCCAGTGGCTGATGCAGAGAGGTAACAGCCCGGCCTCTGGGAGACCGTCTGTGTGCCAGCCACCCCCAGCTCCCAGTGGGACCAGGCTGAGGTTCCTCTTCCCCTTCTGAAGCCACCCCCTTCCTCCGTTATCCCCTGCCCTGGGCGAGCGAGGCTCCTTCACTCTCCGGAGACCTCTCCTCAAATAATTCTCCCACCCTAGGGAACTTGACCTAGGATGGGGCCAATCAGACTTCCAGGAACAAACCGGAACGCTGCCCGCTTAGCAGCCTCGGACTCCAAAGGACAGATAAGGATGGGGCGGGAGTTCTGGGCACTGTTTTGGGCTTTGGCGTTTGGGGGAAGAGCTGGTTTTTGTTTGTGTTTTGCAGAAGAGATGAGCCTCTCAAACTGTGCAACATTTTAATAAAGACCTCTTTCCTTTCCCACCAAAAAAAAATTTCCAGGAACAAATTCACCATTCAATTTTTATTTTGGAAAGCACACTAAACACTATTCGTTTTCATAGGCCCAAACTCCAGAAGGGTGTCAGGTTTTTCTACTTATCAAAAGGAGGCGTGAGTTGGACAACCCTATACTGAATGCGGTGGGAGGGGATGGAGGACTTAGGGCCAAGGTGAAATGCTGGTACAGGAGGCCGCGCCTCTCCGACGGGAGCAAGGGCTGTGCTCTGAGGCAGTGAGCTCCCCGTCACAGGAAGGAATCACACCCTGGGCAAGGGGTGGGCTCACAGCCTGGAGGCCGTGCCCCCTCAGTAGCACAGTGCTCCAGCAGCATGGAACACAGGAGAGAGATGGTGACCCGGGCTGGAAGGGGGCCACTGGGGGAGCAGATCAGATCTGGGGAGCCCTCTCCTTCAGCCCCGCTCACCTACCCTCCAAAGGGAGGGCTATGTTCCTGCTCCGGTACAACTGGTCATCCAGCCCCTGGGAACTAAAAGTGAAACTGGATTTCCTGTCCAGCCCACGAGCAGGCAGAGGCCCCCTAGTGCCCTCAGGAGGAGAAACCGAGTGAGTCAAAGTTCCGAGAAGACAGAACTTCCGTGAAGGGAGGGAGAGATGGCCATCCCAAAAGCAGACGGAGCCGCCCAGGGCTGCGCTGCCCAGCCCACTCGGCGCACCAGCACAAGCGGGCCTCACTTCCAGAAACACACACGTGGTTTGTTAGAGGGAGTGTGTCTTTATGGGGTTCTGCTCAGCCCTCGAGAAGAAGCTGGGGTGTGACCCACTGCAGGAGGTCCTCTGCTTCTTCTGGCTGAGGTGGAGCTCCCAGGTCCCCCGGTCACTCGTACATCTCGCTGCCTTGTCGGAGACCGCCGGCCCCCAGCAGGAGCTGGGGGAGTGGGGCCACACCAGGGGGAGTTTTGAAAATGGGGGGGTGGTTTTGACTGTCCCAGTGATAAGGTCACAGCTGGCACTTAGTGGTCAGGACAGAGATGCTGGACGCCTGTGGCATGAAGACTTCCCTGCTGCGCCCTTGCAGGTGGACAGCTGCGGGCAGTGACCTGGGCCCGGAGTGGGGCGCACACGCCCACACACACACACACACACACACACACAGTCGTCTTTGCACGGACTTTTCCGGGGCTGCCACTCCGATGTAAACTGAGGGAGGACCGCCATACTTTGTGTTGCTCAGACTTCACCAGGAGATTTTTGCTGTTCCAGAACACGCATCGCTCACGGCCACGCCGAGCACTGGCGCTGCATTTGTGGCTGCGAGCTCGCGGCTCGGAGGCCGGCTTCCCTGGGCCTTCTGGTTGGCCCAACGTTTACTTCCAAGATACGCACCTACACTGCAGTTCTTGTTGATTTTACTGCATGTAAATATATAGAGACATATGTATATGTAGACACACACACACATATATAGACATGTATATATATATACAGAGAGAGAGAGAGAGACTGTGTCATACACCGCTTTCCTTTCGTGTCTTTCCCCGGCACGCTGAGAGAGCGCCACTGGCCCCGCGGCCTCCCCCCAGCTCCGGGCTCACTCAGCCCCTGGGCCCCGCCCCACTTCATATTATATAAATATGGATACGGATTGACTGCCTTACTTTTGGATTCCACTTCAGAATATTAAAGGAGCCAGCTCTGCGCCCGACAGGCCGCTCTGCTTGTGTCTGCCGCCCTCAGCGGGCTCGGAGGGGCAGGGCTGAGTGGAATGGAGCCCCTGACTGAGTCCCCAGCCCCTGGACCGGGGCTCAGGGACGTCTGCCACATGAACACATGAATCTACAACGACACCCTCACGACAGCCACGAAAATGTAAGAATGAAGAACAGAAAACTCCCTCATGCGCAAGGCGGGGCTTGAACTTATCCTTGACGGGAGGAAAAGGATAAGATGAGTGCGGGGGGAGGCAAGACCGGGGTGCAGGAGGCGGTGAGGCACGCTGCCACACATCAGGGCTCCACGCTGAGGCGGAGGGGAGGGGTCGTCGGGCCCAGAGGGAGCCTGCAGCCTGGAGGGCGGCGAGGCCGAGGCCCACAGGCCTTGGCCATCTGAGCTCCCTGGCCTCCCACAGCCCACCTCCCTGCACCCCCGGTCCAGACAGGAGGAAAGGAGGAAAGAGAGATGACGCCCCAGGTCACTCAGCTCACCTAGTAAACACACACTCAGGTCAGCATTTCCTGAACCAATGTGGGGCTTCTGCTACACTCCACCACGGAACGGAGAACAACCTGACAACCGGACTTCTCACACAGATGTCATTTGAAGACTTCTTAAAGCACTGGCAAGATGGAAGGAATCATCCGGCCAGGACAGAAGATCAAAGGGGAAGCCAGGGAGACACACCCCCAAGCTACTTTCACCCTGAGAGTGTTTGCTGATGCCAGAAGACATTAACTTTTATTAGGACAGCTTCCCCAGTGACAGGGACAGAAATCTGAGCCTGGGCCCACGGAAGGGGGGAAATCCTCCCCTCGGAACAGTTCCTTCTGCGCTGCTGGAACCCCCCCCCACCCCCGGGCGGTGCAAAACCCCAGACTTGAGCTTGGCCTCAGTGGTCTCGCACCGGGGCGCCCCAGGAATCCGGCAGCACACCCTCTGTGGAGGCGGGGACCCCCCCCACTCCACAATCACTCAACACCAGCGTTTCAAATGCAACGAGTCTGCAGTCCAAGGTAACCGGGAACTCTAGAGAACACGATGCCACAGGGGGAACTTCAGACAGACGTCATCAGACGTAAACCAGAAATGCCTACTCTGCTTAAATCAATTAAAAAACAAAAAACAGAAAACAAAACCACTTGAGGAACTCTGGAGAGAACAGCAAACTACACAGTGACCCAGCAGACTGGAAAAGAACCAAATGGAATTTCTAGAAATAAAAAAGCTTCAATAACCAAATCTAAAGCTCACTGAACGTATTTAACTGCATAGTCAGAGCTTAAGAAAGAAGTACTGAAATGCTAACAGCCATTCCTGTGGTTGGTGCATTCTAATTCTGTTCTACCCGATTCTTCAAAAGATGATTGAGCCCCGTCAGAGGGACTCTTCAGCCCAAGCGTGCGTCGCGCCGGAAGCCGTGTCTGAGAGAAACACATTGCGTCGGGATCCCACGGGAGGGCTGAAGCCAGATGTGATCCCTCCCTGCTCCTGACTCCTCTCTAGCTTTCTCGGAAACATACTAGCTTGTCCAATTCATCTTTTTCTCTTACATGCTCCTCCCTTAGAGCCTTACCCACAAACGTGTCAGAAAATGCTTGTTGAGTGGATAAATAGAGCCCTCCGAAATGTTTGCGGACCAGCCCACGCACACCTCCATGCTTGTACTGTGCTGTGCCTTTTACCCAAAAGCAGCCCTGCCAGAACCCCACCGGAGCCAGATCTGCCTTCTCACCACACCGCAGGGCAGCGGCAGAGAGCAGGAAGGCTGAGCCCACACAAGAGCCCAGCATCAAAGGCCCGGAGCAAAGACTGGGTCCAGGGGTTCCTACGGCAAAGACGGTGTGTGCGGGGGGCACGTGCCTGTGGGTGACGCGGGCACCTGGCCTGCAAAGCTGCAGACAAGAGGACCTTCACTTACTAAAGAAAATCAAGGGCCATTCCCTGAAACGGAGTAAGGTATCTGACACTGCAAAGGTCACCGCCACTGCATAGATCATCTGGCAGGAAGTCCTAGGTCCCCCGGGGGGCGTGGCAGGTCTGGGCGAGGCCCGGGAACACGCATTTTAAAGGCATTCCCCCCCGCCCTCCACACACACACCCCCAAAAATGGTTCTGATACTCAGGAAAGTTTGAAAGGCACCTGCAGGAGCTTTCAAGGCAAGAACAGCCGAGAGAATAAAGTTCCACAGGCACAATCACGTGTAAGCTCTGCACAAATCACGCAAACAGCAGTTTTTAACTTTTTCACCATTTAGACTCGACTTACAGAACAAGACAACCAAGACTCCAGGGTGGTTACGGAAGAGAACGAGAAGCGTATTCTGTCCAGATGCTGTGGAACTCGATGCTGAGTGTGCGCGCGGCAGTGACGGACGGGAAGGAGACCAGGGCAGCGTGCTTGGGAGCGGACAGAATGAGACACGGGTGAACTATGATACTCAGGTGTACAGAGGAGACAGTGGAGACGCTGCAACAACAGCGACAGGGGCTGTTGGGAGGGCAGCGGAGAGAAACGTGGAGGAGCGGGCCTAGGAAGCGAACTTCTGGAATAAGCCGAACGTATGGAGACCCGGACGCGGCTGGCAGGAGACACAGGGGCAAGAGCTCAGTGGGACTGCTCACCCTGCCGTGCTGCCCGAGGGGCCGCAGAACCGTGCAGCCCCAGCAGGGGCAACGGGCGGGCTTGCTCAGTATCACAGGACTCCCCCCAACCCTTGGACTCAGCAGCCTCACCGCCGGTCCGTTCTAAGAGCACACCTGCACTCGTACAAAATGACGAGGGACGAGGGTGCTCCATGCAGCGCGGGCAGGAATGATAAAGATTAGCAACAGCCCAGGTGCCCCTCGGAGCGACGGGTTACGTCGCACAGCAGGGCCACGCAGCACAGCAGGGCCACGCAGAGGAGCGCACTGGGCTGTCGGAGCAAGCGCGTGCAAACCTGAGGCCCCGCGCTACGGGGGTGAAGCCCGGCACAGAAGGGCGAACACTGCCTGATTCTGCCTGCATGAGGTCCTTAGAAGAGTAAAATTCACAGCGACGAGAAGCAGGATGGTGGGTGCCGGGGCAGGGGTGGAGGGAACAGAAAGAGAGTTATTATTTAGTGGATACAGAGTTTCAGTTTTACGGGGATGGGTGGTGGTGACGGCTGCGCAATGACAATGCGCCTCATGCCACTCCACTGTGCACTCAAAAATGGTCAAGGTGGTAAACTTTACATTAAGGATATTTACCACAATTTTAAAAAGAAACATGTTTTAAGTGCTTGAAACTATAATCGATAGGAATACTAGTTTCAATTTGTCCAGGATGTGGAACAAAAATGAGTTCTTAAATGAAAAACAAGAAGAAGAGCTCTGGCCAGGTGGCTCAGGTGGCTGTGAGTTCAATCCCCAGTCAGGGCATATACAGGAGGCAACCGATCAACGTTTCTTTCTCTCTCTCCCCCTCCTCTCTCTCTAAAATCAGTAAATAAGTAAATATATCCTCAGGAGAGAATTAAAAAAAAAAAAAACCAGAAATGCAATCTTGCGAGGACCTTGAATTAAGCCCGGTGAGACCTGTGTCAAACTTCTGACCTACCACGAGATAATAAATTTGTAAAAAAAAAAAAGAGGAAGTTTCAAGATCCCTTATGCAAATATAGAAAGATCTCCAATAGAATAAACGCACAGGCTATAAAGTAGAAACAGCAAAGAACAGAACAGCGCACATGGAATGCTACCTCTACACAAGGAGAGAGGGACCATCTGACTCTACAGGTTTGCATTTGCATAAAGAACCCCGGGGGGGGGGGGGGCGGCGGGGGGGGGGCACACAGGAGACACCAAGGGAAGTGGTTACTGAAGGGACAGTAGGAGGGGCAGACTCTTTGCCTATATTTGCACGACGTGTTGAGGCTTTAACGGTATGAATAAATTACCTGGCCAGATTTTCAAACACGGTCGTCCCAGGAGACAGGACGGGGGGGGGCGAGTGAGGGTGGGGTGGGGGCACCATTGCTTCCATCTCCCTCCTGGAGCATGTCTTTGTATTACTTTCATAAAAGGGGGTGGGGGAGCCCTAACTGGCGTGGCTCAGTTGGTTGGGCATCATGCCAAAAAGCAAAAGGTTGCCGGTTCAGTTCCTGGTCAGGGCACATGTGTGGGGCAACTGATGGATGTTTCCCTCTCACATCAGTGTTTCTCTTCCTCTCCCTCCCTCCCTTCCCCTGTCTAAAACTAAAAATTTAAAAAAAAAAAAAATTCTAAGGAAAAAAGATTAAGAACAAATTTTTAAGTGGCCAATAAACATATGAAAAGATGCTCCAACTCACTAGTAGTCAGAGGAATAGAAATCAAAACCACAGTAAGACGGCACTTCACACCCAGAGGGCTGGAGGAAATGTACGTGCGGCAAAGCTGAGGGAGCAAGGGTGGAGGTAGAGCCAGCGGCCGGGAGAGGGGTGAGCGGACACAGCCCGCATGGAAGGCAGCAGGGCCTTCCCTCCCACCCAGGACCCTCCGCCCTCAGGACGTGTGAGCCCAGGAGATGCACACACCTGCACGGACGCTCGATCGCCGCAGCGGAGCTGACAATGACCAAAACTGGAAGTGAGCTGAGTGGCCGTCAACAGGAGAACCGACAAACGGATTGTGGTTTGCTCACCAGTGGAATGTTATTACGTAGCAACTAAACAGATGAACTAGAGCCACGGTCGTCAACACAGACAAACCTCAAAAACAGCGCAAGATGAAAAAGCGCAGAAAGACCTGGACAGACGGCCACCTGTAACACACAGCAGCGTGAAAGCAGGAAGCGGTCCCCGTCTCGGTCTAGGATACAGCCCTGTGTATGGTCAGCAAGGGCAGAAAAGCAGGCCCCAGAGCGACGGACACATACCACTTTTTGAGAGGGTTTGCCTGGGGAGAGGGCGGGAGGGGAGAGGGTCAGGGGTCAACACAGAGGGCTCAGGCCACTGGCATGACGGTTACGTTTTTAAAGATGCAAACATCCGAAATAAACATGGTTAAGAGGATTCGATAAGAGCGCCGTGGTGGGTACGTAGGTGTGTGCTATTTTTCTCTTTTCTGTAGAGTCGATGTCTTAATAATAATAAAAATACCAATAAACTGGGCTTAGAAGGTGGACAGGTAGAGCAGAGGCATAAGGGTGGTGGGGGGACCCCTGCACAGGGAGGCTACCTCATCAGCCGCTCCTCACACTTGCCCCCACCAGTCTGGGAGAGCAAGTGAGCCCTGCACATTTTCCTGGGCTTGCTGTAGCTGGGGCTGTGAGCTCTGACTTCCCCTAGACAGAGGGGGAGGTGTGGGTCACCTGAGGCCCCAGCCTGGAGTTGGACAAAGAGAAAGGGCTCATGGGAGGAACATACCCAGACCCTGGGCCACCAGCAGCACACAATTCAGAGCAGCCACAACCGGAAGACCCGTACAGCAAACCAGAGGTCTGGGAGCCTGGGCTGGCATTAGGCGCTCCATGCACTGGGACACCAGCAGCCTGGGCCTCCCAGGGCTCTGCAGACTCGGGGAAAGAATTCCCAGACATGCTGGGGCTTGGGATGGCCCTGAAAGATGGCTAGCGCTGAAACCACAAACAAGGCGCCAATCAGGGGCGGAAGGAGGCCGGGTGGGGGCTTCACTCAGCAGGTGAAGGAGATCCAGCCTCAAACTGGTGGGGGGAAGAGGGACAGCCCACAGTCCCAGCAATGGCTAGCCTACCCCAGGGTGACCTTGGGACACAGCCATTCCTGACCACCTCTAGCCAACTTCTTAAGTGCCTGCCACGGCCCCAGGTCCTTGCTGGGACCTCCCAGGGCCTGGATATTTGCAGGAGTCAGGGGACAAAGAGCGCAAGGACTCTCCTTTCACCTTTCTCTTCTCTGGGTTTCAGCGTCAAAACTGAAGAGGCTGGAGTCCATCTCTCATCCCAGGTTCTAATGCTCCAGCTTGGACCCACCAGCCCAGAGGGACCTCGGCCTGCCTCCCTCCAACACCGCAGGCCAGGGTCTGGGGCTGAGACGCAGGAGGAGACGGGAGGCTGAGGCAGGGAGCTGGCTGGGCCCATGAGTTGGCACCACTTCTGGACAGTAGGGAGGGCCCTGCTCACAGGCTTTGGGGAAAGGGAAGGAAGAGAAAGCCAGGGAGCGGGAAGGAGTGATAGGAGAAGGGCAGGGAGTCGAAGAAGCATCTCTCTCGCTAAGTGGCGTTTTCGTCATCGGAAACTGTCCCCAACCTCCATGCACTGAAACTCTGGGCAAATCCTCCTCTGCCACATCGACTTCTGTCACCGCCTGCCACACCGCAGGGCTGACTGCACGCACATTCTCCTCTCGGCTCCAGTCCCTCTCTGACCTGGGGGGCCCACCCTCGGGGCCCTCACCGGCTCACTCTCCCTTACTAAGCTCTTCCCCAGATTTGCCTAAATCCCTCAGCTGGACAGGAGATCTGCCCCCTCCAGCAGCAGCTTCAAAGCCCTCCCGATCCTGGCTGCAGGAGAGCCCCCAGCCCCTGCTCTATCCACTCACAACCTTCAGGACCCAGAGCAGCCAGGCCCGAGAGAGGTGGCCCAGGCAGAGGCAGCCGGAGCGGGGCTGGTACATGACTTTATTCCTCACGTGTGCACTGGGCGCTCACCATGTGGCAGGCACTGCACGTAATACAGACAGAAATCCCTGCCCTGGTGGAGCCGATATTCTAGCGGAGGAGACAGATGATAAACAAACAAATAATTAAAACACATGGAATATGTCAGATTCGTGCTGTGGAAGGAAAAGAAGCAGAGAAGGGAGATTGGGAAGGAGGGACAGTTTTATATTGAGTGGGCAGAGAACACCCCACTAAGGAGAGGAGACCTGAAGCCGCGGAGAGCACGAGCCACGTGGGTATTTGGGTGAGAACCTTGCAGGCAGAGGGAACAGCAGGTGCAAAGGTGCAGAGGTGAGGGCATGGCTGGTACACGGGAGGAACAGCAGAGGCTGGTGCGACTGGAATGAATGAGAGAGACAAGGGGGAGAGGATGAGAGGAGAGGGCGCGGGGCCGAGGGGTCCATGGTGGCGAGGAAAGTCCAGTGCCACAGGCAGTCCCCACATATCCAGGCATGTCCCCTACGAAAGACCCCCTAAGCAAAGCCTCCACTCGCAGGCCCATGTTTGGAAGCAGGAGCTGAAGAGTAGACATGGGGACCCTCTGCAGGCTGGAAGGAACCCCCTCCCCATCTTCTCTGCACTACAGTGGACGGGCAAGGCCCAAGGCAGACAGCCAAGGACGCCAGAGGATTACCTCCAACCCTGCTCCCCTCCCAGCACCTCTCTCCAGGACAACTGCAGCCAATCTCTCCCCAGAGGAGCGGCCACGTGGGCAGACAAGGAGGCGGCGGTGGCCTGGCATGTTCCTGCCCGCTCCCACCCTGCCCTTCACGCCCGGGATGCATCTGTCTGGCTGTCTCCGCCTCACAGACATTCACAATAACACCTTACCCTGGCTGGGCACAGTGACAGTGGGGTACCTTTTAATCCTCACCAGGGCCCTGGGGCCTTCGGGGCGGAGCTGAGGAGCCCACTGACCACCAGGCCCGGAGGCCTGGAGGGAGGGCAGCGCCCAGGGTTACTCAGCGGGGCCGGGTCTGGGCTCCAGAATCTCCCTAGGGCAGGAGTCATCCACACCACATGGGGCCGAGGCCATAGCCAGGGTCAGAGAAGGGACCTGGAGACGCTCAGGGCCAATGAGATGCGGAGACTTAGCACAGAGAAGGGCTCTCACCCTGGGCCTCCTAACGCCTGGGGAAATTCTTCGCTCTCCCTCCCTTTTCCCTCAGAAAACACCCAGCCAAGCAGACAAAGAAAGCCCTGTGGCTGGTGGGGAGCTGGAGGGGGAGGGGCAGACCTCACCGGGAGTGGGTGCACTCTGAGAAGTGGGTGTGGCCCCGGAAAAAGAAGGAGAAGGGGCGGGGTGGAGAGGGCAGCAGTGCAGGCCCTGGGGGCTCCTCAGGCAGCAGCGGGAGGTCTCAGGCAGCCTCCTCTGACCAGCAGCTGGGGCTGCATGGGCTGAATGACTCAGTCCCAGGCCCACGACTCGGCAGCCTGGGAGGCGAGTTTGCAGCAGGAGTGGAGGTCTTACCTCGAAACTTCTTGGGGGGGTTGTCCAGGTCCCCAGCCGCAGGCTCCACCACACAGCGGTCATCCACCAGCCTGGGGGACAAGGCAGCTGGGTCAGCAGGAGAAAAGAAGCCCATCTCCCCACAGCATCCCTCCCTCGGGGCAGGGCATTGCAGGGCACCAGGGAGGCCTCCAAAGAAACCTCGCCATCACTGACAACCCCTCGCCATCAAGTCGTTCTCTTCCCTGTGAAAAGGCGAGATCTCTTGGAACTAGGGTGGGAGAGCCCCCAGGAAAAAGCCCAGAGACAGGCAACCACTCCCCGCCAGCCAGAGCTCGAGCTGTCCTGTGAGGTCGGCTGGCTGTCTGGGTCGTCACACTCTGCGGGTGCAGCTCTTGTGATAACCTGGACACCCAGCTTTCCAGATCTGAAAGGGCAGTGGGTGATGCAGGAGGAAGAGAGAAAGGAACCAAGAGAGACGAAGACAAAATCAGAAAGAGAAACAGAGCAAGGGAGGGAGGGAGGGGGAGACAGAGAGAGAAGGAAAAGACGAAAATAGACAAAAAGATAAGCAGGATAAGAAACAGAGGCAGAGAGAGACCAGAGGCAGAGGGACAGATGAGAAGCTCAGGAGAAACCACACCAGGGGGACAAGCCTTTGGGTCTCAAAGACAGGTCAATACATCTTGCACCTTCCCGGCCTCAGGCAGGCCCCATTCCACACCCTCCTCTTTACCCGCTTACAGCCGTGGCTGGGGTTAATCCCGAACCTCTGGAGGACATCCACCCACACACCCATTCCTCCATTCACTCTACATTTAAACGTCTTCGATGCCACCCGAGCCTCGAGAATAAACTCATGACGATCACCCACCATTTCAGAGGCCAGCTCTATCTCAGCACCTCCCAACTGTTACCTCTGAATTCTCAACAACTTCCCCACAAGGGGCTAGTCATTAGCGCCCTTTCACACAGGAGAAAACTGGGTTTGAACGTTGCATATGCAGCATGGGCGTGGGATAACCTCTGTGCACATTAGGGCCAGAAATAGGTACTACAACTCGTGTTTATTGTTCTGGGTACTGTGTGGGACCTGGCTACTGTGTGGGGAGGTCACAGTGAGAGCGTGGCTTGCACTGGGAGGACACTCCAGGTGTCCCTCCCTGTCCCCAGCCTCCCACACAGGCTCAGCCCTTGGCTCTCTCCCCTTCTCCATCTGAACTTACGCCCTTGGCCATTTCAGCCACCACTTACACTCACTGATGACGCCCCACAAGCCCCCTCCCCAGCCCGTTCCTCTTCCCCCCCAGTCCAGACTTGGAAACCTCACTGCCTACTTGGCATCTCCACTTGGACACCCCCAGGCATCGCCAACTAGGCTCCTGGATATCTGGCACTGCCTCTTCCCTCTGCCTGAAACCCGCTGCCCCAGGTAACCTCCTGGCTCCCTCCCTCGCCTCCTTCAGATCTTGGCTCAAATGGCCCGTTCCCCTGCACGCCCTCCCTCCCCCTCCTTTTCAAAATTGTAAATGGCTCTTTTCTGTGCTCCTCATCCACCTCCCTGACTCACTGTTCTCCACAGCACTTACTTATTGCGGTTACTGTCACCCCAGCCTCATGGGGTGGAACGCACACGAGGGCGAGGATGTGTCCGTTTTGCTACTTTCCGCATCCCCAGCATCTAGACCAGCGCCTGGCACAGAGCAGGCGCACACGAAGTACACACCGAGTGAATTAATGTATTTTACTAGCTGCTGAGGGAAGTACATGAAAAGCAAAAAATAAGGTCCTTCACTCAGGGAGTTTAAATCTTATTAGGAAGACAAGTCGCATACTCAGAAAAGTTAACGATATAAGGAGTGATGCACAGGTGCTGACTGGTGGGACCGGCTGCAGATTTCGTGGGAACTCAGGGGAGGAAGAGGTCAGAGCCTGGCCCATCCGCGAAGGTGTGAAAGAACAGGCAGGAACTGTGCAGAGCCCTGAATAATTCATAGAATTTCCTGTGAAGACATTAGTGAATCAGATTAGCTGGTTGTCTCTTGGCAAAGCCCTGAGGGGAGGGGACCTAGGAGGATAAGTTTTGGTGGGGGAGGAGAAAGAGCATTGGCTAGGGCCTGGGACCTGGCACTGCCAGCGGTGCTGGACAGCCCAGGGAAGAGGCTGGGGCAGCACCCCACGGCCCCCATCTTGACCAGCGCACAAGCCTTGTGGAGGTCCCTCCCAGAGACTCGCTGTCAGAGAACCTCATCCTCACCATGGACTCCTCCCCTCCCCTGGGAGCTCCCTGTCTGGCTCCCACGTGCCCTGAAAAACGACACACAAATCCAGATGCCAGGCTTGCTTTTCGTAATCTCCCTGGCACAAATCCACCTGGCCATTATGTGGGTGTGCATCAGTCCCCACCCACTCGGGCACAGCTTCCGAAGCCCTGATGTCTCCAGCTCAGCCCCTCCCTAGAGCCCAGGGGTCTAGAAAGCATTTTGGGAGTGCAAGCTGAAGCCATTTAGAGAAGGGGAGGGACTGGGCAGGGGGAGGATTTCAAACAAGGCTGGGAACATCCCAAGCCTGCACAGAAACGGTCTGTAGGAGGGACCACAGCAGAGCGGCAAGCCGTGGGGGGGGCTCCCTCCCTAAGGATCACGAAAACAAGGTCATCAGATGGGACTTTCGGAGGTTCCTCCCAGCTCCGACATTCCACAGTCCGTCCTTCACGTGTGGGTCCCGGGCTCGCAGAATCAACATGGCCTGGGAACTCCGGGCTACTGCTGTGCACCCCTTCCCAGGAACCTCTAGGGGTGGCTGGCACCTTGCACTCCTCACCTTTTTAATTTTCATTCGGCACTTAGGGCAGCCCCCGACCTAGCCTGTAGGCAAAAAAGGCGGCCATCCGCAACAGGTTGAGAAAGTTCCGACTGTCCCCAAGCGCCCCAGCAGGGCCTCCTCCCCTCCATTCCTCTCTAGGGCTGAGGCTTCCTATGAAGGTGCTATCGGGCGGGCGGTGTGCGGTGGAGGGGGTGGAGTGGGCCAGAAGGGTGGTGCGTGGGGCCATTTAACTGGTAAGCAGGAAAGTCCTTATCAGATGGGCTGCAGAGAGCCCTGAGTCCGGCCGGAGGCCCGCGCCGGGGGCACCAGATGAGTAGGGTTTTGATGAAAAGCTGATTCAAAGTGCAAGGCGTACCCAGAGGCAGGGAGCAACTTCGTGGGAGACGCGGCGCACGAGGTCCCCACCAGGCCGCGCCCCCTGACACGCACAAGTGCGCGCAGAAGCCTCCGGGTCCCGCCCTCGCCCCCGCCCCCACGGCCAAGCGAAACTCGCCACCAGACGTGACTGCAAGTTGCGGCCAGGACGCTGGGCCTCCGCCCCGCGCGCTCCCAGGCCAGGGACGCCGCCCGCGCTCGCGCTTTCCCTCCCTCCCGCGCTCGGCTGGCCGCGGAGAGCCGCCTCGAGGGACCGACCCCCCCTCCCCATTCTGGTGGCACCCACTCCCCGGGCCGTAACTCCCCCCTTCACAGGGGCATTTGTTTATTAAATTAGTTCGTCGCAGGTGTCGGGCTTCCAGGACGCATTTGGCGCTGTAATCAGAGCCGAGCTCTCCAAGGGGAGGGTGCCCGGTCAGGAGCGCTGCACCAAAAGTCCCGGGAAGGGCCTACTGCCACCCTCCGCCAGCTCACCGATCAAACCGCCCCACCTGCCCGCAGAAGCCCGATGCAGTCTGGCCAATTTCAAGGCTGCACTTGGAGCTCCTGCAGAGATCCCGGCCCATTCCCACCACAGGTGTTGCCCCTCAGCTAAAGGCAAGCCGGTGGCACCCCAGCCTGGGTCACGTTAGAAAGACTGTTCCTCCCAGTGCGGAACACGCTCTAATTCAGAAATCAGGTTTACATCTAATGCCATTCTCACCACCCTCCAGTGCGAGGTTCACAGAGAGGGGCCCCCAGGACACACATACAACTCAGGCCCCGTGCATTCAACAAAACCTCCCGCAGAGCAGATTTGCACTGGGCGTGGTCCCTCCACTCCAGAAGCTCTTGCCCACCACGCCAGTGCCCTGAGACAGAAGCCACGTCCCACACCCTTGCAGGACCCTCAGAGGAGCCGGTTGACAGCTCTGCCCTAGGAAGGCATGGAGGGGGCACTGTCCCCAGAAGGCTCATGGGGCGAGAGGAAGGTAGATGGATGCAGGGACCTGGGTGGCCCCATTCCGCCCAGGGTGGACTTTGAGATCCAGGTAGGAGCCTCGGGGCTGGTCAATGCGAACCGGAAAGATTAGATAAGGAGGAGGAAGGAATAGCTAGGAGCGGGGTGGGTGATTATCCCAGAGGCCTGAATCAAAACCCTACCTGCAGGGCCCCGACCAAGCAACCACTCAGGAGGAATTACGGGCCAGGCAAATGCCCAAGGGACCCTAGACAGCCCCTCCCCAATCCAGCTCAGACGGAGGCGTGGAGGGGACGCTCAGTAGTACAGGTCACACAACGAGCGAAGCGGACAGCCAGCTCCAGACCCCAGGTCTCCCACCTGCCAGTGCAAAGCACTGGCCACCACCCGACAGGTCTAGGCCAGAGCCAAGGAAGGCCACTCCCTCTGCAGGCAGTGTCGGAGTACTGGGATTGGCTGGTGGCGGATGGGGAGCCTTGGGGTCCCCTTCTCCAGATACCCAAAGTCACACCCACAGGTGGGAGTGGGGAGGAATGTTGGGTCAGGAGCCCAAGTTCACTGGCTGCAGTCCCTGGCTCGTCAGAGAAAAGAAACTGACTTCCACAGCCCTGCACAAACATCCATTTACTTAACCTCTACTGTCTCTCTTTAGCAAGGACCCGCCCTGTGCCACATGAGCGGCCAGACGGCATGCGCAGTTTCAACAAAAGCATGCCTCAGCCCTTCAAAGAGCTTAAGCCTAGAAAGGACAGAAAGCCACCCACTCTGAGAACCCCACGAGCCTTGCCAGTGAGGAGTGGAGGCAGCAAAAATGACTAAACTTGGCCCAACAGAAATCAAGTTCCCTGGCTAGTATGCAAGGCTTCAGGGTGCTGCCTCTGCCTGAGGCCGATTTCTGACTCTCAGGATTGAGTGGGCTCTGGCAAGTCCTGGGGTCTCAACACGGCTGCTGGGAGCATGGAAACGTGTATCTGTTAGGCCAAGGAAAAGAGGGACAGGGAGCAGCAGAGATAAGGGGGAAAGCTGAGACAGAGAAGGGGCGCAACCGGGGGCCACCCAGCCTGCCCTCCCCTCACACAGTAGCCTCTGGGCCGGGGCCTCTCTCCTGCTCTCCCTAAGCAGGAACTGGGCTCACGCAGTCCCCATCGACTGCGGCGTGCGGTGCCCGGGGCCAGACTTCCACGGAGCTCTCTGGGACGGGCAGCAAAGCAGCCCTGACAAATCCGGAATGTGAGACAGTCTACGGCACAACCAACCTGTCTCAGGAACTCAGTATCATGGGGGTGGGGGGAGGAAGGCAGGGCCCTGGCTGGGTGGCTCAGTTGGTTGGAAGGTTGTCCCCATACACCAAAAGGTTGCGGGTTCGATCCTGGTAAGGGCACGAACCTAGGTTACTGGGTTCCATTGGTCGGCACGTACAGATAGCAACCGACCGATTTTTTTTTCTCTCACACTGATGTTTCTCTCTTCCTCTCTCTAAAATCAATAAACATGTCCTCAGGTGACAAAAAAAAAAAAAGAGGTGGGGGTCAGGACACAGTTTTAGATTAAAGGAGATTTAAGAGGCACAGGAGTTCAACGTAACACATATACCTCGACCAGACCCAGAATTAAAGAAACCAGTGGCCAGAGACAGAGGGCAGGGGGCCCGTCCGACCGTGGACTGCACACGGGGTGCTGTTAGGGAGTTATGAATTGCTGGGACAAAGGTGTTATGGAAATAGGAATGAACGACAATAAAAAAAAGGAGTGGGATTATGTCCTCATTTCTCAGAGAGGTACAGAGAAGTATTCAGAGGGGATACCATGCAGTGTGTGTAATCTACCATAAAATACGTCAGCGAAAAAGAGGCGCAGCAAATATGCCAAATTACAGACAATTTTTAAGTCTAAGACGCGGGTGCTCGGGTGTCCAAATTGGCCTCTCTATCCTCTGGCTCAGAGAACAGTTCCCGGACCGAGCACCGGCCTGAGAACCGGGTTCAGCGGCGCGGCAGGGCACATGCCGGGTTGCAGGCCAGGTCTCCCAGCCGAGAGACAACTGAGGCAACTGACCGATGCTTCTCTCCCTCTCTTTCTCCTTCCCTTCCCCCCTCTCTAAAAGTAAATGAAAATCTTTTTTAAAAAATAAGTAAATTGTTCTCTCTCTTCTTCCTGAATTATGTTTGTGCCCCAAGGCTGGAGCCACCAACGGTGAGAGCTCTGTCAGTTCTGCCCTCTGCCAGCGGCAGCAGCAGCAGCAGCGTCCCTGCGCCCCAGACCCAGGCTTAGCTCTCCTCCCCGGGACCTGTGTGTAGACCCACCTCCGGGGAGGAAGGCTCTCCCTCAGGCGGGAGCAAGGGGCGAGGGCTGGCTGGCTGACAGTGATTTGCAAACCAAACAGGCACAGGTGTCACCCACAGCACCTGCAGCTGCCCCGGGCTCAGATTTACAATCCCGGCCTCTCCTGGCTCTGCCCACCTGCCAGCCAAAAAACCAGCTTACACACCTCCACACCCCACTGTAACCATCCTACTCCCCCACTCGATCCCCTGCAAGGAGTTGCTCTAGCCTGTCCACCAGAGCGGACACGCTCTGCAGCGTCCTCACCCAGCCCAGCCCACACCCTGGACTCTCCGCAGCGTCAAGGCCCAGCCTCATTTCTGCGCCCACGGTCCCGGGTGTAAAAGGCCCTAAGCCTTCACTCTAAAGACTCCTGCTATGTGACCCTGCTCATTTAGCCTCACTAAGCCAAGGGTCCTCACTGCAGGTAAAATGCTGGGTGCCACTGCCACTCCCGGCATGACCAGCGTCACACCCTCAGGGTGTCAGGGCTCAGGGCTCACACGTGAAGAGCTTGCTGGAGATTTGGGCTCGGCTCTCCTCCCCTTCCCCCAGGCCTTCTTTCCGCCTCCCTCACAGCCCCTGGCTTCTGGGGAGGAGGCCCCCAGCTCCACATGGGATGAAGTAGGGGGAGCAGGCCTGGGGGTGGACCACCAGGACTCCAGACGTGGGCTCAGGGGTAATTGAAACCCAGAAACCGCCCCCTAAGCTGAGAGCAGAACACTGGTGTGGCCCCACCCTAAAATGCAGCACCTCATCCCACCCCCAATCCCAGGTGCTGGCCCACCCACCCCACAGCCCACCTGGGCTGATACGCCGGGAGGGGACATGGGCTCAGGAATTTAGAGCAGGGAGCGTGAACAAATGGCCCACAGCTGGATTGCTTAGGCCGAGAAGGAGTCGTCCAAGGCCTGGGTCCCTAAAGCCCTTTGGTGGAAATGGGACTGATTCTGTCCCCGCAAGGCTCCTCCCTCCACTTCCCCCTCCCTATCCCGGCCACCACACCCAACCTCCAGGGCAGAGCCTGGTCTTACTCTCCACACCCCTGTACAAGATTCTCAAACTTGTGACATGAAGTGAGCCACACCCCGTGGGCACAGGGTCCCCATTTCCACACCTCTACCACCAGATAGAGCCTCTGAGGTAGGAGATGTGCCTTCCCTTTGGTCTTGGAGTTCCACTTCTAGGAATTCATCCTGAGAAAACAATTGGGCGGGTGTTCAGGCACGCTGGGATTAAGATGTTCAGTGCAGATAGTCTGTGATGGCAAAAACCGAGAAACAAGCGGATGGGGCAGTCAAGAGTTGGAAAGTTTTAGTTTTTAAGTTAATAGTTAATAAGCCTAGTAGTTAATGCACATGAAAAGCTATTGTTTCAGGAACTGTAGATACGGCCCACCCTGACTCCAGGAGACCACCAGCGACTGATGTTCGTGCTCCAGAAGAGACCGTAGCAATCAAGGGGCATCTGACCCAGTCTACCGCCCAGGACACAGATAAAGAACATCACCGGCCGGATGACGGGATACTAGGGAAATTGCCGGGCTGCAGCTTTTATCTGATTAACCTCTTTCCTGAATCCCAAACCCCTTACCTACACTTCTCTTCTCATTATAGAAAGGGTTGGTTTAAAACAGAATTTAAGACGGTCCGTTAGGGCACAAACCCGCCGTCTTCCCGGATCGCCGGCCACCTGAATCAAGTGCCCATACAGACGGAATCCGTCTCTGCTTATTGGTTCTGGTGTGTGACAGGCCGACTTTTCTGGGTTCAAACCTGAATGCCCAGCACTCAAGTTGCTTAAACCAACTCAGGTTCATCCTACCACGGGGTGCCAGGCCGCCCTAACAATGGTGTGCTGGCACGGGAAAACACTCCTTAATGTGTCCCCCGGAAAGACAGGGCCTGAGGACCTGTGTGCAGTTCCGCATCATCGTGTCATTGTTTATTTGTGTGGGTGAAAAGGCTCGGTCCACACACAGAACGTGAGTATCAGACGCAGTGGCATTATTACAGATAATTCTTGAGTTTTTCAGGTTTATTCCATGGAGCATATATTGCATTTTAATCAGAAAAAATAGGTTTTTTCAAAAAACTAGTTGCACGGATTGGCCCAGCTGAGGCCAAGCCCTGCGTTAGCGCAAAGGACAGGGTAAATCGTCTCATTCCAGTGAAATCACAATTAAATGAAAGCCCAGGACCGGTCTGACGTCTACCCCATAGGAATGCGGTCTGCCGCAGAGGGCGGTGCCCCCTCCTGGAATTACGTGGTCCTGGAGACAGAAGGCTCACAGGGCTCTTGTGTACCATCTCCCCACTGTGCAGACTAGAAGAGGCTGAAACTCTGCCGCATTTACTACTGATTCCCTGGTGGCTAGAACAGTGCCCCAACACATAGTAGGCGCTCGATAAATGTGTGTTGAATGACTTAATGAAGTCTGATGAAGGCTAAGAGATGGACTCTCGGGACCCAACACATAGACTTCCTCACAGCCTGTAGCCTGGGCGGGGCCTCAGATTAGGGACCCCAGCCGGCCCCTGGTAGGCATTAAAACCACCCGAGGACACTTTAAACAACCAACCCTCGGACCCCAGCCCTGGAAGTGGCAATACAGTTGGTCTGAAATGGGACCTGGGAGCTGGAAATTTTTGAAACACCCCCAGGGGATTCTCAGGGGCAAACGAAGCACCACACAGGACACCCAGGCTGAAGGAAACACACTTGGAGAAAGCAGGGCCTTACCAAAGTCACCCGGAGTTAGTGAGAAAGCAGGGGAGCCATGCCCCTGGGCCCCGGACTCAAGGGTCCCAACCCTGCTGACCAGGGGCTTCCTCCGCATCTGTCGATGTTTTCTCACACTGAGTCAATCCCGCCCTGAAAAGACTATGAGTGAGGGGTGTTCACGCTGGCCTGTCCGCCAAGCCCTGCTCAGCTCATGTCTCACGGGACATGAGACCCGTGTCCACGGCTTTCATGGAGTCCGTCCATCTCACGGGTAGTCTTCCTCTTTTCCAGCTGCCTTCCATTTTTCCCAGCATCATTGTCTTTTCCAAAAAACCCTGCCTCCTCCACATTTTCTGGGCCCTGACCTCCAGTGCCAACCCTCCTGCGGAAGTGGATCAGGCTACAAGGTGGACAGGGAGTCCCAAGTGGGGACCCTTATGGCCCTGTTCCCTGTGATCACCTGGCCTGGTGATACAGGTCCAGGAGACCCGAGAGCCTCCAAATTGTGCTCCAGCACCCAGGTGTGGGTGCGCAGAGGCATCGTGACAAGTGTTGGGAGCTCAGCTTCAAGAACAGTTCACCTGCACTCCCCCTGTGGTCTGGGGGCCATGCCTCGGAGCAATCAAATGAGGTCTTCCAGGTCTTCGAGCGTTAAGACTCCAAGGGGCCAGTTCCCTGCAGCCACAGGCCGGAAGCCACATTAAATCCTTCACCTTTCACTAGCCCCAGTCAGCCTCTCCAGCCCTGGTGTCTGCTGCCACGCCAGGGATGAGGAGTGAAGACAGTGGCCCTGGCCATGCTCTCCTGCCCAGACCAGGCACGGGCCTGCTTTCCCTTCCCAGCCAAGGCCTTGACAGAGTATCCACTCCCCAGACCCCTCCCACCCTCCCTCCTGAGAGTTAATGTTCAATTTTCACTGGAAGCTCTAATTATCCAAGCGGATCTAATTGGCTTCCTCTACTTGACCCTGCAGAGCCTGGCTGAAACCTGAGGGCTGCCCCAGACGACCTCCTCTAACACTGCTCCCCTTCTTATCTCCCAGCTGAGCCAGCCCCTCTGCCGTCCAAGGCCACCCCCAGCTCCAAAAAATTCATTTAATCTAGCCCTTAGTGGGCACCTCTTGGACATCAAGCAGTGGGCTGGCCTGGGAACTCAGTGAAATCGGCCTGCAGGGCTCACAGACATGGGCACCGCCGCCAGAGCAGAGGCAAAAGGGGGCCAGAGCGGAGGACAGGGGCAGAAAGTGAGGGCGGAGCAGACTCACTTGAGTGTGCTTCTCACACTCCCGGGCACCAGTCTACCGGTGGCCAGCCTGCAGATTCTGATCCAGCAGGACAGGCAGAGGTCTGAGATTCTGTTTTTCTAACAAGCGTCTCGGTGATGCTGACGCACACACTTGACCAAGGAGTAGACTGTGAGTAGCAATGACTTACAGTGCTCAGAAACATTCTCTTCTTGACTCTGAGTTCCGAGAGCGTGAGGCACACAGCTCCCCCATCAGCACTGAGTCCCCGGAGCCCAGCGCAGTGCCTGTGGGCACGCTGAGTGGACAAACGGTGTAATTTATCCGTTTATCCTGGCAAAGTGCCCAGCATTAGGTGACCAAGAAACCTCCAACTAATTGCAAAATAAAACAATTAACACCAGAGAGGAGTTTGTACAAAGCAGTGCAAAGCACAGAGGAAAAAGGGATAATTCTGCTGATTTGGAGGGGGGTGAGGGGATAGATCTCTCAAAAGAGGCCACTTTGCACTAGATCTTAGAGGGTAGGTCAGATTCACCCAGGTGGAGACTTGCTGAAGGTGGGGCCACACAGAAGCAAAGGCAAAGAGACCATGGGGTAGGTTCCAGGTCCTGGGAGCAGTGTGGTACACCTCTGGGCAGGTCTGAGTGGCAGGTGAATGAAGCCAGAAGACTAAGTTGGTGCCAGCACATGCTGCTGCTGGAATGCCAGGCTGGGAGGGTAGGCGTCCATCACTAGAAAGTTGGGAGCTATCGGAGGTGTTTGCAGAGGGTACCTGCACCCTGGAGTACAGGGGCTCTTGCAAGTCACCAGGCCCTGCCCAGGCTCAAAGTGAGAGCAGCTTCCTAGGCAGGAAGGGCCAAGGCAAGAGGGAACTATTAGGAAGCAACAGAGAATCCCTTGGGAGGGGAGGAAGCCTGCAGGGAGGGCAGAAGACGATTCTGCTAGATCCCACAGGTACTTGAAAACACCCACTGTGTGCCTTGGCCGGGTGGCTCAGTTGGCTGGAGTGCCATCCCATACACCAAAAGGTTGTGGGTTTGATTCCCAGTCAGAGCACATACCTAGGTTTCTGGTTTGATGCCTGTCGGGACATGTGTGGGAGGCAACCAACTGACGTTTCTCTCTCACATCTCTCTCTCTCTCTCTCCCTCTCTCTCTCTCCCTCTCTCTCTCTCTCTTTCTATCTCTCCCCCCCACCTCCTTCCTCTCTCTCTCTCTCTGAAATTGATGGACATATCCTCACGTGAGGATTAAAAACAAATAAAAAACAAAAACACCCGCTGGGTGCTCAGCCTGAGCCAGGCCCAAAGCAAGAGAGAGGATGGAAGACAGCATTTCCCCAAAGCCGCCAGTGCTGTTAAGACACTAGGAGGAGGGCTTCCATCATCTGCCCTATGCCCCCCACAGCCCCCCCGCCCCCCGGCCCCTTCCCTTAGCATTAGCAGGGGCGTTTACTGTGTGCCTACCAATGGGCAGGCCTTGGCCTCAATCAGCAGCTCAGGGCAGCCTGGTCATTGCAGGGGACTGGGAGGTACAGGCCTAAATGTGCCTCCATCCCCATCCTCAGGGGAACTGAGCAGGAGAAGTCGGATCTAGTGGGGGAGGGGGCGAGACAGTGCTGGAGGGTGCGGAGATAAGAAGAGCAGGATCTGCTGGAACTCCTCGTCAGTTCCCAACCCCACCGTCCTGTTTGAGTAAAACTAAACTCCCAACCACCCTGGGAGACACCGAGAGAGCCAGGTGACTCCCACCCCCCAGCTCAGGGTGAGCAAGGCCAGGCCCAGAGCCAGCCAGGGCTGAGGGTGCTATGGCTGTCCTCCAAAGCCCCCGGAGAGGAGGCACCTGGCGGTTGGCTGGTGTCCAGAGAAGTAGGGTTAGCAAAGGAGAGTGGGTTTATCCTAAAGGGGAGCTGGGGGTGGTGGGGAGCATAAGACAACACAGGTCCCGTGACTGAGAATGGGACAAGGGTAGCAGACCCTGACCTAGGGCCTGGCAGGAGAGGGGAGAATACGCTCCACCCCGCCCCCACCGCCCACCCGAGTCACCCAATGCACTCTGACGTGACCCATTCCCTCTGCCTAATTCCTCTCCCTCCCTTGGCCTGCTTCAGGCCTGACCCTCTGGGGGGGCTTGAATTGATTTCCTGCTTATCCAGCCCAGACCCCGGGGGGTGGCGGCCAGGATTAATTAATATTTGTAAAGTGCTCCAGAGATCCTGGGACCAGGGACCCAGGGGCGCCAGATGAGCTGCGCAGGAAATTGACGGGGAGAGGTGGAGAGAAGGGGGGCAGCTGGCCTCGGACGCCTGGAAGGGGAGGGCTGAGCAGACACTCCTGCTGAAGGGGGCAGGGCAGGAGAGAGCTACGAGGAAAAGGTGCAACACGTCCCCAAGTAGAGGATTAAGGGCTCCAAGCAGAGCCCACCCACCCCCGCAGCCCCGCCCTACGCCCAGGGCGGGTCCCATCCAGCCCGGCTGGCTTTCCCCAACTCAGGCCCTAGGCACCCACCAGCCCCCGCCCCTGGACCACCTGCAGAGGAAGTTTCTCCGCCCCGTCGGAGGAGCTGCAAGCGCTCGAGGGTGGAGGCTTCTTGGAGGAAGGCGCCTCCTGCCAACTCCGGCAGGGCGCCGACTCCTACCTGGGCAAACATTTAACTTCCTTTCTCTAAAAGCAGGAGGCGAGCCGTTCCCCTGCTCCTCGAAGCTGGGGACGTCCGGGTGGTTTGTCGGAGGCCGGAGGCAGGACGCAGGCTACTGGCACCAGGGCCAGCCGCGCCACCTCCCCGCCCGAGCCCCCTCGAACTCACCCCAAAGTGCTGATGAAGCCATTGACGGAGCCCTCGGCGTACAGAGAGACGATGTCTCCGATGTGAAGAAAGCTGGACATCTCGCTCATGGCTGCGGCCCTCGGGGTGGCCGAAGCGGCGGGGGGGCCCACGGGCGCGAGGCGAGGCTCTGCGTGGAGGGCAGAGACGACCCGCAAGGTGGGGAGCGGCGCGTCCCCACCTAGGAGCAGGGGGCTCCGCGCGGCCGGGGCGGAAGGCGGCGCGGCGTGGCCGGGAGCCGGGTGGCGTCCGGGTGAGGAGGTGCCGGGTCTTGGCGCGCCCGCCGACTGCCCGCCCGCCCGCCGACCCGGCCCGCGCGTACCTGCGGCGTAGAAGGAGCAGGAAGTCTGGGGCCGCCACACACACACATGCAAATCCCGCCCGGGAGGCGGGGAAACCACACCCCGGACCCCCCCCCCCCAACCGCGGCCCGCCCCGACACCCACGTGCGCCGGCCGGCCTCCGCGCCCTGCACCCCTCCGATCGGCGGAACTCCCGGGCGTGTTGGCTTCCAGCAGCCTCCCCGGGATGGATCTGCAGCTCGAGAAAGTCCCCAGACAGACTCGCGGAACCGCCACCTCTGGAGGCCCAGCCTTTGCGGGGGCAGTGCGCCCTCTGGGTCCCCGGGACCCTCTGCTTCTCCGTCGTCAGGTCCCTGAACGCCGGTGTGGGCGCCCGGGAAGAGGGCAGCCGGTCGCCCGCAGGCGCTACCCTGAGCCGCCCGCGGAGGACCCGGGAGCGCCCCGGCTGCGGCTGCCCCCCGGCCACCGCGCCGTCTTTGCACCCAGCAGAGTGCCGTCTCGCGGGCGCCCAGAGGCGCTCCCCTTCCTTCGCATCGCAAATCGGGATTCATTTTTCTCAACGTGAACAGCCTTTTCATTGCACAATAGAAAGTGGAGGGGAAATGAAGCAATGGGGTGGGTTTTGTTTTTTCTCTCCGCATTCCTGTGTACAAAGAGATCCAACTTCCGAATCAGTTCAGCCGCTCCCTCCCGAGAAGTTGGCTCCAAGACTCTTGGCTCTTTCCGTCTTCTTTAAAAAGGAGGAGGCGGGGGAGAAAGCTACCTTCGCTAGTTACTAGCGCACCTCCCCAACAGTGGGAGGCGGTTGCGGGCCCCTGGAAGTGACCCGCCGCGTTGTCGCCGCCAACCTCTCGCTCGGGAAGTCCTGCCTTCAGACTCACGACCCCAGCTCGCCTACTTTCTGATCTGTTCCCGGGTGCTTGGGTGTTTGCTTCCTAGGACATTTCTTTGAAGTCGTGGCATGGTGTGCCCACTGCCACCCGCATTCCATCACACTTCCTTCTGAACCACCTCCTCCCCACCCGACTTCCTGCGAAAGGGGAGGAGGGGACTGGAAAACTGAGGGAAGAAGAGAGACCCGGGGGGACTGAGGCGGCTAAGAGCAGAGAGAAGGCTGCTGACCTGGGGGGAGGGACAGAAGAGCCCCTGGGTAGTGGGCGGGAAGGACACCTCCAGGATTGCTAGTTCAGTGTTTCACGGCTTTTCACCAGGACCCGCAGTAACAAATAAGTTTAACAGCAGACCAGCCCATACCTTCATCTGTGTATACGCAAAACAATAGTTTCTCAAAACAATAGTTACCCTTATGACCTGTGATACTTTGGTATTTTCTGTTCTGGTTCCGTGCTTTTTGTTTTTTAACAGCGATTGGGACCCACTACATTGCTTCTTCCAATGTACCAAGTGGGCTGCACACTGCAGTTTGGAAACCTCATCCAGACCACCCTGCCGAGAAGAAATGACCAAAGCCCACAGAAGGAGCACCAACCTCAAGGTCACACGGCAGCGAGTTCACGGCAACCGGAGCCCGAAGACCAGTCCCTGAGTCCTAGCCTTCTGTGTATTCCCCTCTCCACCACCTGGCACTGCGCTCAACTGCAGCTGTCCAATCCTGGAGCCCTCTGGGGAAGGCCGGCCCCTGGAACAAGCTCCCTAGCTTCCAGAAGTCAGGCCTCCACTGACTTCCCTGCGATGAAAACATACGCATTCACTCCATAAGCACATATGGGGGCCAGGCCTCTGCTGGGCACCAGGCTCTGATCAAGCCCCAGCCCCAGCCCAGTTTTCTTTTCCTCTTCCCCAGGCAGTGAGGATGAAGAGGGCCATTCGGCAACACTCTTTCCAATGGCTGCACTCAGGACACATGCCATCCTTGCTCCAGCCACATCCAGGAATCATGCCCTTCCTCTCCCAGTTCTTACAAGATGGTTCTAGAAGCCAGCAAGGTCTCTCAGCCAGGAAGAGTTCAGGCCTATCTCACCCAAAGACATACATGCCCTGACTGGTGTGGCTCAGTGGGTTGGGCGTCATCCCACAAAGCGAAACTTCACTGGTTCTATTCCCGGTCAGGGCACATACCTGGGTTGCAGGCCAGGCCCCAGTTGGGGGCGTACAAGAGGCAACACATTGATGTTTCTCTTCCTCTCCTTCTCCCTTCCTTCCCCTCTCTCTAAAAGTAAGTAAATGAAATCTTCTAAAAAACCCACACACTTGCGACCACTTCTCCCTCCACCCTCCACTGGGAGTGCTCTGAGCCTCTGTCCCTCCACCAAACAAGACTCAGAGCAGGGACCACAACTCCCATCAGACTGAGGGGTCCCACCAGGACATCGGAGCCCGTCTCCCACCACCTCACTGTTTCTAGGTATCTTTCTGGAAAATGACGTTCACGTTGCATGCCCAAAGGAGCCACCCCTGGTTCACCTGCTCTTGCCAAATCAACTTCACTGTAAGCTCATTTATAGACAGGGTCCCGCAGAAGTAAGGCCTGCTTGAGTGTGGTTGGTAGGGTAATAATATGAGTGTAATAATTTATAGTTTTAATTTGAACATTTCGCCTAAAATGTCGTAGGGTGTGCCTGAGTGTGATTCTGTTATGTTACAGAATTACATGCTTATGATTTTGTAATAAAAGATTTTGTAATAAAAAAAGGGGCTTTATTTGTGCCAGACCCTGTATCTGGGTTCTAAGTTAGATTTTGTTTAATGAAAGGTTCGGTGGATTAGAAAAAATATTCGAGACAGATGATGCAGCTCCAATGAGTTCACTTCCTGCTCCCTTGCTGGAAATTCTCGAGTATCTCATCACCCACAGAATAGAGTCTACATGCCTTAGCTCAGCACTCCAGGCCCCGCCGGTCCCCACCCTCCCCACCCCTGCACCCTGGGCGGATATGAAGGTTGCTGCTCAAGGAGGAACCATGCCGTCATTAACCTAAAAGGCCTTTCCAAGTGAGAGGCAACAAGCATTGATTTGAGATCAGTAAGAGTAGCTATTCGAGACGCACGGGTTCAGGCAGAAGCCCAAATAGTGTTCCGATTAGGAGACGAGGACGATGGTATTTATGAGACGGGAAGGGGAACAATTATGTCCATAGAAGGAAGGCATTTCTATTGGTTCAGGTAAGATAACATGGTGATATTAATTCTGAACAATGTTTTTAAGTTTCAGTCCAGAAGTCATATCTGCTTTTTTATCTTTGCAAAACTGTGGGGAAAGCAGGGTGTTTAGGCCCAGACTATACGTTATTTTGCCTTGTTTTTTTTTTTTTCTTAAGATTTTATTTATTTATTTTTAGAGGGAGGGGAAGGGAGGGAGAATGATAGGGAGAGAAACATCAATGTGTGGTTGTCTTTCACATGCCCCCCGCTGAGGACCTGGCCCGCAACCCAGGCATGTGCCCTGACTGGGAATCAAACTGGCGGCCCTTTGGTTCACAGGCCAGCACTCGATCCACTGAGCCCCACCAGCCAGGTCTTTTTTACCTTGTTTTAACATCCCAAGTTCTGAAGCATAATGCACACAAGGCAGTTCCTCCGGCAGGGCAGCTCAAGCTCCATTTTAAGGCGGCTCCATCGATACTACTGTCTACCCTGTCAGTAGCTCAGGAGCGCAGGCTCTGACTCTCCCAGGTCTGGGTGTGAGTCCCAGACCCGCCTCTTTCCAGCGACAGTTCTCAGCCTGTTTTCTCATATGTTAAACAGGGAGAGTGTGGTACCAACATGTAAGGGAGATGGACAAAGCCGTCAGCACAGCATCCCCAGCTAAGAAGGTCTGCGTGTGTTCATTCGCATTTCCCCAGCACCTCACCCACTCCTGTCCCCGGGCTCCTGTCGAGACAGGAGGTAGAATGGAAATGAGGAGGTCCTAAGACACTGCAGCTGTCGTCTGTCAGCATCCCGATGGTCACACTTGCACACCAGAGCTTCCGGTCCACCTTAGCCTCGTTATAATGATTAGCACTGTGGTTTCCTCCCCTTGCATGAGGAGAAGCTTAGATGAAACCTATAAAGCCTGTGGCCGTTCAGTAGAAGAGAGCCACTCCCTGGCCAGAGGTGGCCCACTCCCGTATCTTGGGATGACGAAGCCGAGAGAATCAAGGCTGAGGCGGCTATCCCTTCGGTTTCTGGAAGAAATGAGGATTTTGTGAGTCAGGATGATTTTGACTTTGGCAGTTGTGAGACGTGTGTTTACTTCGGAATTCAATATTTTAGTGTAACTTTGCGACTGCATTTCTGCACGTAATTCTTAATTGGTAAAATGCAGTTCTTGACTGTACGACGTGCTTCTGCCAACTGGTTATTCACCTTGGTTTGCTATGTTAAACCGTAAGTACGAGAGAGCATGGCATTCCTCTGCGACTGGGTTGGGTTTTTCCTGCCTCCTTGCCTGACCACTTCAGCTGCAAGAAAGTGTGGGGCCATTTCAGGATTTGGTCTAATTCAGTGGCTCCTGATTATCAGGCTTTCCACTCATTTCTTCAGATAGTTTGATAGTCAGTATCGGCTCTGGGAGTTCCTGCTTCTAGGCTGTCTCCCGTTTCTCAGAGGATGTATCAATCACGATGCCAGAAAATTTCTCACTTGCTTCACTTATCTCTGTGGGGTCTGTTCAATTCTTTGTTTGCGACCACCAAGAGCCTGGCCCCTGTCTCCATCTGCAGCAACATGGTTCCCTCCACACTTCTCCCTTTTACTTCCCGCGGCCAGAATAAAGTCTCCTTCCCTGAAGTACCAGAGCACCAATCTTATAAATATGTTTTTAACTTTTTACTTATTGATTTTTAGAGAGAGACATCAATTTGTTGTCCCACTTATTGATGCATTCATTGGTTGATTCTTTTTTTAAGTATTTTTTATTGATTATGCTATTACAGTTTTTCCAATTTTTTCCCCTTTATTCCCCCTCCATCCTGCCCCCCCAACCCTCCAGCGTTCCCCCCACCTTAGTTCATGTCCATGGGTTGTACATATAAGTTCTTTGAGTCCGCTGTTTCCTATGCCATTTTTTATCTCTCCCTGTCTATTTTATGCCTACTAATTATGCTTCTTCTCCCCTGTACCTTTCCCCCCATTCCTCCCCTCCCCCTCTCCACTGAAATCCCTCCATGTGATGTCCATTTCTCTGATTCTGTTGCTGTTCTGGTTGTTTGCTTAGTTTTTGTTTTCGTTGTTTTTCTTTTCTTTTAGGTTCATTTGTTGATAGTTGTGAGTTTGTTGTCATTTCACTGTTCATAGTTTTTGATCTTCTTCAATTTCTTAGATAAGTCCCTTTAACATTTCATATAATAATGACTTGGTGATAATGAACTCCTTTAACTTGACCTTATTGGGGAAGCACTTTATCTGCCCTTCCATTTTAAATGATAGCTTTGCTGAATAGAGTAATCTTGGATGTAGGTCTTTGCCTTTCATGACTTTGAATACTTCTTTCCAGCCCCTTCTTGCCTGTAAGGTCTCTTTTGAGAAATCAGCTAACAGTCTAATGGGCACCCCTTTGTAGGTAACTCTCTCCTTCCCCTTGCTTCTTTTAGGGTTCTCTCTTTGTCTTTAATCTTGGGTAACTTAATGATGATGTGCCTTGGTGTGTTCCTCTTTGAGTCCAACTTCTTTGGGACTCTCTGGACTTCCTGGACTTCCTAGAAGTCTATTTCCTTTGCCAGATTGGGGAAGTTTTCCTTCATTATTTGTTCAAATAAGTTTTCAACTTCTTGCTGTTGTTCTTCTCCTTCTGGCATCCCTATAATTAGGATATTGGAACATTTAAAGTTGTCCCAGAGGTTCCTAAGCCACTCCTCATTTTTTTGGATTCTTGTTTCTTCCTTTTCTTCTGCATGAATGTTTATTTCTTTCTTTTGTTCCAAATCACTGCTTTGAGTCCCAGTTTCCTTCCTGTCATTGTTGGTTCTCTGAATATTTTGCTTTATTTCACTTTGGGTATCCTTCATTTGTTTTTTCATTTTTCAACCCAGCTCAATCAGATCTGTGAGCATTTTCATTACCGGAGCTTTAAATTCTCCATCAAATAGGTTGGCTCTCTCCTCATTGCTTAGCTCTGAGGTTATGCTCTGTTCTTTCATTTGGGCCCTATTTCTTTGTCTTGGAACAGCTGATAGGCTGTAAGGGGGCGGGGCCTTAGGTATTCACTGGGGCAGGGCTTCGGTGCTGCCTGTGGGGGAGGGGCCAGAGAGGGAACTGTGTGGCCTCTCTGCTTGTCTCTAGCGCACTTGTCAACTCGCTTGTGAGGCTAGGAGTATCTCCCACCATGGCAACCCCAGCCATAGCCCACAGTCAGCTCTGAGTCTCAGTTTTCCCCTTAAGTCAGCCCCTCCTTCCCCTGCTGAGCTCCTACCCAGCCCCACCCCCACGGTCTGCCGCAGCCCCCCCTTGGTTTTTCTGAATTGGCCCATGTGGTCTGCTGCCTTACCCATCTGGTTGTGCTGGTCGATTTTTTCTTTAATTCTTTGGTTGTTGGAGTTCCATGCAGTTTGATTTTCTGGCACTTTTGGTTGCTTATTGATTTTAGATTGGCTGTTATCCTCCTTTTGGTTGGGGGAGGAAGCAAAGGGTTTCTACCTACGCCTCCATCTTGGCCGGGACTTCATTGGTTGATTCTTGTATGTGCCCTGACTGGGGATGGAATCGGCAACTTTGGCCTATCAGGATGATGCTTTAACCAACTGAGCTACTGGGCCAGAGCCTTGTAAATGTTTGTATGAACTATTTTCACAAATAATAATATTAAATAAAAATAATATCTTTTAAAAATAGTCAGTGCCCTGTACCTTTCCTCCAGCTTTGTCAAATCTTAATATTTTGCAAAATTTGTTTCAATATATTTTTAAAGAATGAAACCTTAAGGATTCAGTTGAAGTGCCTTATGAACTCCTCCCCAACGGTATTCTCCTCCCCCCCATCAGAGTTACCACCGTCCTGATTTGGGGGGGTGTCATTTCACGCAGTATCATACGGATATGTCCCTAGACAGTACCTGCTGTCACTCTAGGGTTTTACATTTTATATAAATGGCATCGCCCCATGTGTATCCTTTGATCCGGGGAGCTGCCACGTGATAGCAGCTCCTGACCACATCACAATTTGTTTATCCATTTTCTCGGTAACCGTTCGAGCCCTATCTCAGTTTTTGCTCTCACAACTATGTGCAGTGACCATTCTTGCCTCTGTGCGCGCACCTGAGTACATCTAGGGCAGCATTGTTCGAACTACGTATTGAGATGTATTGACAAGTCATGAAATTAATTCAGTGGGTGAAGAGCAGCATTTTTAATACTCAGAATTCAGTAGAAGACACCCACGTGCATCACGCATCCTCAGTAACCATTAAGGTAAAAGTGTGTCTGAGGCGAGTGTGTGCTACGTGCCTTCTGGAACACAGTGCGTGCTTATCGAGGGTACTTGTCGACAAGTTTGAAAACCTTTCTCCTAGGGTGAGAACTTCGAAAGTGGGATTGCTGGGTAACAGGGAAGGTGCATTGCCAACTTCCTATAATTGACAAATTCTCTCCTAAGTGGCCTTTCGAATTCACCTTCTTGCCAGCCACTAGGAGTGTGACCCCTGAACCACACCCTTACCGACACTTGGTATTGTCAGGCTTTTTAACATGGAATGTCTTATTCCGAACTAGCAGAGAATGTACCATGAGCCATCTTGAAATGTAATGATGTCTCTCCTATTGGGCCTCTCCAGTAGACTGTGAGCTCCTGGATGAGGAGGCTGTGTCCACTTCACCCCTTATCTTCAGGCCAGGCCGGGCATGGTACCGTTGCTAAATGAGTCTGAGTGGAACGGAACTGTCAGGGAGGAGGAGGGTGGGGAAAACACATATAAATTATACCAGGAGATAAAGGGAGACTGTGGGAGTCACAGCTTCAGTGTCAGGCACCTGGTCACCCAAGTGGGAAGTGGGGGGCTTCCAGAAATGCTCCATGTAGTTGGAAAGGAGAAACCAATGGGCCCCACCCCTCCTGAGTGGCTTGAGTGGGGTACTGCTAAGCTGGGGCCAAGTTTAGGCCCAGGAATAAGGCTTCCACAATCCCCATGACAGGCGGTCTGCCTGGCCCAGGCCCCAGCTCGTGGCTGGGTGTCTCCCAGCGCCCAGCAGCCCCACCTCCACAAAGGGAGCCTCTCCTAGAGCGAATGGGGAGCTCTGGTCAGAAAGCCCAAACTAGGACTCACGGGAAGCCATTGCGTTCAAGGGGCATCTAGAAGGGGAAGCTGAGGGGCAGGAGCTGGATTAGGGGGAAATCACTTTTTATCCTATCTCTTGTTTAAACATTTGGATTTTGGACTACGTGGAAATATAACCTCTAACCAAAAAGAAATAAGAATAATGATGTTCACAGCATTGCCCCCAAGTTCCAAGAGCCGGCAGGAAGACCTCCAGGAAACACGCTGCTCTGGTCTCCATCCAACCTGGGCTGAGCAGACCCTCTTCCTGCACTCAGAAGAAAACACTGTGGAGGGGGCGGGGCATATGTATGACTGAATTGGAGTATGAGGAGGGGCTCCAGCTCAGAACCCTAGGCCCCCTCCACCAGTATGCTCCCACACCACCACCACAGCTGCCTCCTGCAGACTTACTCCCAGCTCCTCTGTGTGACTTTGCACCAGGTAAGACCTCTCTGGTCTCAGGCTCCTCCTTATAGAGAGAGTTCACATCAGCTTCCCAGATTTCGACCTTGGCTCTGACTATTCTTTAAGCTCCTTCTGGCCAGCCCTGGCTGTGACTGGGAGGATAGGACCCACCCCCGCTGTGCCATCTTGTGGTTTGGGGCAGATAACAGACAGAGAGTTCTCAAGGCCTTTTTCTGCCCCTCACTCCCAATGAGGCAGCAGAGCCAGGATCAGCGGGGCGGAGCCAGGCCAGAAGGACTGACTCAGTGCAGTAGCCACCCAGCCCGGTCACCCGATGTGGGTGCGGTGCCAGCCCAGGCCCACTGGGGTTCCCAGAGAATTCCTTCCCCATGCCATAAGCAGCCCTGGGCCTGGGCGGGCACCCCAGCCCACGGTAACTACCTAGCCACAGCCGGGCCGCCGCCCCAGGAGCCTTCGGTAACGCTCACACACTCTCTCCCTCTCCCTCCCACCCTCTCCCTCTTCCTGATACACTCTCACTCACACATTCTCACTCTCCCTCACACACTCTCACACGCTCATACACTTCTATGCACACACACACACTCGCCCTCTGGGGAGCCTGGAAGGAGACAGACTCGTTATGATGGCCTCCACACGCCAGTCATCAGTATCACACCTACTTATTTCAGACAGTGCTGACCTGCTACCACATGCGAGGGGAGGGAGAGGAAGCCAACTAGAAATAGGAACAGCTGAGCCTAACCTGTGGTCCTGGCTGGTGGAGAAAGAGGTAAAGGAATCTGTTGCTGGGATTCCCTCTGGTCACCGAAGGAGGTGCTGTCCCCCCCACCCCCTTCTAACTTCAGCCTCTTGAGAGAGAAGCCCCTTGGTTCTGGAGTCCCCCTGGCTGTGCCCCTCCTCCGCCCTGAGGTGTAGGCTGGCAGGGAAGGTGTGACCCTTCCCCGGGCACCTTCACAATCAGTAGAAAGCCAAGTCCTACAGCAGGACCACTGAGTCCTGCCCAGCCTCTCTCCAGCTGCACAGAGAAGCTGCCCAGCCTCTCGCACGTCAGAGTTCCGTGTGCAGAGTCAGAATACAGGGCCGGCCCTGACCGTGCAAGGGGCAGCCGATCAATGTATCTCTCACACGCTGATGTCTCTCTCCCTCTCTTTTGCTTTTGATGGAGATTTTTTATTTGTTTGGTTTTAGAGAGAAGGTAGGGAGGGAGAAAGAGAGGGAGAAAAACACAAATGTGCAAGAGATACATTGATCTGCTTTCTCTCACACCCCCAGCTGGGCACCTGGACCGCAGCCCAGGCACGTGCCCTGACTGGCAATTGAAACGGTGACCTTTGGGTTCACAGGCTGGTGCTCAATCCACTGAGCCACCCCAGCCAGGGCTCTCTCCCTCTTTTTCTCCTTCCCTTCTCCCCTCTCTAAAAATAAATAAATAAAATCTCTTTTTTTAGGGTAGGCTTTTTTTTTTTGAAAGATTTTATTTATTTAGTTTCATACAGAGGGGAAGGGAGGGAGAAAGAGAGGGAGAGAAACATCAATGTGAGGTTGCCTCTCACACGCCCCCTGATGGGGACCTGGTCTGCAACCCAGGCTTGTGCCCTGACTAGGAATCGAACTGGCGACCTTTTGGCTCTCAGGCTGGCACTCAAATTACTGAGCCTTACCAGCCAAGGCAAATAAAATCTTTAAACAAAAACAAACCCAAAATACAGAGCTGTATTAGTGAGATCCTGGCAGGTGACTAAAGGAAGGGTAATGAATGGACGGACTTGCCAAGGTGTGGGCCCCGGAGCTAGCAACTGCTGGATCCCAGCCTGAAAAGGGATGAACAGAACAAATGAATCCCACACCTCTCTCTCCTCCTGCCCTCCTGTCTCTTACCAGCACCTCCCATTAGCTCAGAGGGTAAGGAAGCCGGGAATTCAGGCCTCTCAGGACACAGAGCCAAGACAGAAGAGAAGACAGTAGACCTGGAGGGCTGAATGGAGAATATCCAGCATAAGTAACTCCTTTGTAAAACACTCAGCTCAGTCAGCAAACATTCTCTGTAATTGTCTTGGCTTTCGTAGTCTTCAGGGTTCTGAGTAAAGAGAAGTGCTTGAGATCTAAAGAAATGAACCTCTAATGGTGGAATTTTGTTTTATAGGATGACCAACGAGGGGACATTTATGAGACAGAAGATTTTATTGCGTTCTCCACAAACCAGGCCTCTGAGTCCCATCCCCAAATGAATAAACCGTTGTTGAGTGTCCGTTACACCCGCTGACCAGGAGGGTACCGTCACACCCACTGGCCAGGAGGGTACAGGGCTGGGCTGGACTGCAGACCCCCCTGAGTTCTGAGTCTGAGCTGGGAAGCAGCGGAGGCTGTTTGATTAGTTTCCAGTTGCCTGTGAGGTGCCATCACCCACTCTGATGCCCAGGTCAGGACCTGGCCGGAGCCCCCAAGAAAAGAGGAGGCCTCGGGCAATTCCTTCTCTTTCCAGATCAGGAAAGGTGCCCTGCACCATGAAAGGAAGCTGCTCTAGCCTCAGTGAGTGCGCCCAGACCTCTCAAACTCACCTGGCAACAAGGAAGGCAGGTGAGAGGCATGACCAACATCAGCCCTGAGATCCTTTTGGCAAAGGGACCAGCATGAAAAGCCTCCCGGAGGCCAGGGCCAGGGCCAGGGCCAGGTGGGAGCAGCCTTTGCTGGCAGGAGACAACAGGATGACGTCAAGTGCACCTGGACTGGGCCCTGGGCTCCAGCTGCACCCCACACCCACCTTGGCAGGACTGAGGCCCCTAGAGCTGGCCCTTGCCCAGGCTGCCTAGCCAAAGGTTGAACTGGCCAAAATAAAGGGGTTCAGCCACCAAACAGGACCTGCTCCTACACCAGGTTTGCCAGCCTCTGTTTCTGAGACATTCAGAAGGAAGAGATTATGCAGCAAGGGGCGCACCATGCCCTTCTAAGAGGTCAGGGAGGGGTCAGGGCCAAAGCACTCTGGAGGGTAGAGGGAGAGAAAGGCCTGCTGTTTGCCTAGGAGCTGAGCAGACACTGGCGCCCTTGTCCTGGGGCTGCGGGGGAGGCTGCTGGCCGGATGGAAAGCAGCAGGGGGAGAGAAGGGAGTCCTGGGCTGAGAAACCAGCCTCTTCCTTCCCACCCCCCAACTTCCCCACCAGCCCCTAGACCAGACTGAGAGGAAGACAGAGGCCATACGGAGGCCTGGTGAGGTGAAAGCCCCACTCCCACCCAGACGGCAGAACCTCTGCAGGCAGCCTGGGGTTGCTCAGAAGCACCTTAAGGTGCTGAGCAAGGGGCTGCTTTCCTGAGGTCAAGACGCTGCAGAAACCCTCTGGGTCTGCACCTGCAAAGCGGGGCCAGCTTTTCTCTGGAAGGGGAGCTGCTGGTCTGAAGAGAACAGATCCAGCCTTGGACCTTTACAGTGAGGAGGTCTGTGTCCAGCCACTTGACAAATACTGACTGAGTCTGTGCTGGGTACAGGACGCTGCACAGGACAGCAGGGTGAGGGCTCCTGGAGGGCCTAAGTGCCCCGGTCGCCATGGCGACGGCCCAGCTCCAGCCCCTGCCCCTCCAGCAGGCCTTTGACAAACCTCAGCAGCGCCCGCCTTTGGTTGGCACTGACGTCACTCTACACCCTCTTTCTAAATGTAGCCTCTCCCAGAGCAGCCCCCAGCACATCAACCAGCATCCCTTGGCAGCAGAGAGGAAGGGTCCCCAAGGCAAGCTCTTAGGGCTGGAGCTGGAGCGGAAATAATATTAATCAACCATTGCCCACACCTGCCGCCCACCCCTAGGTGGTGCTGTGGCTGCATTAGTGCACTTTGTCTGGCTCATTCTCCTGGCCCTTTTACAGATGAGGAAACTGAGGCTCCCAGGGCTGAGGGGACATGACTGCAATGAAACAGCAAGTTGATCGCTCCCAGTGCACAGATGGGGAGCAGCCTTAGCCATCTAACAGACTGGCGGAGCTTGCATAGCTGGCAACAAGTCCCTGTTTTGCAAATAAGGAAAGCTGGGCGATCAGGGATTTGCTCAATGTCACACAGCTGGTAAATTACAGAGCTGGAACTCAAACTCAGACCTGCCTGAGCCCAGAGCCTGCAGGCTTGATCTTCACTCTGCAGAGAGAGTCACAGGCAGGAAATCTGGGAGGGCGTCTTTGTTCACTCAGGGGTTAGGCCCCGGGCAGAGGGCTGTTCCTTTGCCCTCAGGGACCCTGCCCTGTGGCTGGGAGGAGCCTCCCCAGCGGGACAGGGACTCCACCAAGGCCTATGCTTCCAGCCTCCGCCGACAGTTGCCACCTAGATCTTTCCTCTGAGCGCATCCTCCGACTTACTCTACGCCACCATGACCCATTAGCAGCCTCTTGGTCCCAACAGATAAAACGCACTGCGGGAAGGACAGAGATTAGACTAGACAGCAGGGAGGACCACCTGGTTGGCCAGCACAGGAGATTCAGGGATTGGTTGGCAAGGGTTGGGGACTTCTTCAGGAGAGGAATATTCCAGGCTGCCTGAGTAAAAGTACAAATTCCGGAGTTCCAGGGGAATTAACTTCCTAAGCTTGTCCAGGCCCCTCCCCTCAGGGCCTGAGTACTGGGAGTGGGAAGGTTGCCTTCAGACCAGTTCAGCCTCCCACCTGGACCACGTCCTCCAGCTCACACTGTTCCCATTCACACCCGTACAAATCAGCACTCACGTGCGTTTCCTGCTGTTCCCTCATCTCTACGGGCTCAAACTCAATCTTCACGCCAGTGCTCTGAGAGGGCTGCTGTTATTATGTCCATTTGACGGACCAGCAAACCACGGCCCAAGGGCTTTTCCAGGTCTCTCCATCTTCCCAGCATCTGTGCATCCTTGAAGGCTCAGCTTAAATGTCCTCCATCCCAAGAGGTCCTGCCAAGGATGTCTGTTCTTCCCAAAGCAATCAACACACATGGGCCACCACTTTTGGGAGCTCGGGCTCTCCAAGCTGACTTGCCACTTTCTAGCTCTTGACCTTGAACAAAGGACTTCCTCACACCTCAGTTTCCTTACCTGTTAAATGGAGATAATGCAGTACCGACCACAGGTCATGGTATCTGGCAGGACGGCAGACATCATGCCCCACCACCACTGCCTGGCACGGAGCAGCTGCTTAACAGAGGCAGTCGTCATTGCTAAAGCTACTACATATACTCTCCGGTGGGCACCTCAGCCTCCGAACGCTGTGGATTGCACTCCCAGGCCCGACTCTAAGTTCACTGAGGACCTCACCCTGACATCTCTGCCTTGGTTTGGGTCCCCCAGGATGCAGTCCCTGAGACAAAGACTCACGGACATGCAAATCAGTGGAGGCGACCACGGTAAATGTCAGCAGAGGAGCAGAAGGCAGGGGAGGGCTAGATGTCAATAACGGACGCAATGTCTACCCAGCTACTGCCGGGGGCAACTGGAGCCCGGGCACTGCTGGGAGCTGGAGAGCTGGATCAGTCTCCAATGTGCCCTCCCCACACCAGCCAGCAGTCCTGGTATCAACCGAGGCCCCAGCTTCCCACAGCTCTGTGCTCTGGTGACAGACTGTCCCGTCCTCGGCCAGCTCCAGCCCTGCTCAGCCAACAGACTTGGGGATGGGGGGCCAGGCCTTGGGGGCTTGGGTGCCAGGGGCCGAGGGCAGGGCCTGGCTAAGGGCCAGCAAGAGCACAGAGGTGGGAACCAGGGATACCTTAGTCCTGGCCAAGCAGAAGGGACCAGGGTGGAGGCCCCAGCTAGCAGCGCATCTGTCAGGTGACCGGCTGGTCCCTACTACCAGGGTAAGCCCAGTACTTCCTAGGGGCAGGTGGGCAACCCCCCCCTTTTGAATTTTCAGAGCCCAGGGAGCCACTCTAGGCCTGGTCCAGTCCGGGAGGGTTTAGCCTGGGACACAAGGGGGAGGGGACTACGGGAAGAACCAGGAAAGGTGTGGGGGCGGTGTTCTGTTCCCTATTGCTGCAAAACAAATCACCCCAAACTCAGGAGTGTGAAAAAATAGCCATTTTATTTCGCTCAAAGTTTTATGGGGAAGGGCCCGGCTAGGCCGCTCTCACTGGGGGTCTCCTGTGATTGCTGTCAGATGTTGGCTGAGGCTGGAGTCATCTGGAGGGCTCCGTGGGGCTGGACACACAGGAGGCTCCCTCCCACGGCTGGCGAGCGGTGCTGGCTGGGGGCGGGCAGCGGGGGGGTGGGGTGCTCAGTGGGCGCTGTGAATCAGGGTGATGCTACGTGGTCCCTCCAGCTCGGCAACCTCAGGGTACTCTGACTCCTTACCCGGGTGTGAGAACGAGTGTTCTAAGAGAAGCACGTGGTACCCGGGTGGCCTTTTATACCCCGGCCGCCACAGCCACATAGTTTCACTGCCACTGCACTTCACTGATGGAGGCAGGCGCAGCCCTCTCGGATTCCGGGGCAGGAGGACAAGACACCCACCCCTCCCCAGGAAGTGTGCCGAAGGATGCTGGGCCATGCTTTTAAACCATGGTGGCATCTCAGAACGGGGCTCTCTGCCTATGCTGAGAGGGACCTCACAGGTCCCAGGCCCTGGGGTGACACCAGGAGACCTAGCCGGCACCCACTCCACACGCTTGAAGACCGGCGCCCGGAGAATTCAAAGCTCTGCACCCACGCCTGCCTCTGCCCCATCGTGCCTGTCTGTCCCAGTGGAGACCGGAGAGTCCTCAGGCCCTGAGGACTCGGGGCGGTCAGCAAGCTGGCGAGGTATGGGGTGGGGCTGGGGTGCGCCCCAGGGGTGTTTGAGTGTGCACATGTGTGCACTTGAGCGTGTGGACGGACGTGTACACTCCAGAAGGTGTGCCCCATGACTAAACTCTCCTCCCCGGAACACAGGATTCGCAGGCACCAGGGGAAAGCTGAGGCAGGACCATGGGGAGGAAAGGGCTTCAGGACGGTGGAGGTGAGTCAAGAGTGTGTCCTGTGGTGGGGGCAGGGAGCAGGGCAGCTGGGGCTCTGGTCCTGGGGTCTCGGGCCTTAGGGCTTGTGAGAAGCTGAGCTATGGCCAATCAATAAAAACCATTGACCGCTTCCTGGCAGCACTGTCAACCAGGGAAACGCCTGTGCAGAGGGGGTGGGGGCTGGGTGGGGTGTCAGGGAATGCTAGAATAAATCCATGGTCCCCCCAAATCCTCTCTGAGGCCAAGAGGTGTGATGCCCCTTTAGTACCCTGCTTGTCCCCGTGACCCCAGAAACTGCTCTAGGCCTCCAGCCCCACCCCCACCATAGCTTCCCAGGGCAAAGTGCCCAAGGTGGGCCAGTGTCCCTGCCTGTGGCAGCCTGTTACCCAGTCCCCCTCACCCCCAGGAACTCAGTCCCAGCTGTACTCCTGACCGGCTGCAAGTCGAGATTTGTTCAATGAGCGAGGAATGGGTGCATGTTGGAGTCAGCAGTGGATAAGGATCCACCTTGGCCTCCGGTCTCTGCCCCTTGCTCCTCTGCTGGGACTCTGGGCAGGGAGGCTGCCCAGCCGGCCCTGCACCCACTACAGAGCCCACCCAGGCCCTCAGGCACTTCCTGTCCTTCCTGCCCCTAGAAGGGGACAGCTCATTGAGAGGAAAGGACACTTTGTTCAGGCCCGGCCATCTGCCTGGGCTGCGGGTCCCATGTCCAAGGTCAGGCAGGCAGAGCAGGAAAACCCCTGTGAGCAGGTGAGGATGGAAGGTCTGGGGAGGGCAGATGAGCAAGGCCCACGCCCGGGCCTGGCCCCTCTCAGACCTTCTCTTCCTCCATAATTATACCAGCTCTCCATTCCCCTCCTACTTCCCTGACTCCTGGGGGAGTTTCTCATTCACTCCATCCATTCATTCCCTCATTCATTCGTTGAAGCAATACTAAGTAACACTCGGCACTGCAGGTGGGGTCCTAGGCCCTGAGGGCACAGCGGCAAACAAGATAAGCGACAATCTGCCCTCACGAAGCTAACATTCCAGTCGGGACACAAGTTAAATCATATATTTAACTTTAAGTAAGTTAAATATACGATCATTTATTTATGATATGATGAAAATGCTCTGAAGAAAAATAGAGCAGGGCCGGGGCACAAGGAGAGAGACAGTTGTAGGGGAGAGGGAAGATGGATGGATTTTTTTAAAGATAAGTGTTTAATGAATATCCCTCTGAGAAAGTGGCAGCTCAACAAAGACCTAGAGGAGGTAAGGAAGTAAATCACATACATTCCTAGGAGCAGAGCCTCCAGGTGGAGGAAGCAGCAAGTGCAAAGTTCTTGAGGCAGCAGTAGGCTGAGCGTGTCCGAGTAACAGCAGAGAGGCGAGAGAGGCCAGGCACACAGAGCAAGGAGGGCAACAGGAGATGGACGGAGACGGAGAGGGGGCAGGATGCCGAGGGCCTTGTCAGCCCTGCAGGGGACTCGGCTCTCACTGGGACGGTGGGGCCACACAGGACTTTGAACAGAGGATTTATGTTTTAAAATAACAGCAGCTCAAGTCGCCTAGTACTTAATATTTTCTAAATACTTTTCTAAACACTGATCCTGTATTAGCCCGTTTAACCCTCCCAATAACCTTTACTAAAGATGAGGAAACCCACACCACACAGGTCTCTACCCAAGTCACGGCAAACCAAAAACATCTCCAGACACTGCCAGTGTCTCCTGGTGACAGGACTGCTCCCGGCTGAGAACCACTGCCCAAGCGTCCTCCTCTCTACCCCGCCCGCCGCTGTCCCAGCTCAGGCTCACACCCCCTCACTGTGACACTCGTGACAGCCTCCTGAACGGCCCCCACCCCCTCTACTCCATCCTCCACTGCACGCCCTAACGTGCCACTGTCCCCGACTCGCAGCCCTCTGTGGCTCCCACTGCCCTGAGGGCAGATGCCAAGCCACTCTGGGTGGCATCCATGGCCCCAGGCAGTCTGGCCCCCGAGCAGTCTCCAGCCCATCCTTGGGCGCCTCCTCCAGCCTGCCCACCCTCGCTCTCTCTGTGTTGAGCTGCCAGGCTGGACATTTCAGACTTGGAGACAAAGCCCCCAGCGCTGGCCTTCATGGTGTGACCCTCTGTCCGGGGCAGGGGAGAGCGAGTCCCATTAGTCCCGAGAACTGTGAGGACTCCAGGAGAGGCTGAGCTCTACAGAATGGGTGGGGGCAGTGGAGAGCAGCGGAGAAGACTGGCAGTGATGGGCAGAGGTCTGAGAGGGTCAGGAAGCTGGGGCTGTGATTTGGGCCCCAGCTGAAGCTACTGCGAGTGCAGTGTGAAGAGGGGTGGGTGGCCGGGAGCACAGGGTTGCATGTGAGGAGGTGGAGTGAACAAGGAGGCCCAGGAAAGGGGAGTCCAGGACGGTCCTGACTTGGGCAGAGAGGTGGAAAGTGGGGTCATCAGCAGACCGCCCGGCTAGCAGGCATGGCCTCTCTCTTTCCTTCACCGTCAGATTCTTCCTCCTCCTCCTCCTGCAAGCCCAAATCGCAAATGGTTCCTCCTTCTTGAAGCCAGAGGGATTCCTCCTCTGCATTCTCCAAACCCGTGTCGCAGCAGCAGCAGCATCCGATGTTCATGATTTTTATTGTTGCCGTCTGTTGTTGCCCCACAGCCCTGACTGTGAATTTCATGAGACAGGTGTCTTTGATCCTTGGTCTAGGGGCAGATTAAATCAGCAGAGGAAGGCCCAGCTCCAGCCTGCGCTGGGTGGTCCAAGGGCTGCAGGGAGCAGACACACCCTCCGGCTGGGCTCTCGGGTTGGCCCGGCCTATGCTCACTCCACACGGGGCTGCTGTCCTGCGGGATGCATTTGCTGCACCTTGGGGAGCACACGCCCTGCTGGCACCAACCACCTCCTGCCACCCTCCCACCACAGTTGCCCACGCGTGACCAGGATGCCTGCTCGCCCTCAATGCGACCTTCCTGGGCCCCAAGCCCCAAGGTCACCCCTCTTTCTCTCCAGCCTCTAGGGAGGGGATGGGACATTCCACCGCACAGAGGTGCAAGGGGTGCACCCTAGCGCTCAAGACACGCCCTCAGCAACGTCAGCACCCTTTTCACAGCAATGACAGCAGCCAGCGAGGTGACCTGCACCACGAGCCCAGCAGCCTCCTGAGTGGCCTCCCAGCTTTGGCCCAGCCCCACAGTCTCCTCCCCACTCGGCAGCCGAGGGAGACCTTTTTTTTGAGAGAGAGAGCGAGACATCGATTTGCCGTCCCACTCATCTAATGCACTCGCTAGGGGGTTCTTGTGCGTAGTGCCCTGAGCGAGGTCGAACCTGCCGCCCTGGCATATCCGGATGCTCTAACCAACTGAGCTACCCAGCCAGGGCCCAAGGGAGACCTTTGGAACATAAGCTACATCATGTCACACCTCGCTGACAAAAGAACCCCTCAAAAATCCAGATCAGCCAAGTACAGGGTCTCCTCCTTCCTTTCTGACCTCACTTCCTGTTACTCCCCCCTCCCACTCACTCCCTTCCAGCCACACAGGCCCCCCAGGCGCTCCTACCACAGGGCATTTGCACGTGCTGAGCTCTCAGCTGTGGGGCCCTTCCCCAACACCCCCACGGCTCCCTCCCTCCCCATCCCCTCACTCGGTGTGAAACGGCGCACCGTCGCCCTGTCTCATCTTTCCGCACAGTACTTGTCGCTCCCCGGTGTGGTATCTGTTCATCGTTGGTTCTACTGGCGATGATAAATGCTCAGAAAATGAGTTTTCTGTGTTGTTCACCGTTCTGTTCCTCCGTGGGTAGGACAGGGATGGGATGTAGTAGACGCTTAATAAATATTTGTTCCATGCCAAACAGCACTTCCTTTAGCCCACAGGAGAAGCCCGTGACTCTCCCACGTCTCGGGGTAGAAGCAGACTCAGAGAGGTGTGGGGCCTGTCTGCAGTCACAGGAGGTTGTCAGAGTTGGAGCTGGGGCTCAAACCCAGCCCAGTCCCGCCCCTCTGCCTGTCCATCATCTCATTTCCCACCTGAAAAATGATACAGCTGGCTTTGCCCTTCCCTCCCCCTGGGACAGGCAAGACTGACAACTGCTGAGTCTCAGCAGAGCCAGAGGTGGCACCTTCCTCAAAGGTCCCACCCAGGAGTCCACAAGGAGGCAGCCCCCCCCCCCTCCGTCCCCATGGCAGACCCTGCTTTGACACTGCCCACGTTTCCCTGGGACCACCCACCCTGCTCCCCCAACCCCACTGACTTTTTCAGCTACCACTGTCCCCAAAACCCACTCGGAATGGGTCTGGGGAGTGCTTTCCTGGCCTCTATCCCACCAGAGGCCCAGTGGGGAAAAGACAAGAGACGGAGTGAAGGGGATGCTGGGTGATGGACCACTGCTGGCCCTCGCACTGAGTGCAGCTCCGCCAGGCTCAGCGGCGATTATTCCCCTCTATGCCCCGCAGACTGCCCGCCCATCACCGCCTGCCCTGTGCCCCCCGCAGAGGGCTGGCTTGTGCTGGTTCTGGAACAGGCCTGTGCCCTTGCACTGTCTGGGGCGAGGAACACCCCAGCCCCCTATTCATCCTGCCCTGTTCTATACAGCCCCTGAGCACCTGCCGTTGGGTGCAGAAGACACCCAGTAGCCTTGCTGCCACCGAGACACCCCTCGAACATAACCTCCCTTCCATCTCTCTCCATCCTGAAACATTTTATGTAACAGAGAGAGAGAGGCAAGGAAAGGCAGGTGGGGGAGGGGGTGGGTTGTAGAGGATGAGAGAGAGAGAGAGACGGAGACACATAGACGGACAGCAATGGAGATGGCAGGAGATGAGGGAGATGGGAACCGAGAGGGCGGCAAGACTTGGCAGGTTCTGACATACAGCTGGACGTAAACCCACAGGCTGACCAGGGCCACTGCCATCCCAGTGGCCCTTCAGAGACAATGAAAACGAGGCACTTTCACTGGGTTTCAGGGCCCTGTCGCCCAGAGCCAGGTGCCCCGGGGCAGGGCCCACCCACTCAGCAGGGCAGGCAGCCCTCCCCGTGCCTACCTGTGCACCCAGGAGGGGACGGCAACTTTAAATGCCTCCCAGTCCTCCAGACTGACCCACAGATGTGTCTGTGCTGCCCTCGGAACCTTTTAGCAATGCCAGGGGCCCTCTCCGTGTGGCGTGAGCCCAAGCCTGGCCCTCTGCACCTGCCCACCGGGCCTTCTCCCACAGCACGACCTCAGGCCATGTCCCCACTGCCTTCACCACCCACCTTCAGAGGCCAGTCCAGGGCCCCGAGGCGCTGGGAAAGGCCATGATGCCCGTGCCCACTTCCTGCCCCTGCACCAGCAGCTGCCCCTCCCAGCCACACAGACCTTCCTCTGGGCAGATCATGGGAAGCAGGTACGGGTGGGCGCAGAGGCGGCACGACCCTCACTTGACTTAAGAGGGAGAGAAAGGAGCAGAGACCCTCTTACTGAAGCAGGGACTCTGCCCCTCACTCCTCACAGCCTTGGCCTGAGCGAGGCCTGGCCTACCCTGACCCGCTGCAGTGCTGGCCGGCCCCACCCAGGGCAACAGGGGCAGGGGCCGAGCTCCGTCCTGTTGTGCCCTGGGCCCTGGGACTCAAGCAGGCACTGCTGCCACCAAGTCTGGGTCCTATCAGGAAGGGAAGGAGGAGAAATATCCTCATGGGGTAAATGCAGGAGACAGCAGTGGCCCAGGCCCAACCAGGGAGCCCACAGGCGGCCCTCCAAGGCCCTCACCCCACAGCCAACACTCAGGGAGGATGTGATTAGGGCACAGGTGAGTCATGTGGTCACAAGGCTGTTTCTCCGGCTGACTCAGGACGGCAGTCTGCATGGGCCCTTCCACCAGCCTCCAGCTCAGAGGCTGAGTCAGGGACTCCAGGGGGCGTGGCCAAGAAGCACAGCAGAAAGCCCCCAGCATGCTCTTGGGCCACCTGCTCTCTCCAAGGCTGGGGGATGGGAGGCAGGGACATCACCTTCCCCCGGGCTGGGTGGGGCAGGACACCAGTCACTGCCGTCCCCCTCCACCTACCCAAGCACTCGCCATCCATCCCACACCTGCCACATGATTACAGAGGCTGCCATGTTCCGATACTGAACTTCAGCTCTGCAACAGGCCCCAGGCTAGACCCAGGGTGGGCCATGCAGAAGGCCACACGGCCTCTGTAAGTAGCACCTGTGGGTTTTGAGAAGAGCTGGGGCAATATGAGATCTCTCCCCACCACATTCTAGAGCCTCAGAGGCTGGAACCACAGGGAAGGGGGAACCCCGGTTCCACTCCAGGCAACAGCACCCTCTGGAGTGCAAAGAGGGCTGGCCCTGCCTCCCACTGGATCTCAGGCGTGAGGGTGTGCCCTTTCCTGGCCAGTAAGGTCACAGCATTGTGAGCCCCCGACTCAAGCCCACCCTTGCTGCCTGGCCTTCTAGAAGTTTGGACCTCCTTTGCCCACAATATGCAGAGGTACCTGCTGCTGAGCATGGCAGGGTGGGCTGCAACAGGGGCAGCAAGACAGGGCCTGCATTGACCCCAGGGACCCCTCAGCTGCCCCCCGCCCAGCCCCTAAGGCAGTCCCCACGGTCCCAGGGCTGCTTTCCTGGCTTTGTCCCTGTGCTGGCTGGGCAGGAACTTCCTGCTGAGAATTACCAGACCCTCCCTGCGAGGCCACAAGCCCGGCCTGGGAACTTAGGCAGAGGGAAGTCAGGGGCACTCCTGCTGACAGGGGCAGGTCTGGGCCAGGGGTCCTTCCCATCCCTGGTCAGGTGCACACACCTGTCCTGCTCAGATGCCCCACTGAGCCCCACCGGAGCCCAGGGCTCTGCAGCCCCAGGGGCACAGACAGACTGGGGACTAGATTGAGAGCGCAGAGAAACTGAGCTTGCTCACGGATGAAGATGAGGGGCAGCATCCACAGCCAGCCAAGGAAGCCAGGGTCAAACAGGGCTTTATTAATAGCCTCACAGTCCTGAGTCTGATTGGCTGGGACAGTCTGCTGGGCAGGCCCACCCTGCAGACGCATGGACACCGTTTACCCCAAGACCCCCTGGCCCCGGGAACTCCTCGGGTGTTCCCTAAGAAGAGGGGCTACGTCCCTGTGCAGGTTCCAGGGACGGGGGACAGGGCGGACTCGGGCCAGCACCAGCTTCACTCTGGAGGCCAGTTCCCCATCTCATCCATCTCCTCGAGGAGCAGGTGCTGGGGGCAGACGTGGGTGGAGGAAACTGCCTCAGCAACTTTGGGCTTTCCCTTCCTGGCTCTGCAGCCCAGAACCTTCCCACTTACCAGCCGCCCCACCTGGAGACAAGCACCCTGAGGCCACTTTTTCCAGACCCTCTACCATGTCCCCACAGCTGACCCAGACCCACCAACCCTGGGCCACCTCCCTCTTATAAAATGGAGGGACCTTCCTCTCCAACTTGGGGTGTTCCTTCGAAGCCTCAGGAGTCCAGCACCCCGGCCAGCACCTCCCCATCCTCACCTCTGTGCTATACACCACGCCAGGCGGGCTCTGCACCCTTCTCTCCAGCCCAGGGTGGTGCTTCAGCTGCCTCGGCGCCTCTCTCCCAGGCCCCCAGCACTCCCCAAAGGCTGGGGGGTGGCTTCCCCCCGGCAGCTGGAGGCCCTGAGGGCAGACAAGAAGAGAGTGGGGTACGACCATGAGGGCAAGACCTCTGAAGCACCCACAGGAGGAAGGTATTCCTGAGGCGGCTGGGCCCCCACCCCCAGAAGTTCTCCAGGGCCCCTCCAGTGCTGCTCAGGCTTCGCCAGGACTCTAACCCCTGGGGCAAGGGCGGACTAGCTCAGGGGGTGGTTCTGGAGGGGAGGAAGAGGCGAAAATGCAAAAGTGAGGGGCCCTGCCAAAGCTGACTGCCTGGGTGGGTGAGGGACCCACAGCACAGCCCTGCTCCCCAGGGCACAGAGGGGCGCCCTGCGAGATGGGCTGTGGGCTCAGGACAAGGAGAAGGGAGTCAGACCCCCACAGCGGGCGTCATGTCCCTGATACTGGGGAGCCCTCCCTGTGCAGGTGAGGGGCGTACAGTCTTCACCTCGTCTGACCCCCCGGGCGGTCCCCCTTCACAGGCAGAGGAGCCAAGGCCTACACTCAAAGTCACAGAGCAAGTCAGTGCCAGAGCAGGGACTGGACTAAGGCTGGCCCCCGAATCCTGCTCCTTCCTTCTGTAAACCAACAGACCGACAGGGTGCGTGCCCACCGCGTGAAAGAGCGAGCTGACGGACGAACAGGAATTAACTCAGAAAGGACACCAGCAGACGCATCAGTGGGCAGTCAGACACGCCGGGACAGGCTGATGTCATGGAGGGTGGGCAGCGCGTGGTCCTTGGTGTGACCCAGTGGGGAAGTTGCCCCACACCTGTGTGTGTTTGTGAGCAGGCACGGGTGTGAAAGGGAGAAGAAACAGACAAGGACCAACACTGTGTGAGTCACAGATGTACTGGGAAGACTTAAAGCTACCTAGACAAGTCCCCTCCTTGTACTGGTGAGGAAACTGAGGCCCAGAGAGGGAAAAGGACCTGCCCAGGCCACACAGCAAGTAAATGGCAAAGTTAAGCCTCAAGAGTGGACATTTGGACTCCGGGTCAGACGTGAGACCGAGAGACCTCGGGAGAAGTGTGTGTGTGAGGGTGGGGTCCTGGCCCCGCCCTCAGGAGCACCACCACCAAGAAGGGATTTTGCTTTCCAGGCGAAGGGGGAGGGGCCTGGGACTGGAGCCAGGCCTCCAGCCGCACTTTTGCCGGTATCCTCACGCAGAGTGGCGTACCTGGCCGTCAGCAATGCCTGCCTCCTCCAGGGAGATCTCGGGATGGATCAGCGGCTCCCGGCCCTCGTGGCCGCCCATCTTCCAGAGGCGGGACTCCTGCTGTACTACCAGAAGCTTCTTTAACTCTGACTCCATGAAGCCTGAGAGCCAGAGAGATGGGCAAGGGCCACGCAGGAATAGTGGGGAGCGAACTGCTGGAGGTCACAGGAAGAGGAGGTGGCACTGGCTCTCCAAACCTCCCCCTGGCTGGCCCTGCGCACTCTCCGGTCACCCCGGCCACAGCGCTTTCTTCATCTGTTCCCTGCAGCCCACCAGACACCGCCTCCCCACCGTCCTGCTCCCCCAAGAAACTCACTTTCCATGGGCTCCCTCCTGAAAGCGTGAGTGTGAGTGTCACCCCCTCCTGGGGAGACCATGCAAGGGGCAGGTTATCTGCACCCCCTCCAGCCACCAACTCAAAAGCATGGATGTAGAACCATCCAAACGGCCCAGGTTCAAATCTCAGCTCTGCCACTTTACTTCCTAGCTGTGTGATCTTGGGCAAGTTACTTAACCTCTCTGTGCCTAGTTTCCTCACTGTGAAGTGGAGCGTGAACAGCACCTACCTCCGAAGCATAACACATTATTTTGTGAAAGGTGCATAGAAGAGGAGATGGCCCATAGAAATGCCTATGTCAAGGTCAACAATGATATTACATGATCACCATCCCCCATTCTCTCCCTGTCTGCCCTCAGGCACACCCTCTGGTCACTGCAGTGCGTTTTGATTGGGAAACCAGAGATGGAGGTGGCCACTGAAAAAGAACTCCAGGCTGGGGAGGAGTGATGCTCACAACCTTCACGTGGCTGTCTCCCAAACCCGGAGTGGGAGGACCCTAGCTAGAGGGAGCGTGGCCTCCAGCCCGGCCAAACACCAGCCCCACCCCCTTCTCAGGAGGCCATCCTATGTCCTATGGTGCCACCTGGTGGTAGGAACTGGTATCAACCCAAGAACAGACACCAAAATGGGACTCCCTGGGCCTGGGGCATGTTGGGAAGGACTGTGGGGATACTGCGCTTACCCACTGTATCTGTTGACCTAAATGTCTTATGCAACGGTGGCTGGAGGGTGGCAATGCCTGGAACACAGAGCTGGTATGAGCTGTCGTCCTCTTCCTCCATTTCCTCTTCCTCACCTTCCTCCTTGTGTGGTAAGCCTTCCTTTATAGGAAACTGAGAGTGTGTCTGTCTGAGCAGGCGGGAAAGGCCCCAAGCCTGCAGCCCCAACCTTTCGTAAAGTAGAGAGCAGGAGGGAACAGCTCCCAAAAGGTTAAGGAAGGGGACTGCTCCCACCACATATCCCAGCCGGACGTGCGGAGGGGCTCACCCAGACCTGCCCCACTACTACCCCAGCTTGGGGCCACAGACCTCGGCCATGGCCAGTTCCTGAAGCTGCTTGTACAAGGTGAGGAGGTGGTTCCAGGGAGTTGCCCCCACCTTCACAGAGGCCAGCCGGAGGTCTCCTGTGAACGGCAGTGCCACCAACCATCTGATAGCAAGGGTAGGGGTGCCGGGCCCAGGCCCAGGCCCACAGGGCAGGGACCTCTGGAGAGTTTTGAGCGGAGGGTGAGTTTTCCTGGCTTTCTTTAGCAAGTCCCTACTGTGTGCCGGGCACAGTTCTGGGCACTTTACAAAGGGCATTTCATGTAATCCTTGCTACTGTCTTCTGAGGTAGGTACAACTGCATTCTCGTTTTATATGGATGAGGAAACTGAGGCACAGAAAGGGTGAGCAATTCGCCACCATCACACAGTTCGGCACAGGGGAGTTGGGGCGGGACCCCAGGCAGCCTGCCTCCCACATTCCCATAGACTGTGTCCTTCCCGCCCCCACACCCCTGGAGGAAGAGGGCTGGTTTCTGGCCCTACCCTACATCTGTGGCCACCACACTCACCATCCAGCAGGCACTCCTTCTTCTCTTCTCTGGTGAAGACCTTGGAGCTGACCTCCAGTGGTCCTGTGGCTCTCTGCTTCACCTCCAGAGCTTGGGAAAAGTGGCCCCTGATCCCAAAGCACAGCCAGGTGGGAGTGGCAGGTGGGGTCTGACACCCCCCACAACCCCCAAAGCTCTCCCATAGGCCCTGTTCAGCCCCTCTATTCTCCTGCTTCCCAAAGCTCCCTCTGGGGGCTTCATCCTGGAGGTAGGATGTTGGTGGTGGGAACCAGGAAGGAGAGAGTGGGGAAGGAAGGCAGGGTGGAGAAGGGCCAAGAAAGGACCTGGGAAGCAGCGGCAGCCAGCTCACCTTGGCACGCTCCTTTCTGGCCCCCATCTGGTCTCTTTTTCCTTTTGGAGCCTCCATTCACAGCCCCTTATTTGTGGGGGGACCCTCATCTCTGCTTCCTCTGTGCCTCAACCCCCTCCACACACACACCCCATCTTCAAATGCCTCCTCACCCTTGATTGGTCCATTTTTCCCACCCAGGTGCCCTGGTCCAATCCTCAACCCATCCAAACACTCCCATTCCTGGTACCACCCCAGCATGTGCTCTGCCATACCCTTCCCCGAGCTTACATCCAGGCTTTGTTCTAATACCTCCACCCCAGGCCCCTTCCCACCACCCACAGCCCAGTCTCTCACCTGTCTGAGGTCCCTGTATCCCCAGAGGCCTCCCCTGCTGCCTCCTCCTCCTCCTCCTCTTCCCTGTCCTCCTTCTCAGACAGATTGCCCAGAACCTCCAGGCTTCCTCTGGGCAGGACCGACTCTACCTCGACACCAGGGGCCGTGATACCCGAGACCCCAACCCCCAGCCCCAGCCCTGAGGGGCTGTGCTGCGGCTGGGCCATGGAGAGGGTATGGGGCACCAAGGGTTGCAGACTGGGATCCTGCCCCCCCACTCCCCCCTGGCCGTCTGTCATCAAGGACACAGCAGCCAGCTCTCTCAAGGGACACTGCTCATCTTCCATCAGGGCCTTGTCAGAGCTCTTCGGGCTGCCCTTGTTCCCCACCAGGCTACGAAAAAAGTGGAACATGGAGGAGCGGCGCAAAATTTGCGATCCAGGGGTTGGAGCTGGGCTCTCCATCCTGAGAGGGACCCTGACTCAGAGGGAGGGGCAGAAGCAGCCTCCCCAGGACCAACTGCTTAAGAACAGGATGAGTTTCAAATTAAAAGCAACAGTTGGAAACTTCCAGGAGTTCTAAAAGGCAAAGGTCAGGCAGGTGGGAGGTGGAGAGTGATGGGGGAACATGGGGGGGGATTAATTAGGGGCAGAAAGGGCAGGGGGCTTATAAGGCAGGGGAGGAGGCATAGGGAGCCAGTCTGGGGGTAGGCGGTGAGGAAGCATGTGGGTGGGGAGTGGGCAGACGAGGCTGGGGGCAGTCCCTCCCTGTGAACGGGGCAAGGGCCCCTGAGGACTCGGCCCACCCTCTCTACCTGGCTGGTCCCGCCCCAGGCTGCAGCTGCCTCCGTCCTTGAGAACCGCCGCCGGCAGCCAGACACCACCGCCCTCCTCGCTCTCTCCCCTCTGAGCACTCAGCCTGCACGTGCCCAGGTGGGAGCAGAGACCTCTCCGTGTTTTCCTCTGTTTACCTGCCAATCACCTTCAGGATTTCTATCTCCAGCGACCACCGAGGTGCCTGGTACACCCTGTTGCGTGATGAATATCAATTTAGTATTATTCTTCCCCACGGCACCTCCAGATGTGATTATAAACCCAGCTCAGTGGTTTGGGGACAGTGCCTTAAACCAGCTGAGCCTCAGCTGGTTCGTGTGTACAGGCCGTGGAGCTGAGGGCACCACTTCCAAGGGTTCTTGGGGAGATTCAATGAGACATTGCTTGCTGAAGTGCATGGCACTGGTGGAGCTTAAGAACCGCCACCGCGGGGGCTTTTTTACTGGTATTGACTGACGGGAGGGAGAAAAGAAGATCAGGGGTGGGGAAGCAGTAGGGGAGGAGTCACTCGCCCAGCTGGGCTTTGGGTTGGGGCGGGGGCAAGCCCAGTCCATCCCCAGACTGGGAGACTGTTACATCCGCATCCGGCCGCCAAAGAGCAACTTCCTCTAGAGGGAGCTGATTGGAGCCGGGAGCAGCCAGCACCTCTATGATCGCTGGAGCCTCTTGGGTCTCCAGGGCCGCGCTGGGATGAGCAGAGGCTGTGTCCAGGCGCCAGGAATTCACTGACACCTGTTCCGGGAAGCTGGGCCTGGGAACCTACCCCTGGAGCAGTCCCTGGGCATCTCCAGCCTCGGTCCTGCGCAGCCATTCCCGGCCTAGGCCAGGGTCCGGGCAGGTAAGTAGGGAGGGTCCCGCCCATCCTCTCCACTCTCGCTCGGCTACCCCAGGTTTGGGGCGGGGCAGGAAGCCCCCTGGGAGCCGGTAAGGGGAAGGGGAGGCTTTCCCGGGCTCCTTCACCAACTGCTGCTGGGGGCCTGATCCAGCCAGGGAGGGCTCCCTCTGGCTGCTCCTCATGCCCTGGCCCTGGGTACCTGAAAATGAGGGGCCAAAGAACCAAGTCCTTCAGCAGTCTGGGGGGCAGGAATGGAGGTCAGAGCCAAGGTCAAGGGCTTGGGGAGAACTCTAACCGCGCTTTCTGCTGCCCCAGGACCCCTAGACTGGGTCTGCAGCCCAGCCAGGCATTTCCACTGGGGAACATTCTGAGCTCAGCAAGCCCAGTAGGTGGGGTGCAGGAGGCTCCCCTTACCAGGAAGTCTTGCCAATTGGATGGGGCCAGGGGTAGGCCCAGGTCGGTGGAGGCCTCTGGCCCTGGGACTGTGGTTGGGCTCCTCCCGCTCTCCAGCAGTGATCCCCAGGGTAACGGGAAAGGGAGTTGCAGGTGTGGTCAGCATCCTCTGGCCCTGTTTTCCTGGGGTGCCTGGTTTTGGGGACCAGGGGAGAGACAAGGGCATCTTCCAGAAAGAGCTATCGGGATAGGTGGAGGTGTGCCAGGCAAAGGCCTCTTTGAGGAGCCCAGGGATGGAGGAGAGAGGGTCTGCCCTCGCCCTGGCGCCGCCCTGGGACAGGAGGAGTGGAGAGCTGAGAGCACAGGCCCAGCCCTCCCCCACCCGCTCTGGAAGAGCCCATGGAGCACTTTCAAAACTGGCCCTGGCCCGAGAGAAAGGGGGCGAGGGAGTGTATCCCTGCCTCGTGGGGGGGAAGGGGTGGCTCTGCTGGGCCGGCTGGGCTGTACCCTCCCCAGGAATGCAGGGAGGGGCACCCCTGCCTGGGTGATGGAGCAGGGTGATGGAGCAGCTCCGTGGTGGGGGGAAGTGAAGGGGGTGCGAAACTGAAAGTGGAACAGCTCACATCCAGGAACTGCTCCCTGTGTCAGTGGCTCCCAGTGGACTTGGGCTGTCGCCTGGCTGGGCAGAGGAGCCAGGTGGGGTGAAAGGGTGCCCACATGAGGTGGCCTGGGGGCCTGAAGAACACCGTGACCCTTGGGGCTTCCTCAGCTGACTGCAAGGCGGGAATGAGAAGGCACAGGCCAGGTGTAACTAGGAAAAATTGCCCCAGAACGGACATCCTCGGAGATCCACAAACTGGACAATAAATCTTAAATGAAAGCTGATGTGTGGACTCTTGGAGATTCAGATAACTGGCCTCACTCCCCAACTAGCTATGTGGCCTTGGGCACTAACCCCTCTGTGCCTCCCTTCTCCCACCTGTAAAATGGGGGTGACGATGGGTACCTTGCCGGGTTAATGTGCGATTTTGTTGTCTGACACCCCCTGGGGGATGTTGATACAGGGTAGGAGTATACCATAGGCACTCAGAAATGTCTGTGGCTAACAGGCCTGAGTTGGAAAACAGGTATGCTCTGACCAGCCTAGGGGGAGTGGGACCTTTGAGGCCGGCCTCCACGGGTCCCCGGCTGGAAGGTGGCAAGTTTGTGGTAAACACGTGCCGGGCAGGGTACAGGAGGCCTCAGGGGCGAGGTGAAACGGGACTTGAGAAGCACTAGGGCACTGCGGCAGCCACCCCTCCTCTGGCCCAGGGTGCCAGGGTGCAGGTCCCCCGGTGTGAATCTTGGCTGCCTTGCTTTTCTTACCCCTGGGCTCCCCTGAAGAGTTGCCAGTAAAATACGAGTGGTTGAAGCTGGGACTGTGGAGTCCTTCTGGGGGTCCAGGCCCCCGTGTGGCTGTGGAAACCTCTTGTCAGTGGTTCCCTGCTTGTCCCCATCTCGGCCTTTTCTCACTCATCCCCACAGACTAACACTGCCCTTCCCTGAGACCTGAAAAATGGCGTCTGGGCAAGGACCAGGCCCTCCCGGGCAGGGGTGTGAAGAGCCTGCCCCATCCTCCACTTCGGGTAAGGGTCTTTCTGCCCCCTCACCCCTCCCATGACCACCAGGGCTGTCTGCGAGGCAGAGAGAAAAGAAGTGGACAGGGCCAGGCAGGGCTTATGGGCAGGCTCTCCTGCCTCAGTTTACTCACCTTGGATAAAGGAGAAAATATCTCCCCACACAATGCAAGTGGCCTTTGGGCTCAGGCTAGAGTGAGGTCAAGTTTAAGCCCTGGGAGCAGCGAGGAGCCTGGGCCAAGGCTGCTGCAGAGACTGGGCACAGCGCCATCCCAGTGTGGGCAGGGGGCAGGATGGGGTGAGAAGAAGGAAGAGTGGGGAGCGGCTGGCCTATCTGTGCAGCAGGAGAAATAAGGAAGTAGTTGGCTCAGCATGGAGTCAGGTCTGCTCAGCAGGGAAAACACTGTAACAACTTTGGGGAGGAAGTAAGATGGCTGCCGTTCCTTCTTCCAAGGGGACCATCAGCGAAGCCTGCAGCTTGCAGTCGCAGGCTGTCCCCTGGGCTTTGGGCTCAGTCCCAGGTCTGTCGCTGTTTTCCTATGTGGTGTTTATGTCCCACATTCCCTAAGTTGTATGGGCTGGGTCCCTTGTGCACGCTGAACTCGGGGCCCAAATACCTGGGGTTATATCCTGGCTCTGCTGCTCATTCTAGCTGTGTGACCTTGTGCAAGTTGCATTCCTGCCGCCCCGCCCCCGTGACTCAGTTTCCCCATCTGTAAAGTGGGTATCACCTACTTCACAAGGCCGTGATGAGGATTAATCGGGAAGTGCCAGAAGACTAACTCACACAGAGGAAGCACTAGGTGTTAACTAAGGGGAAAGGAGAGCTACGGCCTTGAGGAAGAGAAACTGTCCCCAAACCATGGGGCTACCAGGTCCAGCCCTCCCTCCCTGACTCCCAGCTTTGATCCTCAGAGGAGCAGGTAGCCCAAGACACAGAGGAGGTTTTCCACAGCTACGTTTTTTACCGCCATCAGCAGGAGCAGGAGGCTGATGGGGCGGCTGCCCCCGCTGACCCAGAGATGGTCACCTTGCCCCCGGAACCTGCCAGGTGAGCAGCTGCCCCACAGGGAAGTCTTTGGGGAGGCAGAGGTTCCCACGGGGCCGCCATGTAGGTCCTGGGAGCTTTGGAGACCTGGGGGCAGGGAGGGTCTTGCCTTTCTTTTGTTCCTTTTTCATCTTGGGCTCCCACTTCCATGGGGGCCCCTGTTCCTGGGCCTGGCCCCTGTGTCTAAGAACACTGTCAGGACCTCCAAGGAGGGGTGCACAAGGCCAGGGGCACCTCCGGCAGAAGCCCTCGCCGTAAGCCTGGGCCCCAGGCCTGAGTACTGTCCGCCACTCACCTGCTGCCTCCTGCTCCTCCAGCCTCATGGGGCAGGTGGGTCGGCAGCTCGCCATCATCGGGGACGCCATCAACCAGCGCTATGACGAGGAGTTCCAGACCATGCTGCATCGCCTGCAGCCAACTACGGAGAACGCCTATGAGTACTTCACCAAGATCGCCTCCAGGTAGCCCCGCCACTGCCACTCTGCCGTGCCGTCACCGCTGTGCTGTGCCCTGCCCAACTGATGGGAGACACACGCTTCTCTGTCAGTGTCAGGAGACACTCTTGCCGTCCCCGTGTCTGCGTTAACTCACGTGTATTGCCCACGGGGTCCCGGACTCATCTCTGGTACATGAGCTTAGTCTATGAGCTCTGGCTCCGGGCTAGGTCAGGACTGCAGAAGGGCCCCGGACGGGGATGTTCCTGAGCCCCAGCCCAGCTAGGACACAGCTGTCCTGATTTAGAACCACATTTCACACCAAAGATGGTAAGGCAGCCACCTGCTCCCAGATCCCGGAAATGGCTTCCATATGCTGTAGCCACACGGACAGGCAGGCGGGTGTGGCAGTTAAAGAGACCAAACACCCGGGTCATAGCTCAGCTTTGCCACTTACTGGCTTTGTGAAACTCTCTAGCCCTCTCTCTCCTCCTCTGTAAGATGAGGGAAATATGCTTAGTACGGTGCCCACATCTATAAGGTGTGAGCCGTGGTTACCATCAGGGTCAGAGAGGTCAGCCTCAGGGCAGATTTGAAGCTGGGGGTGAGAGCAGGACTAGGCAGTAGACTTAGAATTAGCGCTCAGAGATGAAACAGCCTGCCCATGTCCTTAGAGGCCACCCTCCACCCCACTGTGATTCCAGGATTTATCCTAACCTCCTCTTCTGTCCTTTTGTCTCTGCTGTCCCTCGGGCTGCCAGGCCAGCAGCAACGCCCACAGGTAACCTCCCTGCTGCCTCTGTCTGCTCTCTCTGCGCTATGCCCTCCCTGTGCCCTTTGCGCTCACAGCCGTGGGGCCCCAGGGCAGTGGCAGCCCCTTCCTGTGCCCTCTAAGCTTTCTCCTTTCACAGAGACACAGGCTCTTCTCAAATAGCAGCCAGGCTGGGGCAGCCTCTGCCACTTTGACTCACACCTAAGCCATTTTGCTTTCCAGCTGGGAGAGGGGCGGGGGGGGGGGGGAAAGGGGGTGGGAAAGGGAAAGCAGGCTGAAGGGCCTCCTGGGGGGCTTCCACTGATGGCCCCCATGCTCTGCCTGCAGCCTGTTTGAGAGTGGCATCAACTGGGGCCGCGTGGTGGCTCTCTTGGGCTTCGGCTACCGCCTGGCCCTGTATGTGTACCAGCGCGGACTGACTGGCTTCCTGGGCCAGGTGACCCGCTTCGTGGTGGACTTCATGCTGCATCACTGCATTGCCCGGTGGATCGCGCAGAGGGGAGGCTGGGTGAGTGCCCGGCACTGGCAGCCTCTCGTGTGCTGCCGGGCTGCCCCTGTCCCAGTCATTCCTACCTCCCCCAGTCCCTTGGTGCCTGCGTACACTGCCAGCTCCTCTCTGACCACTCTGTCTCTCCTGGCAGGTGGCAGCCCTGGACTTGGCCAACGGCCCTATCCGGAACATGCTGGTCATTCTGGCTGTGGTTCTGTTGGGCCAGTTTGTGATACGAAGATTCTTCAAGTCATGACCCCAGGAGGGGCTCTTTGGGGTCCCAGCAGAGACCCCTACCTGGACTTCAGCTAAGCCTTCTTCCCTCACCACCTCCCCTGCAGGGGTCCTCCCCTCAAGAGTACAGGAGCTTTAGCGAGTGGACACTCCAGCTTTGAAGTGCCCCTGCTCGGGGGTCAGTCAGGCCTCAGGGGCACCCCAACATTTCATGGTGCTAATGGCCCCATCTCTGGGCTCAGCTCTGTCTGCTGGGCTTTGGGGAGGTTGATAACTTAGGGAAGCAAGAAGCTGGGAGGCACTTTCCCCCAAGAAGTCCTTAATGGTTTTAGCTTTTTATAATACCCTTCGAAGGACACCCCCCCACCCCATTCCTACCACTCTGCCCCAAGCCAGCATATATGGGGTGCGGGGGGTTAGTAGGCCTACCCTGTGTTGCCCAGGATTCAGCTGTTCTGGAAGATCAGAGCTTTAGAGCTGGGTCTGGAGCCCAGTCCTGGCCCTTTCAAAGCATCATGTCCCCCAGGAACAGGACTGGCTGGCGTTGGGGAACAAGGACCTGCTCAACTGTCCCCTCATCCCATATTGCCTTGGCAGCTGGACTCTCAGGGATTCCGGGTCTGGGGTGTGGAGTGAGGGTGCAGACTGGAGCTGTCTGAATTTATCCGTCAGGTGCCTCCAGACCTGCCTCCTAAGGTCCTCGGGTTCTTTCCCTTGCCCTCACCACTGGCTCCGGATGCCTTCCTTACTAGTGAAGGCTGCCTGTCTCATCACTCCATATAAGGAGGGCAGAGGCCCCTCCTTGTGCAGACTCCAGGGTTTAGGGCTGTGGTTTGTTACTGTCAGGGAAAGGGGCTAGTGAGCCCGTCTTGAGGTTTCTGAGTGAGAGAAAGGCTGTTAACATCACTAGGAACCCCAAGGTTGGAATCCTCCCTCATGGGCTGGGCACAGTGTAATCTGGGGGTGTGGAGGGGGAACTGTGAATATTGGATCTCTATCCCCAGACCCCCATCCCCTACACTCATGGCCTGAGCCCCTCCTGTGGGTAGGGAGTACCTTGTCTACCTTGCACAGCCCAGGGATTTGCGAAGAGAAGTTGCTGATTAAGCCAAATGCAGGGAGCCCACTGGCCACCCCTACCCTTTGAGAGTGTCTGAAAATAAACTGCCATCCCCCATTCTTACTGGTAATTTGTGTATCCTTGGCTACCCCCCTTTCCATCAGGATGAACTGGGGGAACCTGGGCGTGCCTGGCATTCACCTGGTTTATTACCGAATAAGGCCCCATCTTAGGCTTCCAGAATCCTATAAAGGGCTGGTTGTGGTTCTCTAGCCCCCTAGAATGCCTTGGGCCCTCCCCACCCTCTAGCCCCTTTTCTAGGCATTTCTGTCATCTCTGAGTTCCAGGCAAATTTCATGCCCTTTACAAGAGGCTGGGGGACCCCCCAACCAGTGGCCTCTGGCTGTGGAGCTGGCAGAGCAGCTGCACCTGTCTGGGGACCCCCACAAGACACCTTAGGCCAGGACTGAATTCCTCACCCTTCCTGGGGCCACCACCCACACTTGGCTCCTGTCTGGGACACAGTGTCCCGGCTCCTGCTTCCCCACGTCCCCAAGCTAGCACATACACAGCTCTTCGTTCTAGCACTTTTGTGCTGCATGGGAGTCCCTATGGGCAGATAGCCAGAGTTGGTAAAAATAACAAGCATGGGGGCGTTTAAATGTTCCACAATCTACAGTCTTACCAGTCCTGGGCATCCTAGTCTGTCTCTGACACCCGTCCAAAATGGCCACATGCAAGTCCTCAAGGCCTCAGGAGCTTCACTTTCATTCCTGAGGGAGTCTTGCCCATCCCAAGCCCATCCAACTTGGCCTTCAAAGAGTCCTCACACAGACAGATGCAGTCCTGGAGAGGGCCCTCCCTTCCCCTCGCCCACAGCACTGACGGCTGGAAGGGTGGTGGCTACAAGGCACCACGCAATCTCCTGCGGGAAAAGCTCAGACACTTACAAAACACTATGTATGGGGGCTTAATGCTGAGAATTTATCATCTCCCAATCAGTTACAGCTTGTGACCTGGGGGGAGGGGATCTCAGTCACCAAGAGCTAGCGCTTGCCACCATAACGCTGATTTAAAGTTTTACACGGAAGCCGGAGGGGTGCGCGCTGGAGCCGTTGGCATTCGAGCACAGGTCAGCCGAGAAGTTAGGTGGGGAGGGGGCTGTCCGTCTGGTCTCTTTGCTGCCCCTGCATGCAGCTTCGGCGCCACCGCCTGCAGCCTCTGAGGACAGCGTGAGCTGGGCAACCTGCCCGAGTCCAAGATGGCCCCCGCCGTATCGAGCACGCAGGCGTGCCCTCTTGTGGGCGGGGCCTCCGGACGCACCTCCCTCGCCCTCTCCGCGTCGTTTTGAGACCGTGGTGAGGGTCTTCCGGGAAGAGTACATGGTTCTTTGGCTGTGAGAAAAGCGTTTGGGCAATGGCAGGGGCTGTGGACTCTCTACCCCTGTAAGAAAGGCGTTGGAACGCTGTCCTAAAAGGCACGGGGAGCCCTTAAAGGTCTGGGCCTGTGTCTAGCCCGGCCTCACTACTCCACCCTTCTATTCTGCCAGGAGGAAGTTTTCCAAAACCCAAATCCAAGCGCCCTGGAGATGCTTACACCTGAGACCCAGAAGTTAGGAGTGACGGAACGAGGCAACGACCGCGGGGGTGCAGGGGAGCAGATGGGTTCCGCAGGTGTTAAGGAAGTTAAATGCTCCTCAAAATGTCCTTACGTTTTGTGGTTCCGAAATTGTGCAATAGTTTCTTTTGCACCGAAGTTTTCAGTCTGCTGCCACTGCACTGGGGCAGGGCAGCCATGGGACGAGAGCACGTTCAGGTGGCAGCTGCTCCGTGGTGCAGTGTCAGTGTAAGCGCCTGCCCCGCGCTGTGCCCACTGCCCCTTGCCCCCGCCCCACACTGCCTGCCCGTGTTGCTGTTGCACCGCCTCTGAAGAGTGTGTTTGACGTCACTGAGCGTCCAACTAAATCCTTTCATTCAAGAAAATCCTATTTTGGCAAAAACCACTCAGTAAATTGTTCTGAACAAGTTTTTATTACCTAACAGTCTGACTAGCATTCAAATAAGTTAAAATTAATTTATTAGGTAATTAAAATTATGATGCCACCGTGTCATGCTGCTGGAATGCACGCTACGGAGCAGGCCCAGCCACCGCTGCCCTGGCTCAGGTCCCTTGGGATGAGAGGACGGCTAGGGGGCCCTCTTATTGACCTTGTTCCCTCTTTTCCCCAGTGCAGCTGTAAAGGGGAAACCGCTCCTGTCTTCCGCGTACTCACAGCACGACTGTCACTCCCGACACTTCTTCCCACATCAATCGATTCTGGGACACCCACTGGGTGTTACACAATTTAACTCAATTCTGAGTTAAACACCAGCACCTGCTGATAGAGGCCGATGCCACAGGTTAAAGGCTCAGTCCCCCAAGACTACAATCCCCCGCCCCGCCCAAACATCCTACTCATCAGTTTCAAGTCCTGTGCTTCTAACCTACTGGCTATAAATCAAAGGTACTCACGACCCCCACCTCTGGTTCGATTAATTTGCTACAGCCATGCACAGAACTCAGGAAAACGGTGCACTTACTAGATTAACTGGTTTACTACAAACGAGATGAGCGAACCACCTGATGGAGAGATACTTGGAGTGAGGTCTGGGAGGGTTCCGAGCAGAGGAGCTTCTGTCCCCACGGAGTTTGGGGTGTGCCACCCCCCGACATGTGGGTGTATTCTTGTTCACGTAGCCCAAAGCTCCACGCTGCAGAGATTGCACAGGAAGCTTCATTACGTAGGCATGTTTGAGTGGGGCGGTGGGGCCCAAAGTTCCAACCCTGTAATCAAGGTTGGGTCTTTTGGTAGCTAGCCCCCACCCATCCCCAGGGGCTCCCGAAAGTCACCTAATTAGCATACACTGTGGAGAGGTTGAAGGGAGCTTGTTATAAATACCAAAAGGCACCATTTTACAGATCACTCTCATCACTTAGAAAATTCCAAGAAGCTCTGTGCCAGGAACAAGGATAAAGATCAAGTATATATTTCTCATTATAAAGTACAACATCAGAAAAGCCTATTCCTGAATCAGGTTAGTAAGAAACTAGGACAATTCCTTGGCAAATGGAATAGGGAAACAGACAGATAGCTGGAAAAAAAAATGGCCAAGCACATTTACAGCCAGTTACAGAAGTTCACCAGCACCAGGCGCCTGGCAGGGGTCAAAGCCAGGAAAGGGGACTCGCCCTCCCCCACCCCGTAACTTTTCCTCCCTGACCTCATTTTTTTTTTAAGATTTTATTTTATTTTTAGAGAAAGGGGAAGTTAGGGAGAAAGGGGAAGAAACATCAATGTGTGGGTGCCTCTTGCACGCCCCCTACTGGTTGCGGGCTTGGCCGGCAGCCCAGGCATGTGCCCTGGCTGGGAACTGAACAAGCTACCCTTTGATTCGCAGGCGGGCACTCAATCCACTGAGCCAACCAGGACCTTCCCCTGACCTTTCTTATGGCTGATCATGCATTTTAGACCCTCTGGCATTTCCTTCCTAGAAATAACATCTAGGCCTCAGTTGTGTTTCAACTCTAGGCCCAGAAAAGCAGCAAAACCAGACAAGCTATGTCAAGGATGATCTTAGGACCAGCTGCACAGACGAACCACCCCCTGGCACTGACAAATCAGTGGAGACCGTGACCCTGAAAGGACACACCTGGAAAGCTGATGAATATTCTATTGAGATGCCCTTCCTGGGACCTCCCCTAAGATGTCTACGCTTAAAAGCCCTTAGGGTAGAGGACCCAAGGTGCTCTCCCTTCCCGTAGTGCCTTTCCCCTCCCCCTTCCCCTGCAACCAGCCCTGCATCTCCTAAACTCCGGGGACCCCACGAGACTTGCAACCAGGGAGCAATGGCAGTAGCCACTCCAGGCTAACCCTCTGACCCTATCCCTAAGTCTCCCTTTTCTCTGATTCCTTAGGGAGCCAAAGCATCCCAGCCTAGACTCCTTTCCCCACCTAGTACCTCTCCTGTTGCTGCTTCTGTCCTAGGCCCTTCCTTGTTTCACTCTCCCCAGTTTTAATAACCACTCTCTCAAATTCACCTGGTCTCATGTTGTGAAATCTTCCTTGCAGGAAGTCAGGAACCCACACACTAACAGCCAGACCTAGGCAGACCCGCTCAGGGCCAGGTTCCCTGTCCGGTCACATTCCCATGCTATGTGATGCTGCAGAATGTGTCTCGAACCTGAGTGTCAGACAGGGAGACTCAGAAGGGTTTTGTCTAATGGGAGAGGTAACTGGAAGAAGGTGGAGGAGGGAAAGCGGGGGGTAGGAGGGTTCAGGCAGAGTCTCCAATGAACTTCTCTCCCTTGCTGCTCTGGGCCATCCCAGGCACCTCGCTTTGTGCCACAACACGGCCCTCTGCTCACAGCTGCCCCGGGCCAGACACTACTACTGTACGCTCTTCACTCCTCACTTCCTCGTTGCTGATTTCCCATTCCCACTGACAAGAACCTGGGCTGTATTCTCAAAGGTGTAGATTTGGGAGATGGCCCTTCCTCAGGTTCTGTCAGCTTCAATCATATCTCCATTTAAAACCTGTGACCACCCCTCCAACTGTGGCTCAATCTCTCCCTCCTCTCATCTCCTGTGCCCCTTGGCATCTGATCCACTCATTTGATAGTTAATAGCCTTGTCCAGTTAGGAAGAATATTTTACTTTTAAGTTTTGGGACCTGGTACAAATATTAGGTCTGCTTCTTACATAGTTTTTAGGCCACTCCCTCTATATATGAAACCAAATGAGAGTTCATGCTTTCTTGGATTCATTCAACCAACATTCGTTGTGTACCATGAAGCCTCTATAAAGCTAAGTCAAATGGAAGCTCTTAGAAATTAGCTCTGGTGTTTGTGCTTGTCATATATGTATAGATGAAGAAGGGGTTCTACCAAAAGTAATCTCACAGGGTGATCTGATCATAAATTCTCCACTGGGTAGTCACACCCCAGGCACTGTAACTTCTTTAGCAAAGTTTATCTTTGTCTTAAGCAAACCCCCCCATTGTTTCTGTGTATCTAGGTTAACACACCTTTGAAATGCCTCTTCAGACCCCTCCTTCTAAAGCACATAATCTTAATTATCCTGTAATCCGATCTGGCCTTGCTTTCTTGCTGTTCCTGTAATCTTCCTAACTTTCTCTCCTTAATCCCTAATGCAAAACAGAAGCTGCAAAGTGTAATTCTGTGGAGCATTTGAGGTTTTGCTTCCAGGGAACAGTCATCAGTTTTGGCTCAAATAAACTTTCATAAAAATTCTCTACAAGTGGAACATTTCTTGCATCAACATATGTAATTGGAGGGTAGAAATTCCAAGTTATACCTATTGTATTTTGTTGATCAGCACTGCTAATCAAATAACAGGCCCCCATGAAAATATTTCATTATTAGCCCTGGCGGGTGTGGCTCAGTGGATTGAGCGCCAGCCTGCGAACTGGAGGGTTGCCAGTTCAGTTCCTGGTCCAGGTGCATGCCTGGGGTGTGGGTTCAGTCCCTATCTAGGGTGCATGCCACCGATTGATGTTTCTCTCCCCCTCTTTCTCCCTTCCTGTCTCTTTAAAATAAACAAAATCTTAAAAAATATGTTATTAATAAAATAGAACTTGTTGAGTTTTTACTATGTGCCCAGTACTGTACTATACCCTTTATATATTTTATTTAATTGTCACAAATTTCTGAATTTCTGAAGTATACCAATTTAGCAGATAAATAAATTGAGATTTAGTCCTGGCTGGGTGGTTCAGTTGGTTGGAGCACATTCCGTACACCGAAGGTTTGTGGGTTTGATTCCCAGTCAGGACACATTCCTAGGATGCAAGTTTGATCACATCAGGGTGCATATGGGAGGCAACTGACCGATGTTTCTCTCTCTCTCTCCTTTCCTCTCTCTTTAAAATCAATAAACATATCCTTGGGTGAGGACTAAAAATTTTTTTAATTGAGGTTTAGAGGGGCTAAGTTACCCTCCCGGAGTGTAAGTGATGAGCCAGGATGTTAACCCAAGTCTGTTTTATCCTCTACCCTGTGCCTTTTCTGTACTCTATGATCTGTACCACTATGTTACTCCGTTTTCTTTTTATTCTAATGGTGTTGACGTAAGAAATGTCCAGACCTGTAGAGAATTTTTATGACAATTGCCAGGAAGCAAAATCTCCACAAATTGAGAAAACCCTGAATGGTAGTTTTGCAGCTTATTTTATACATTAAAGGAAGAGCTGCAAGAAGGGCTACACGAAACCCACCGGTGGTAGATTAAGGGGGTGTGAGAAACCAAAGCAGGGAGAAATCTCTGGATTGGATAAAAAGTAAAATGGAGAGAGACATACTTGTTTTACATTGGTGGGTACAGAACAGTTAATGTTAGGGCGGTCCACGACGTGGGCTGTGAAAGAATTCAGAAAGAGAAGAAAATGCAGGGAGCAAAGTTTTTATTCACTTTCCAAGAGTGGAAAGGGGCATGGTGTGGAGAGAGACACCAGCCTTGAGGGGTGGGGCTTTGAGCTTTTATTGGATTGTAATTGGATTATAAAAGGGCGGGGGGGGTTGCTGTTGTGTGGCAGCTGGGCTGAAAGGGGTGTTGTCACAAATGAGGTTTCGGTTGGTTTTGCATAAGCTGCAGTTTGCTACAATGTTATCTTTTGCCTATGGCTGTGGCAGGGGGTTGCTAATAGTCATATTCTGTTCTTGCTTTCCAGTAATTTCCAGTCCTGGGGACATAAGCTCAAAAGAGTAAAAGGGCAGTTATGTTCAACAAGGTCACGTACGGGCCTGCTGGGCAAAAGGCACCAGCTTTATCCTTTCAGTTAACATTTAGAGAGAGATGGTGTGCAGGGGCCAGGATAACAATGAGAGGTTCTGTGGCTTCTGCTCTGGTGTCTGCAGTTGTGCCTTGATGGGTCTGGAAAAGAAGATCCTCTGACATTTCAAAGGTATGTTAGCTTAAATGCAAAAAACAAACAAACAAACCAAAAACAATAGACAGGCTCACTGAGGGTAAAAACGGGCTTTTGTCCAGGAAGCTACAAGCCTGGGTGGTGACTACCTGCCACGACCCACCTTTAGTCAGGAGTTTTTATGTTCAGACCACCTGATGGGGTTAATTGCATTCTCGGAGATTGCAGGGCCAACCATGCCGGCCTCCCCTCGAGCTTGCCGTGTTTAGTATGTGGCCCTTTTTGTGTCCATAATGGGAAACAGATTTATTGAGAAAAGTAAAGGGAACATCTAAAAATCATGATGATTCACTTTCTCAACATTTTGTGAAGTCCGTTTCCAATCTTTTAAGAACGTACATACATATCTAATAAGCATGCATGATTTACTTATTGTGGTGTAACAGAACTATCCCCAAACTAAGGGACTGAAAGCAACGACCATTTCTTATTCATCACAGTCAACGGTTCGCCTGGGCAACTCTGCTGATTTGGGCCAGGTGTGGTGGCCCTTGGCTGCTCCTAGTTGTGATCTGTTGGAAGCTCAACTAAAAGCTGGCTCGTCTGGGATAACCTCAGGTGGGACAGCTCAGCTTCCTTCTATGCGTCTTTCACAACCCTCCAGCAGGTGACCAGGGCACGTTTGGGGTAACTTCTTGTTAAAAAACCACAGGCCAAATGACATTCCTCCTATTAACAGCCCATGGTAGCAAACCTAGATTTAATAACTGATCTAATTGCAATTTCAATCTCTCCCAGAAACATAATCTTAATTAACCAGTCGGGAGTTTTCTGGTCAAGAACCAATGAGGGAATCTGTGACATAGGCCTTCTCCATCCCCCGTAGAAAGAAGAGGCAGTTTGCATGAAAAAAGCTCTCCCCTTTCCCTTTTCCTGAAGAAAAGATGTCCAGGCCCCACGATTACCCTTTCTTTTCTTTTGTCAACAGCTCCCCCGCCCCACACTTCCGCCTATAAAAACCTTCCGTGTTTCACAACCCCGTGGTGCATGCTTCTAGTTGCTAGATGGGTGCTGCCTGATTCATGGATTAATTCACTAAACCCAGTCAGACCTTCACATTTCCTCTGTTGAATTTTGTTGTTTAACATCCTCACGGTGACCACAGAGACGCAAGAGAAGAAGCAGAAACACAGACACTTTTCAATCCTCTCCTTGTTTCAAGTCTGCCAATATCGTGGCAACAGCCAAAGCAAGTCGCAGGGCCAAGCTCAGGTTCGTCGAGAGTGCGGGGGTATGGACTCTGCTTCTGTTATGAGAAGAACCGTAAGCGCACAAGACAAAGGTGCGGATGTAGAGAAGGGTGAAGAGCTGGAGCGAGCAGTGCACTCAATGTACCGTGTTCTGCCAATAATTTCCCTCTATGTAAAATATGCTCGTCCACGCTTCAGGAACCTGCCAAATTCTCACCCAGTCATGACATTAAGCTCAAAGTCCAGGAACTTGTCACCTCCATCAGGGCTGGATGTGGCTCTTGAACGGAATACCTACGATCTAAAAAAAATCAGTTATTTATTCCCTCCCCCCCTACACACACACCCGTGCACACGAAATACAGTGTGGACAGCGGAGGGGTCAGAGTAAGGAGAGGAGTGGGGGAATGCCTCTCTGGAGGAAGACTTATTCTTCCTTTTCGCAAAACTGCCTCTCCTCCCCTTACATTTGGGAGAAGGGACCCTGCATTTTTCAACATTAGTACAAGTTTCGGTAAAAGGTCGTGGCACAGGGAAAGGAGAAATGAGGGCGTGAACATGTGTTATAGTTGTGACCGACATATAGCTGTACTGTTTTAGCTGTACCGCTCTCTCAGGTAGGAATTATCATGCCCATTTTATAGATAAAGCAAAAGGAAAGTACAGGTAAAAGCAAAAAGGAAAGTATACCGAAGAAAGGAGGACATGATAGTGTTAGCGTAGGTAGCTAGATATTAATAAAGGAACAGTGCAAAAGGAATCAGGCATATTTTTTAAGCCTAAGAAACTGAGAAGTTGAATCAAACATTCCGCTTGCTTCACTAGGAAGCTACAGCTTCACACACTCCCTAGGGCATCCTCCATCCTCAGAGCCTAATCTCCCAAAGCCAGAAGGAAGGATGTTACCAAGGAGAAATAAACAATAAAAAGGAAATCCCTCTGTTGGGGCACATGCCCAGTAGAAGCCAAGACAGTGCAGGGGGAGGTGCTTCTGCCCCGAGGCCTGTGCTGTAGGAGCCAAAATGGTGATCATAGAGGCCTGTCCGTCTAACCTGGGAAAAGGATTGGATTGGATAAGGGACACAGAATCCTGGAAGATCTAGGAAATAGATTGGTTAGGGGGAGGATCCAACACCAGCCTGTCAAAGATTGGTTAGTTTGAAGGGCACCTGGTCCTTCCCAAGTCTGAGATAATATTCAATGTAACCCAAGCTTAACAAAGAGGCTCTCTGTCAGCAACACATGCTGGCCCGGTTTGCTTGCGCGTTCTCCCAGTGCCAGCCGTGCGGCCGGAGCAGCTCCAGGGGGCCTGCAGCGGACCGTGTGGGTCGGGGCAAAGTGCCAGCAGAGTGCAGCCAGGAACACATGAACTGAGCCAATGGCTCAAAATGTCTGGACACTCGCCCCATCTCTGGGCCTAAGACACAGCAGGGCGGACAGAGATGAGACACGGGAGCTCAGGCGCTGTCTTCTGAATTTGCTTCTACAATAAAACATACTGTGCCACAGACTCCCATAGGTGGGCCCCTGCAGTGCTTTCCATGCGCCTCTGTGACAAGGCCTCGTTTCCACCAGTAACAATAGTGTAAGGTAATGGTGAGTTGCATCATTCACTCCATAATAAGTGGTTAATTTTTTTCTATTTATACATAAACAGTGTAAATATTGTTAAAAAACAAAATTCAACTGAGTCAACTTGTTTATTGAACATGCGGTAGCATCTCATCGAGTAAGCAGACAGCTACTCGGAGGGGTTATTTAAAAAATGGAACACTTTTGTAGAAAGGAGAGTGGGCGAAGAAGTCAAAGGAAAAGTGAAAGTCCATCGGGAGAAAATAGAAGTTCTGGGGACGCAGCTTCTCTTTGGCTGGGCTGAGGGACGTTTCATTGGCTGGGCTTCTCGCCCGGTGAGGAGATCTTCCTGCTGGGGGGCCAGTAAAGTAGAAACACCTTCCTGTCGGAGATGCAAGATGCAAGGCCAAGTCCAATTTTAGCTGATGTTTCCTTTATTAATTTTCACATTATATTAGTTTTACTTAAATCTAAGTTTACACTTAGAAGGGTAATTATCAGACTTGTCTTCAGTGATAGAGGCAAATTACTAAAATGATTGTAGAATCATGGCGAAGAAAAATATGAACATATAGTAATTGAATCTACTGTCGTGGGAAGGAAAATAGAAGTGACTGAAAATAAATCTATAATGTTATTTCATTAGTGTACATGTTAGAGAAAATGTTTTGGAAGGTTGAGATATTCTGTGTTGTTGGGGTTTTTAAATTGATTTTTAGAGACAGAGAGGAAGGGATGGGGAGAGAGAGGGAGCAGGAAAGAGTGGAAGGGTGGAAGGAAGGAAGGAAGGAAGGAAGGAAAGAAGGAAGGAAGGAAGGAAGGAAGGAAGAGAGAGAGAGAGAGAAAGAAAGAAAGAAAGAAAGAAAGAAAGCAAGCGAGCAACATCGATTTGCTGTTCCACTTATTTATGCATTCATTAGTTGATTCTTGTATGTGCTCTGACTGGGAATCAAACCTGCAACCTTAGTGTATTGGGACAATGCTCTAACAAGCTGAACTACCTGGTCAGGGCTGTGTGTTTATCTTTTTAATGTGTCCATACTATTTAAGAGAATTTGGCATATTAGAAATTCTAACAGGTCAGTTTGTGATTTCAAATTGAATTGTGTAATTTACTTTAGACTTGTGATTTGAAGTTAAAAGTTATAAGATAATTCGATTACATTTGTAAACAGTATTGAAATCTCTAATATAATTTGATATGCCACATTTAGAAGCTTGAATTAGTAGGTTTATGAGAGTTATTTACATGCTTAAGAAGATTTTTTTCCTTGTTTGACTTGTAAATCTGCCCTATGAGGAATTTGAGGTGCTTGAAAAAAAAATCAAGATAACTAAATCTGTAAGTGTAGTTTAAAAATTAAGAGAATTTAATTAACTAACTTTATAAAAGCCATGAGTACCATTCAAGTAAATCTAACATGTCAAGCCCACGGACTGATTGAACATTAATAAAGGAACAATTTATTGCTCTTATTTTTATACAAAATTACAAGATTTCTAAATAGAACAACAAAGTTTTGTAAGTTAAACCTTAAAGTTTAATACAATCTGTTTACAGCTGTAATTAGTTGAAAATTAATGTAAACATGAGCAACTGCAAACAGTCCTTTCTGCCCTCAAATGTGTCAGCTTGGCAGCTGATGACCTCCATTTCCCAGTGTTCTTCCCCTGAGCGCTCATTCCTGGGAACTCTCGCTGCGCCCTGCCTTTCGAGGTTATTTAGCTGCTGTAAGAACGCACTTTTGAGCGTATTGGGGGCAAGGCCCATGTGAGGGGCTTAGCAAGTACCTGGCATGGAGCGAACCTGCAATAAGTGTTAGCTGTTCCCGTCTCCCCCGCCACCCATCTCTACATCCCACAGCACCCACAAACCTCAGTAAATACTCACTGAAAATCCTTTCTCTTGATCCAGTATTTTCCAGAAATTTGGCTTACAGGAAAACCTAAATTTAAAAAAAAGCATTTTATGGTTTGTCATCTGTGACAAAACTGCAAAGAACTAAAAATTAGGACTATTCCAACATTAGGGAAATGGTTGAGCAATTTTATTTATTCCTTTATATTACACCTTGATTCAAAAAGGATTCAGGGTGTTTTACGGAGGCCTAAACCAAAAAGCTAGATAAAATACATTTAAAGCAAACAAGAAAGGTAGGCAAAGGGAAAAACAAAGATGGCAAAGTGGGAGGGCCAGGAGTGGGTTTAGAAATAATAATAATAAATAATAATAATAATAAATACTACTACTAATAATAATTCACATTCTAACATCATATACCTTGTCCCATAAGATTTGCCCTAAGCTTTCTAGCAGCCAATTCAACTCAAATTCAAAACTTACAGGGTCCGTAGGCCAAAAACTAAGCTGTTGCTCTAGAAAAGTTAAACTCCTCTTGAAAGCAAGACCGTAAGAACATCCTCTTTTGAGCAATTAGAGAGAGGGGCTGTGTCAGCAGCGAGCACCATCCTCCACAGCTGCTTGGAGAGAAAATGCAGCATTTGGTCGAGGATTCGCTGAGACACAATTCTGTCCCCATAATATGGAAGGGCCGTTTTCCCGAGCTCAGTCCAGGTGATTTGATATGAAATGAGTAATTGGGGATAATCCAGTTAATGGACTACTACAACGCGGTCAGACTATGGTGGGGGCGGGGATCGGGCGCTCACGTGACAGCAGCAAGTGGAACAATTGGAGAAGACAAAAACACTAACGTATCAAACTACGTGTAGGAAATTATCGGAGTAAAATTCACTAAAATGTTAAGTTGTGATGCTTTTTTTCTTTCGGTTTTCTTCGGACGTCCAAGGGAAATACAGTGGGAAAAAGCATTTTAAAAGATAATTCACACAAAATCTGAACCGGGATTCAGCCAAGCCTCACGTGAACGCCACCTCGCATTCTCACCCGGGGGAGAGCCTGGACCAGTGCTGTAGCCCGCGTCCCGGGGAGACCCACGGAGACGAAATTCCAGCTCCACAGCCTGGGGAAGACGTAGAGTCGGCTGGGGGCGGGGCGGGGCGGGGGCGGGGCGGGGGCGGAGCCGTGGAGTAGGCCGGGGGCGGAGCCGGGGCCGGGGGCGGAGCCGTGGAGTCGGCGGGGGCGGGGCGGGGCGGGCCCGGGGGCGGGGCTGGTGCGTCTTCCACACGTGGTCGGTGGGCGGGGCTGGATTCCGCTGCTCCACGCGAGTTCCACTGTACGCGGTGGAGAGCGGGCGGCCTGTACCTTATCCTCCGGTCTTCCCTCTCCGTTGCCGAGCCACGTCGCCAGCGCCTGAGGCGAGCGGCTGTGGGTCCCGACTTCCCGGCGGGGTGGACACCGGCTGAGTATTTCCCCGTGCGCGGGTTGTCGGTGCCCCCCCGATTGCCTGTTCCGGCCCGTTCACCCCCCACTCTCAAGCCTTCACTCCTGCGTGTACTTCAAGGAGAGGTGGCAGGTGGAAAAACCTCCTGTTCCCAGAACAGGTGACCTTCGAAGATTTGGACGTGGGCTTCAGATGGGAAAAGTGGAAGCCCCTGGACCGCCCTCGGGAGGCGTTACACCGACGTGATGCTAAAGGATTGTGGAAAAGTCATCTCACCGACTAAGGACTTGCGTGTGACCCCCGACGGCCGGACTGGAAGGCCTGACTGCAGTGTCCGCCTCACCAGCCCTCCTCCGCCGTCCCCTCCCTAAGTCCCTGAGCGTCAGACTGGAGAGCAGAACGTGTCGGGATAGACGCACTTCTGAGCTCAAGTTTCTTGCTTGTGTTTCTCTTAATCAGTACATTTATAAATGAAAGAGGCCCTGATGGTGTGGCTCAGTGGATTAAGTGCGGGCCTGCGAGCCAATGGGTCTCCAGTTCTATTCCCAGTCAGGGAATGTGCCTGGGTTGTGGAGCAGATCTCCACTTGGAAGCGTGTGAAAGGCAACCCATCCACGGGTTTCTCACACATCGATGTTTCTCTCCCTGTCTCTCTCCCTCCCTTCCCCTCTCTCTGAAATTAAAGGAGTATCTGACAGTTAAAAAAACGTAATATAAAGAACTAAGGAAGTATTTTCTTAGCCTTCCCTCCAATCACCTCTGTACAGGGACACATATAAGCAGTTGGGAAGTGTTCAACTCTGACAGTAAAGCAAAATTAGAGTTAAAGGCAAATGTTTAACCAGACGTGTTTAAATACAAGCAAGTGAATGAAGAACTTCAGGTCCGAAGAGCCAACTACTCTGTATCTCTGAGAAATCTCAGTTTCACATCCTGACGAGGATTTGCACAGTGTATTTTGCTGCAACAAACCAAGTGGGTGTACATTTCTGAGTGTTGATCTATCACCAAAAGATTTGAGTTAGGTAGAAAAGGAGTCCCCCAGCCCCAGTGTTGAAGAAAGAATGTAAGAATGGGATGGAACTGAACTCCATCCTTGATAAGACAGTGTGGTAGAGAAGAGGTTCCCAGATACCTACAAAGGAAAACTGGAAATATAGACCAGGCTCTAATTCCCCACTGCATTTCTGTGGTGATCAGCAGAAAAACCTTTAGAAGCCTTTTTACACTGGAGTGGACAGCAGGAAAGGGCAAAGCTGTGAAGTGTACAGCTAGTCATGGGGAGAATGGAAAGAAGGGAGTGAATGGGGAATCCAGAGCCCGTGAGAAGGAGCCAAAGAGGACCACAGTTAACCTGCCTGGGGCTATGAAATTAGGGGGCTCACCAGCACACAGTTGCCCAAATACCCTGATTCTTTAACCTGCTGACCCTGTGCTCTCAGGTAGGATTTTCGGTTTATAAAACTGAGGCGATAAGCCGTTTGGAAAGAGGGGAAGCTCTGTGTATCTGGGCTGGATAAAAACTACAGCCAAATGCACGAGTGCAGGAATGCCTTTGGGGCCCCGTCCTGGTCTGCCTCCAACTCGTACTGATTATACTAAGTAATGTTAAAGGCTTATGAGTTCTATTGTTAAGAATATAGGCTCTTTCTAATTAGTCTTCTCCTGGTTGGGCTTATTATTACCAGTGTTTATCCAGCCTTTTTCTCTCAGGTCTTGCTCTGGTTCAGAGCTCCCGTGAAGGAAGGCTTAAAATGGTTTCTTTCCACCTTCCTCAGATACCACGGACTTAGGCTTTCTAAGTGGCAGATGTCCCATTTCCAGTTCTTATGTGCTCCATTTAGCAACTGCATCTTCATTTTCACTTGGAAATGGAAGCAGAGTAGAGAATGGGACTTTGGGTCTGGAACTCCCGAATTCTCAAGAACCTTCATATTCAAATAAGCTTCACTCTGAAAATAGTGGCCCCTATTTTGACATCGGACTGGGTGAGGGTGATGGGACCTACACCCTCCTTTCTCACCTCTGCCCTCTTAGTGAAATCGTGGAGACTTCTCGTCCATGGCAAGGGGAAGAGGACCAGAAAGTTCTCTTAACAGGAATGGCTATTTTGCCCCTTAAAGGTAAAGACCTTCCCTGGCTGCTTGGAGGCCCGAGAGCCTGTGCCTGTTCTACGCTGCCCTGGTTGCAGGGACTGGGCCCCGGCCCTGCTGCAGGATGACTGCACTCCCCCGTGATCCCCACGGCTCGGGGGCCAGTCCTCTCCACAGGTTTGCTAACGACAAAAGAGTATCTTTACCCACCAGACATTTCAACAGTCGGAGCTTTATTGCTGATAAAGTTAACTTAAACATTAAACTGTCAAATTCTCTTTAAAAGCTAAATCCAATAAAATTAGAGTTTTTATTCATTTTTACCTCCATGCTCTTATGAGTTTGGAGGTCGCTAATGACCCTCTCCTGGCTTAAGAATGAAAATCACAGCTTCCAGAAAACCTAGCATATGTATTTAAATGGTGCTACCAGGACTACAGATTATTAAATAACCAATTGGAACTATAGACTTTACAGGTCATTTTCCCAGGACGTAGTAACAATCTGTGAAGTCCAGAAGTCTTGAAAAACTCCTTAAAAATAACATTGGTGAGAGCATTTGTATGACATGGAATAGTATTCGCTTTTCAGCAGCTGAGACTTTTTTCGCCAGCAGTTGGGAAGACTTTTTCAAAGCCAGACTTGAAATTCCGTTAGTATGGGAGGATGGAAAAGAGAAGCAAGTCTGAGAAGCTCAAAATTCACAACATAGAAGGCAAAAGGACTGAGCAGGATAATTACCAAATAGAACATGAGGATATAAGAGTCCTGTTTCCCATCTGTAGCATCTGAAGGATACTTGTCAGGTACAATGCATATCAAATATAAGTCCCAGCTGGTCCCAGCAGCTCATGCGGCTTTTGAGCCATTGGACAACCTATAACCCCTGGGATCCAGTGAGGAAAGGGGAGAGAGGCTGGCTGGTGGGACAGCCCCTGACCCCTGCTCAGACCCACTTGTGAGTTTCTGAACTCTCACTTTCCCTTTCTTTGTTACCTGTTGCTCATATTGGAATGGGACGGAGAAGCCTGTGGGCCCTTGGGGCTGGCTGTACAGTGGCTGGTACAAGTGGGGTCACCACGAGTGACACAAGGCCTGGAGCTCAGGCTCACACCATGAAGTTCACAAAAAGTCCGGTGTAATAGCTAATCTTCACTGACCAGGACCGAACCAGCGACCCAGGCATGTGCCCTGACCAGGGATCGAACTGGCGACCTTTCGCTTTGTGGGATGTGCAGCCAACTGAGCCACACCACTTGGGGCCTGAACGATAATTTTTTAAAAAATTACTTGCCCTGGCCAGGTGGCTCAGCTGGTTGGGGGGTTGTCCGGTGCATCCGAAGTTTGCAGGTTTGATCCCCAGTCAGGGCATGCACCTGGGTTGTGGGTTTGATCCCTGGTCGAGGTGTATGTGGGAGGTGACCCATCCATGTTTCTCACATCGATGTTTCTCTCAAATCGATAAACATGTCCTGGGGTGAGGATTAAAACAATTTTTAAAATCCTGCTTATTTTCTGATTATAGAAGAAATTATTGTTCATTATAGGAAATTTGGAAAATACAGAAAAATAAAAAATTTACAAAAGTACAAATTAAAACAGTTCATTTCTAACTGCATCCTGAGACAACTTTGTGCTTAGGGGTTCTGCCAGCGTTTTTTTTTTTTTCCTCCTTTTCTGTGTGTGTGTGTGTGTGTGTGTGTATGATTTTATATATATATAAAACCACAGCTGGGAGCATATAATACATCTGTTTTGTAATCAGATTTTTAAATGTCCTCTGTTGTGTCCTGACCGGTGTGGCTCAGTTGGTTGGGCATTGTCCAGCAAAGCAAAGGTTCGCCAGTTTGATTCCCGGCTGGGACACATGCCTGGGTTTCGGGTTCAGTCACAGTCGGGGTATGTGTGGGAGGCAGCTGATCAATGTTTCTCTCCCATTGGTATTTCTCTCTCTCTTTCTCCCTGCCTTGCCCTCGCTCTATAAATAAATACATGAAGTTTAAAATGTCCTCTATTGTGAACACTTTCCCGTGGCAGTATCTACTGTGTTACATCATGTTTTGTAATGGCCTCATAGTCTCACACACTATAATGAATTTTGTTCTTAGCTGGTTTTCCTATTATTGGACATTTATATAACTTCCAAGCTGTTATAATTAACCAGCATGCCAATTTACAATGAGAAATATATCTGGCAAGCAAACAAGACTATTGCTACAAGTTGGTCACACATCTTTTCCCGATGAGAAAGTATGTGGGAAATCAAACTATATCAATTCAAAAAGGGGGTGCTGGTCTTAATAACGGGTCAGCAAGCTACGTGATAGCGGTTACCGTGTATTTGGACGTGTTTGAATACGATTGTCTACACTGCAGCTTGCCAAGTTACAGCAGAGATGGCGTCTGAATCATACATGTCAGGGTCTCCTTAGCTACACCTGTAGAGATACCCTGAGGTGACCGGGTTCTGCAGGTGATTCATCTGGTCTCTCCCGTCACTCTCCTGAGAGCTGGTCACCATCACCCCTCCACGACTGACACCCCCAAAATCTTACATGGTTGTCTGTCATTTGTACATACTACCTTGCAATCTTTCCCCCAAAACTTACGTCTCATTTCCTTGTGTGGAGAGAATCCATATCTTTGTAACATCTAAGTATTTAATTGACAAATGTGTATTAGCTTTACACACTGTTAAATGAATACACAGACTGGCAGAACGCAGTATCCTTTTCTCTTGTAGACATCTGCAAATTGATTTAATGTGTGTGCGTAATTTTTAAATTCAAGCAAAGACTTTGTTTATTGCTATATACAGCCATTCCGCTTTTTTTGTGTATCTACCTAATGTGTATCAGGGACTGTTTTAGAGGCTTGGGATCGTCAGTGAGCAACAACGAGAAGTGTTAAAGCCCTTCTCGCATGAATTTATATGCTGGTGGGGCGGGGCCCAGATAGGATTGAACTTCACTGTGGGGCGTCAGTACACCGGTGCCTGCTCAGCTACTCTCTTGTTCCAGTTCTGGTTTAGTGTGAGTTCGCCAGTTTGGATTGTTGTGTAGACATTTTCACTTCACTATGTTCAAAAGACAAGTTAATGGTTTTTAAACATTTTTTAAAATTTACTTTTAGAGAGAGAGGAAGGGGGAAAGAGAGAAGAAGAGAAACATCAATGTGTGGTTGCTTCTCACCAGCCCCCTACTGGGGACCTGGCCCGCACCCCAGGCGTGTGCCCTGACTGGGAATCAAACTGGCGACCCTTTGGTTCTGCATTTCTAACAAAGTGCCATACTTTTTTTAAAAATTTTTATTGTTATTCAATTATAGTTGTATGCCTTTTCTCCCCATCCCTCCACTCCACCCCACAAAGTGCCATACTTTTAATAACAGGGTTTAAAGCGCTTGCTGGAAGCTCTGTCCAGTGACTCCTGATTTCATTTCATTGGTCGGAACTGTATCACGTGGCCAGCCCTGGCTGCAGCAGAGGCTGGAGATGTGGTCTTTCATCTGAGCACTTTGTCACCCAGAATACAAATGTGTTTCTTTTAGCAGGAAAGAAGAGAGTGGTGTTGGTAGGTTAGCAGTAGCTTCTGAGAGAGTGCTCAGGTCACACTGGAGAAGCATTTAATTTAATTTAATTTAATCTTTTTTGGAAAAGCTCTAAAAAAATCTGTCCCATTAATAGTTACAGTTCATTTTTGGTAGTAAGTATGACTTCCATTGCCTACCCTTTATGGAAATTTTTTTCTGGTGATGTTCTCAGTGAAACCAAAATAACTGTGTACTATACATGAAGTGATGGACCTTTCCAGATATAAATTCTCTCTACTATAGTTTTTCTACTCTGACTCGTGAAAGAGGTGGCCTTTGGGAGGAGCTGAGATGAACCAAGAGAGCCCAGCTCTCCTGCATGGCTTTCCCTCCCTGGTCATTGAGAGTCCGTCAGGGTGTCACCAAACCCAAGTTCGTGTGCCCGATGCTTTCAGAGCTCGAGGGAAGGGAAGGTTTATTGATCGAGAAGGTGCCCATAGAGAAGATAGGAGACCCAGTGTGCCTCAAATCCATCTCACCTGTTGGACTTGGTTAAGTGATTTTAAGGAGTTTGGGGGAACACAGGTGTGGAAGTTCTGGTGGGGCAAGTTTTAATTGGAGGACCTTGGAACTTGACCATTTATGGTAAAGGGTGTTAGCACTGGGTCTTCCTGGAGAATGGACCCTTGGCTTCTGCAAGGGTTCCAGTGTTCAAGTTCAGTCACAGCCAAGTCCTTTGGTTCTGTGTATGTGCAGGGGGAGGGGCAGGCGGTGGTGAGGGGGCTAGACTTTGGTTCCAGGTGCAGCTGAAGGTTAAAGTCTTTTCCTGTGTGTGTGCTTCCAGGCTGCATAACATGCAGTTTTGGTCGGCTGTCTCTGAAAAACAACTCAGTACCTTATTAAACAGGATAGAGCCATCTTCAGCAGGTGTGTGGTTACTGACAAATGCACAGAGTAGGGGAACTGACCTATTTTTTCTGTCTTAACTCAAACTTCCCCAGTCTAGCCCGCCATGGCCCCACAACACCCACCCTCTGCAGAGGGAAGCCACAAGGCAGGCCCGGCCATGGCAGCGGCAGCCCTGGTACTGGGGTCTGGTAAGACTGGCTTCCCTCTGTGGTCATGCATGTGACCTTGCCTTGCCACCCAAATAAGGTTTGAATTTTTTTTTTCCTGTGGTATAAAAAATATATTGGGACTTGGTCTTCGACTCGTGGCACAGAGCTCTTGGAATTTTCTGAGTGATAGGATTTTCTTATTACTCATAATAAACCACTTTTGAGTGTATGTGAGTTTATGCTCACATATGAGATGACTTTGAGTGGGAACCCTGGGTAGACTCAGGATGGGGCTGGTCACCAGAAAGACCTAGTGATTGGAGGTTTGGAACTTCCTCCCCAACCTGCTGACCTCTGGGAAGAGGAGGGGGCTGGATATTAAGCTCTATAAAAGCAACGAGATTCGATGAGCTCTTCTGGGTCGGTGAACAAGAATGCACCCACTTGCCAGGAAGGTGGCACCCCCTAAATCCACGGGGGACAGAAAGCTCCTGCCGCTCTGCCTATGCATCTGTCCATCTGGCTGTTTATTTGTAGCCTTTAATATCATTTGTAATAAAGTGGCAATAGTAAGTAAACTGTTTTCCTGAGTTCTGTGCATGGCTGTAGCAAATTAATGGAACCTGAAGATGGGGTCGTGGGGATCTCTGATTTAGAGCCAGTCGGTCAGAAGCACAGGTGACAACCTGGACTTGTGATTGGAGTCTGAAATGGGCGAGTCTTACAGGCCCGGGCCCTTAATCCCTGGGACCTGATGCTGTCTCCAGGTAGACAGTGTCAGAGTTGAGTTAAATTGGGGGGCACCCAGCTGGTGTCTGAGAATTGCTTGGTTTAGAATGCCCCCACCCACACCCATTTGGTGGCCAGAGGGATTATTGATGGTAGAAGAGGAAAACAGAATTACTCCCTTGCACTTCCCTCGCTGTGGCCTCTGCTGAGCAAGGCAGCTCTGACCGCCTCCTTCCGGGCTAGAAGAGTCTCCTAGACGTGGCGCTTGGCCTGTTGCTCCATGCTTTTCTTGCTCATCAGACACAGACACGTACTCAAAGCCTCCTCTTTCCCCTGCTGAATCTGGTTGCCCCTCAGGGGTTGTTCCTCCAGTGGCAGCAAGAACCATGTGTGTAAGGACTGGGTGACCTGAGAAGATGCATGAGGCCGTGGCCATACATGGGGTACTGGCACTGTCGGGCCTCTCCAGGAGGCATCTCTGTTGGGATGTGATGATGGAGAATCTTGGGCACGTGATCTGACTCAGTTCACCCATTGCTGACCAAGTGATTGCTTCCGCCCGTTTGTTTGTAGCCAGGGTCTAGCAGGGGTGTCCAGCCTTTTGGCATCTCTGGGCCACACTGGAAGAAGAGTTGTCTTGGGCCACATATTAAATACACTGAGACCCGTAATCGCAAAAAAAAAAAAAAAAAATCCTCATAGTGTTTCAAGTAAATTTATGATTTTGTGTCGGGCTGCGTTCATAGCCTTCCTGAGCCTCATGCAGCCCGCAGGACCGCAGGCTGGACACCCCTGGAAAGAGTTTGGTTTGGTTTTAGTCTCTGTGTCCTTGCAAGCTGCATGCTCCCTCCTGTTGAGATGTGGGCTATTTCTTCCCATTAATGTTGGGTTCTGATATTTCCCTCTCTGGAGACGGGCAGCTTTCCTGTGCTCTGAGTCTGACCTTGCCCCCACAACCCAGATGGCCCACCTTTCTGTCGAAGACTCTGCCCGTGGGATGGTTACTTCTGTGCTGAGACAGCCGTCCCCTTGCAGTGTGGCCCTGTCCATCCGCTTCCCCAGCAAGCTCTTCGGCTGTTTGCCCAGCTGTACCCGTTTCATGTTGACACAAGGGCTGAGGCTCGTTGGGGTCTCTGAAACGCTCTCTCCCGTTTTCAGGGCTGTGAGCAGAATTTCATTTTTTCCAACCTAATCTGGTCATCGTCTGATGGGGACAAGGGGAAGCACCATGAGCACCAGATCTGTAGGCAGCTGAGGGCAGAAAGCTTTGCTCGCACAGGGGAGGGAGGGAGGATCCATAGCCCCTCCTTGTGCAGCTCCTTCCCTTGTGCATTGAAAGGGTCGGAGATCCCAGGGCAGAACACTGGTTTTGATGACTCCTCATTTTCTCTCGGGCTCTGAGCCACCAGGTAGAAATCTGACGGGAACCTCCACATAAATACCTCCCAATGCATTCCCCTTCTCTGGTTGCCATCTGCACAGGGAACCTTTGGCCCTCAGCTGTCCCCCTTCATCTGCTTCCTTGTTTTCTGGTCCCTTGCCTTCTGGGGCTGACTTCCTTTATTTGCCAGGTGTTTTGTTTTGCTTTTTGTCCCCTTCCTTGTACTCTCCTTTGTGTCTTACCAGTGTGCTCAGCCTTCTTTGTCCACTGGCTCTTGGAGGTGTCCGTTCTGCCTATTCCCTGCCTTCACTGTTCCGGTTGTGACGATGAGGAGGGCACCCTACCATTCCCTCTTTGTTGTACATGATTACTCTGTTTTCTCCAGTTGATTTTTGCTAAGAATGGGGATCAGGTCATGCGTTTTTATTTTCCAGATGGTGAGAGCAGAACCAGGAAGGTGGAATCAACCCGAAAGCCTGGCATTTCTGAGGTCACTAAGTGTGGGGGGAAGGTGTTGGGAAAACTCCCAAAGGTTGGGCTCCAGAGATCCAGTTTTGAAGAATCTTGCAAATCCCAAGAAACCACAGGCATCTTAGAAGGACCCTCCAAGTGTGATATGTGCAATCAGGGACCCACAAGCAAGTCACAACCTATTGCTTGTAAGAAAACGCTCTGGAGGGAGGTTTGCGCTCACATGTCCTACAGCCCAGAGGACTTCTCGGGGGAGGAGTCTTGTAGGGTAGGAAGTGTGAGAAAACATGGAGAAACAGACACTTGTTCTCGCCTTCACACCCAAGAGAAACCCCACGCTGGCATAAACTGTGGGAAACCGTGTCTAGGGCTGTGACTATCCGCTGCAGAGAGAGTGTGAGCAACGTGGCAAAGCCTTTAGCCCTACTTCACAGCTTACGACACAAGGGAGGCAGTCGGTGCTGAGTCACTGAAGCCACTCAGCAGGACTTCATAATGGAAAGGCTCCGTGAACGCGACAAGTGTAGGAGGACCTTCCAAGACGAGGCCCTTCCATCCCATCAGCAAGCACACCTGTGATGGGGGGTTACATCTGGGTCTCTGCGAGGAGGGCAGAGAGGTCTCTTCTCAGGAGAGCATCTTCTTATTGATCAAACAGTTGTTGACATGAGAAATGTTCAAACCTGTAGAGAATTCGTATGAGTTCATTCGAGCCAAACTGATGATAATTGCTGGGAAGCAAAATCTCTCCAGATTAAGAAAATGCTCCGGAGAGAATGGCAGTTTTGCGGCTTGTTTTATACATTAGAATAAAGGAAGAGATGTAAAGGAGGTTACACGAAGTCCACTGGTGGCAGACTTAATGGATTAAGGGGGAGGGCGAGAAAGCAAAGTGGGGAGAAAATTCCCTGAGACCGGGTAGAGAGGAAACGGAGAGACACACACTTCTTTTCCCTTGCTGGGTACAGAATGGTTAATGGTGGGCACCGCAGCACCGGGCGACGGTGTGCAGGGAGCAAGGGAACAGTGAGCGTTCTGTGGTCTCTGCTCTGGTGCCTGTGGCTGGGCCTTGAGGGGTCTGGGACAGAGATTACTCTGACATTCCAAAGGTACGTGAGCCCGAATGTGAAAAGACAGGAGGCAGGCTCACTTGAGGTAAAGGGTGACCTTTGCCCGGAAGCTACAGGCCTCGGGCGTGACTCCTCACCACAATTTGCTTTTAGTTGGGAGTTTTTATGTGCAGATCATCCCATGTGGTTACTTTCAATCTCTGAGTTTGTAGGGCCCACCACGCTGGCCTCCCCTGAGCTTGTCAGGTTTGTGATGCGGCCCCTGGTTTTGCCCACTCGGTGGACACTAGAGAAAAGCCAAATAGAACGTAAAGAATGTAGGAAAAAGTTCGGAGACAGGTTACACCTATCCCATGCCAGACAGTGCACAGCCTAAATAGGCCGTGTGCGTCAGGCGTAAGTGTGGAAGGGCTTGGATGCGTAACACTGTGAGGAAGGAGGAAGGGTTCCTTTACCCTCAAGGTTCTTTTGGTTGGTCTGATAATCACACAGACATGAGACACATTAGCAAGAGAAAATAACCAAGTTGACTTACATACATATGTATGGGAACCCAACATACGTGAGCAGTTCAAAGACAGAAAGGAACACGGGTCCTGACATGCTGAGCTCAGGGGAGGTTCCTTGGGGGCTGCAAAGGGCCATCGCAGGGAGAACAAACGTTAGTGATCAGTGGTTTGCCCTGCCCTGTAGACAGGTCAAAAGAGGTTATTTCTGGTAATCTCTTCCTAAGGGCAAGGCTCTTAACTCAAGTTCTTCTAGGTAGTTAAGGAAGGGGCAGAAGTTTCTCCTGAGCTGGCAGGTGTTGCTTTTAGCACGAAACAATCCGCATACCACCAAGGCACATCTTGGTGGCTTGTTCTGAACCCCACAGCACTAACCACACTGCAGAGTTCACGGTGGCGGGAAGCCCATCCGTGTAGAAGCTCCCAACCCCTGGTTCCGCTGAGGATTCACTCTGGAGAAAGGCCCTTCTGTCCCAGGTGAGAGTGCAGGGAGGCCTTCAGGGACGACCAGTCCCATGTCGTCATCGCCCATCACGGTATTCATACCTTGAGGAAGCGTTAAGGATCCAGAGTGGGAGTGCTTTCTGCGGAAACTGGACACTCAGGACCCATCAGAGGCCACACAACAGACAGTGACACCTGCGAGTGCCGCGGATGTTGGAAGGCCCTCACGAAGCATAGGGACCTTATTAGTTAAAGCCTCCTCTTGACATCGGGAGGGAGGAGGAAGGTTGTTAATGATCGTGGAAACCTTCATGAACGTAACAGAATTCGTACAGTTTCAAAGCTGTTGAGCGCGGTAAGTGGAAAAGCAGAAAAAATCACATGTTGCCCTGACTGCTGTGGCTCAGGTGGTTGGGCATTGTCCTGTGAGCAAAAGGTTGCTGGTTCAATTCCCAGTCAGGGCACATGCCTGGTTGTGGGTCCAGTTCTGGTTGGGGCGTGTGCAAGAGGCAACCGATTGATATTTCTCTCACGCATCTATGTTTCTCTCCCTCTCTTTCTCCCTCCCTTCCCCTCTCTCTAAAAATAAATAAAATAAAATCTTTAAATCAATAAAATAAAACAAAATAAAATAAAATAGGGACTCATGTGAAAAGATTCACTCTTCCTCCAAAGAGTTTTTGAGAACCCCTTGTGTGCCAGATTCCTGCAGAGGTCAATCCCAGCGTGTCCACTGTGTGGATGGTGTTTACAGCCGTGGGACTGGTTGATTTCACTGAGGGGATCCACAAAGGTTGAGCTGGGGCCTCTAACATTTAGAAGTTGGGGAGAAGTGAGGGATCCAGCAGGAAATACTGGGAAAGCGTCCTGTGAGGCATGAACACGGCATGTGGAGTCAGGAAAGCAGAGCGGGAGGCATCTGAAGGATGGACAGCCACCTCCAAGTGCTGCTGTTGGGTGGGGTAGAGCAGGACTGGGACTGGACCACTGGATTTGTCACGGTTGGTGTGTTAGTTCCCCTGGGGCCACCATAACAAATCGCCACCAGCTCCGTGGCTTAAAAGAACAAACTTATTGTCTCGCTGATCTGGAGGTCAAATGTCCAAAATCGGGGTGCCTGAAGGGCTGTGCCCCCTCCAGGAGCTCCAGGGCTTCATCTCTTGCCTCTGCCAGCTCCTGGGGCTCCAGGTGTTCTTTGGTTTGTGCCTCAACTTCACAAGGCCCTGTATTCTGTTTTGGTGTCTCCTAGGACACTTGCCATTGGATTCAGGGCTCATCCACTAATCCAGGATGATCTCATCTCAAGGTTCTTAATTACATCTGCAAGCGCCCTTTTTCCAACTCAGTGCACATCCACAGGTTCCAGGGTTAGAATGTGGGCACAGCTTTTGCAGGGGCACCATGCCACTGCGGGTTTTGTTGGTCCTGGAGAGAGTGGGGGCAGAGGGAGTGTAGACAGCAAGCATGTCTAGGGCTAGAGGGTAAGACTGAGTCACAGTTGCCTGCTGAAAGCAAGGATCCTGCTATACTCAACTCTTCGTGTTGGATGCGGCATTCCACACACATTCTCAGAAGAGGGGAAGGAGGAAGTGGGGAGGGGCTGTATCACAGTATTCCTGTTACACAGCCACGGCCTTTCTGGAATCAGCTGTTGTAGCGGGCACACTGCATCAGGGTCTCTAGAGGCCACACAAGCTTGCCTGGGGGCAGGAAGGTAGCACTGTCAAGGCTGGTGGGCAGGAGGTAGAAGAGGTAAGTTGGAGCTGGCGTGGGCATGTCTGGCAGCCCTCAGCCTGAATCGGGGACTTGTAGGAATCAGACGCCCTCTAGTACTGAGGCAGCATCCATTAAACAAATGCATGTCCTCCCTGCAGCCACGAGAAACTTGTCCTCACATAGCAAATCTCACTTCCCAAGCTTCCGGGGAAAGAAGCAGTCTCCTTGTGCGCAGGGCACTCGCCTAGGCTTGGCGTGAGGCCAGTGTCCAGATGGCCGGTGGTAAAGCCCACCCCAGCTCTTTTGCATATAATTTCTTAAACAGGGACACAGACAGTGGTGTGCTTTGGGGTGGGGTGGGTTGGGTTGAAGACATCTCAGCCTTGAACAAAAGAACTTCACAAGGTGTTAGGAAGGAGCCCGGGCCACAGGATGTGTAGCCAAAGGCAGTGAAGCCAGGATGAAACTACTCGCTGGAAAGGGGTAGCACCTTTAGGCAGATGGTTTGGGGAGAGGATGCATTTCCAGTCCAGTTGAAACATACCTTTATCAAACAGGTTTCCTGAGACATCCTCCAAAGTAAGTTGGGTCCCCTATTCTTCCAACCCACTTGTTCTAGGGGGAATGAACTGGAGGAAAAGGGGAGGGAGATACAATCAGCTGTCTCCTGTATCTCCAGAAAGGGCTTTGTTCTGAGGAGATGTCCAGGAGGACCACTGCCGCGTGCCACCTGCAGGAGCTGGCCCCTGAGCTCTGGTCTGGCCACCACAGCAGTGGTGGGGGGAGTGGCGGTGGTGCGGACGGAGGGTGGCTGGCCCTCTCCTGGCGTCACTGAGGATGGGGCGAGTGCAGCCCTTTCCCGCAGGTTTACCTCGCCGGCCTCCTCTGTTGTCACTACAGCAATGACTTGCCACCTTCCAGCTCTTCCCCTTCTCTGTGCTCGTTCCCAGACTGAGAAAAGCAGACTTGAAGTCTTTCCTTGGAGTCGCTTTCTGTCCCCTCCAGCCAACCCCACCTGAAGAAGCAGCGGTGCAGTGGGTCTCCCCAGCACAGCATAAGCCCCCTCATCCCACTCCGTCCTCCACAGGTCAGTGCGCTTCAAATCATGTGATGGCAGCAAACATGTCTACTTATTTTACATGTGCTGCTGGTAGTGTGTTTATACATCGGCATCCCGCTACAGATAAGATGGGCCAGGTACTCACCTGTCCCTGCCGTTTGTCATCAGAAGTGGCATTACTGGAGAGGCCCACTTTCTATGTCATGTGCTTCTCATGTATTTTGTAATCAGAATGAGAAATTAAAGCTTTGTTCCTGCCCCACCCCCCAAACCCAGCGCCACCCCTATATGAGCCCCAGGCTAAGCCCCTGTCATTTCCTTCCAATTCCGTCATGATCAGGACCTCACCAGGCACAAAGAGATGCTCTCCCACATCTGCAACATCTGGGAGACCGCAGTCAGACTGTGCCTGGAGGTGGAGGGGAAGATGCTCACTAGGAAGGGGGGTCACATGGATGACTCACCAGTGGTGGAAATGCCTCCGCTGAGGACCCCAAGGGCACAGCAGTCACTGGTGTTGGTCATGAACCATCATTTGCAGGAAACTAGCTGCACAAAAGCAGCCCACAGGCGGTACATCAAAGCCCTGGCCAGATGGCTCGGCTGGCTGGAGTGTCGTCCTGTGCACGGAATGGTCACAGGTTTGATCCCTGGTCGGGCACACTGCAGGCAGCCGATTGATGTTTCTCTCTCTCTCTCTCTCTTTTCCTCTCTCTCTCAAATCAATAAACATATTGAGCAATTACAAAGATAAAGAAGTACATCACAGATTACAGGAAATCAATCAAAGGGAAACGCGAAGAGTCAAGACCAGGAAGAGGAAAGCCTTTCGTGACAGGGGCTGCAGAACAAAGCAAGCACGCCCTTGCTGATTTCAAACATTACAGCTCTTTATAGGTGAGACGACGAATCCAGACGCCACAGTTGTTCTGCGGGACTGTGGCTGAGGGTGGTGGGACCATGTGTATGATTCTCTTTAAGGATGGTTAACAAATGGACAAATGTTAACAAAGCTGGCAATTTGGATCTACCACCTGTCAGAGCCCCCTTTACAAAAGAACCCTCCCCTCACCCCCACTTCAATAACCAGAGGGATCCGGGAGCCCCATATCCCAATGTGGGGTGGGGGTGAGGGGCTGGGCACACAGGTCTGCCTCCAAACCGAAGGTGACACTGGCATCCAGCAGTGGGAAAAGCAGGTTTGTGAGCCTCGAACCCCCCTGAGATGGGGAAGGAACATCCATAAAATCCAGGATTGCTAGAAAGCCACAGACTTGCTTCTCCGAAGGACTGAACGGAGAATGGAGACGAGAGAATCAGAAGTGCAGTGACAAAGGAACAGGCCGTGTGTGTGTGTCTTGAGAGCTAGAAAATAACCACCTCATCCCAACGTGTTACGTGCCAGGTGCCGAACGAGGCAATTTGCACTTATTTCATTTAATCCTCCTAACAACCCAAGGAGATAGGTATCACCACCTTGTATTGTGGAGGAAACTCTCGAATGTTCAGCACGCGCCCCAAGTCACGCGGCTGAACCGGGCTGTAGCTGACTCAGGAGGATGAACACGATCACTGTGGCAGCAGCTTTCAAACCTCAGTTTGACTGAGACCCACAGCAAGAGAAGTATTTTAGATCCTAGCCCAGCACACGCGGAGTTACGCGCGCTTATTACCTGCTGTGCGCTCTCTAACACTTGTAATTCGATTTATTCCATTTCGTTTAAAAGGAAGTGCTGGTCACGACCTGCTAAATGATTTTTATAATGCATTAATGGGACAGGACCTGCCAGCTGGAGAAAAAATGTGTTGCCACCTCAGGCAGTGGACCCCAAAAGAGGGCTTTCTCAGGCTCCCCTGAATTGCCAGGTGAAGGGAAAATGCCCTCCTTGGATAAACAACAAGAACTGTCAGCTCGTGTTCTCGAATGAACTGGTCCTGATACACTCCCTCCCGGCAGAGAGAACTTGCCTCCAGGACTTTCGAGGAGGAGGGCTACACTGGCGCTGGCAGCTAATGGTGAACAAATAATTTCAAAAGCAGTTATGAAGGGGAGCTGCAGGCGTTCCCAAGGAGCAATTCAGGCCAGATCGATCTCTGTTGTGTGTGAAATACTTCCAAGAGTACTGTAGACACGACACACCTGAATTTCAGCAAAGCTTGTGACTAATTTCGTAACAATTCCAAGGATAACTTGGAAAATGAAGGATAGTTCGTGGTTAAGTAAATTTATTCCTGTTTGACACCTATCCCAAATAGGGCTCAAAAGAGACAATTAGTGAGGGAGTTCTTTGTAAAACCAAAAGCACTGGACAAGTGCGTTATGATTTCTAACATGCATTTAATGACATCCGTCTCCTCCATGTGCAGGTGAACCCTTTCAGGGAGAGCTCATCTCATTTGCCACCTCCGTCTGCCCGGCACTGAGCCCGGCTCAGGCACTGCATGCTCCTTAAGAACATTTGTGGAACTTCTGGCCAAGATTCAGGTGCAGGTATATATGCTCTGCTTCCTTGTACAACCAAAAGAAGGACAAGAACCAACTTAAAATAAAAAAGAAAAACAACCAGAACTGCCAGAAAATCGAACTGCATGGAAGCCCAACAACCAAGGACTTAAAGAAGAAACATTCGTCTAGACTGGTAGGAGTGGCAGAGAGCCAGGAGCCAGGCTGGAGAGGACCCCCACAAGGCAGTGCCTGGAGGACTGGACAGTCCCACATGTGCATGAGGACAAACCGGGAGGAACAACTGGGGAGCAAGACAGACCACACAACCCAGGGCTCCAGCAAGGGAAAAGAAAGCCTCAAAACCTGTGGCTGTAAAAATCTGTGGGTGTTGTACCAGCGGGAGAAACTCCCAGCCTCACAGGAGAGTTCACTGGAGCGATCCACAGGGTCCTAGAATATACACAAACCCACTCACCTGGGAATCAGCACCAGAAGGGCCCAAATTGCTTGTAGGTAGTGGGGGAAGTGACTGAAAGCAGGACAAGAGCCGAGCAAGTGGCACTGTTCCCTCTCCGACCCCTCCCCTACATACAGCACCACAGCACAGTACGTGGGTTGCCCCGCCCTGGCTAATATCTAAGGCTCCGCCCCTTACAACGTAAAAGGTACGCTGAGACAAAGAAATATGGCCCAAATGAAAGAACAGATCAAACCTCCAAAAGTAGAACTAAGTGATGAAGAGATAGCCAACCTATCAGATGCAGAGTTCAAAACACTGGTAATTAGGATGCTCACAGAAATGGTCAAGTATGGTCACAAAACAGAGGGAAAAGTGAAGGCTATGCAAAGTGAAATAAAGAAAAATATATAGGGAACCAAGAGTGAAGGGAAGGAAACCGGGACTCAAATCAATGATTAGGAACAGAAGAAAGAAATAAACATTCAGGTGGAACAGAATGAAGAAATAAGAATTTTAAAAAATGAAGAGAGGCTTAGGAACCTCCAGGACAACTTTAAATGTTTCAACATCCAGATCATAGGGGTTCCAGAAGGAAAAGAGGAAGAGCAAGAAATTGAAAACTTATTTGAAAACATAGTGAAGGAGAACTTCCCCAATCTGGCAAAGGAAATAGACTTCCAGGAAGTCCAGGAAACCTAGAGTCCCAAAGAAGTTGGACCCAGGGAAGCACACACCAAGGCACATCATAATTACATTACCCAAGATTAACGATAAGGAGAGAATCTTAAAAGCAGCAAAAGAAAAGGAGACAGTTATCTACAAAGGAGTTCCCATTAGACTATCAGCTAATTTCTCAAAAGAAACCTTACAGGCAAGAAGGGGCTGGAAAGAAGTATTCACGGTCATGAAAGGCAAGGACCTACATCCAAGATTACTCTGTCCAGCAAAGCTATCATTTGGAATGGAAGGGCAGATAAAGTGCTTCCCAGATGAGGTCAAGCTAAAGGAGTTCATCATCACCAAGGCCTTATTATATGAAACGTTAAAGGGACTTATCTAAGAAAAAGGAGATGATCAAAACTATGAACAGCCCTGGCTGGTGTGGCTCAGTGGATTGAGCGCCAGCCTGTGAAACAAAGGGTTGCTGGTTCAATTCCTAGTCAGGGCACATGCCTGGGTTGTGGGCCAGATCCCCAGTAGGGGGTGCAAGAAAGGCAACCACACATTGATGTTTCTCTCCCTTTCTCCCTCCCTTCTCCTCTGTCCAAAAATAAATAAATAAAATCTTTAAATAAAATAAAAATTTTTACTTTTATTTTTGATTAGGTAATGGACTATATGATTCAGAGTACTGAAAAGTCCACTTCAGTGATATGATTTGGTCGTAAGCAAGGACTGTACACGCCACCATTATTAAATGTCTATCCTTCTATAAAGACTGTGAAATACAAAAAAAAAAGAAAGAAAAAGAAAGAGTGCACATAGAGGAATCTTAAAGCACAGTAGTCTTATTTCTGGCCTTACCTAACTTCCCATTTTTATTGGTTTCTTGTTTATTCTAGCCGTGCTTCTTTTTGCAAATATAAGCAAACATTTTATCTTTATTTCCTCCCTGCCCTCACTGTCTCTCATACACAGCATAGCATGCTTTATATACTATTCTGTACTCTGTTTCTTTCACTCAAGAATATATACTGGAGATCTTTCTACATCAATACATAGAACAATTGATTACTTTAGGAGTCAAGCAGAAAGTTTTATTAACTTGGGCCAGAACACAAACCAGAATGTATTTGTAATATAAAATATCTGATTAGACATTCTTAAAGCGTATAGCTTTTTCCAAATTTCTTAATCTTTTTAAAAAAGGACTATACATACACATTATAATTTAATTTATACAGTTATCTAGAGCTCATATATGTATTCGGCATCTTTATTCAATCCGTAACTATGGATAAATTTATGTAATCATAACTAACCAACGCCACCAAAGACAAGGGCCCTTTTAAACCTTAACCACAATACCATTGTCGCTACTAAGAATATTAACAATAACTCCCTAATGTCATCAAATGCCTGGCCAGTGGTAGAGTTCCCAGTTGTCTCATAAAAGCCATGTTTTAAATTTTTTTTTTAAAAAGCTATGTTCCAAATAAGGTCCACACATTATAATTGGTTAAAGTCTTTTAAAATCTTTCAAACCATAGGTTTCCCTTCATCCCTTTTTCCCCTTTGCAGTTTTTTGATGAAGAGAACGCGGCTTGTTCCTTAGTATTTCCTACAGTCTAGCTTTGCGGGCTGCATCACTGTGGTGTGGTTTAATGTTTCCCCGCCCTCTGCACTTTCTGGGAATTGGTAGTTACATCTTGAGACTTGATCACATTCAAGTTCGATAGTTGTTTGGGGCCAGAATAATTCATAGGTGGTGGTGGTGTTTTCCATAAGAAGCAAATAATGTCTGGTTTTCTTTTTTTGTGGTGTTAACAGCTACTCATGCCCAATGTCGATTCATTAGGTCATTAGTAGTTCATTTATTTTTATTGTGGCAAACTATACATACATTTTACCATTGAAACCAGCGGTCCCCAACCTTTTGGGCACTAAGGACTGGTGGAGTGGAATACAATTTTTCATGGACCAGGGTGGGGGGACTCAGGAGGCGGAGCTCATGTGGTAACTCGAGTGGCATCCACGGACTGGGAGGAGGAAGATTGGGGATCCTTGATTTAAACCATTTAAAAAAAATTTATTTACTGATTTTAGAGAGAGAGAGAGAGAGGCAATGCGGGGAGGGAGGGAGGGAGAGAAACATTGATTTGTTCCACTTTTTATGCATCCATTTGTTGATTCTTGTATGTGCCCTGACCTAGGATCAAACCCCTGACCTTGCTGTATCAGGATGATACTCCAACCAACTGAGCTAACTGGCCAGAGCCTAAACCATTTTTACGTGTATATAGTTCAGTAGCATTAAGTCCATTCACAATGCTGTGCAACCATCACCAACACCTATCGCAGAACTTTCTGCATCTTTCCCAACTGAAACTCTGTACCCATTAAACAATCGCTCCTCACTCTCCGCCCCCAAGCGCCTGGCAATCACCATTCTACTTTCTATCTCTATGAACACGACTGCTCTAAGTCCCTCCAACAAGGGGAGTCATAAAAGTACTTGTCCTTTTGTGGCTGGCTTATTTCACTTAGCCTAATGTCTTCAAGAGTCATTCATGCTGTAGCCTATGTCAGAATTTCCTTGCTGTTTAAGGCTGAGTTGTAACATTCCATTCATTGTATGTATATATCATACTTTGTTTATCCATTCATCTGTCAGTGGACACTTGCTGCAGATGTGATGTTTCTTAATGAATTTAATCTAAAATCACAGGGCAAAACAGTGCTTATATGGGAAATGTATATTGCAGCCAGGTCATCCAAGTTGTTTAACCGAGAGGTAATGTCGTGCTGGGAGGCACACTCCCTGTGCTAAGATCTCTATACCCACATCCATTTGCAGCAGATTTCTCTGACTCAAAACACAGTCCCAGCAGTGTTTGCGGGACCTCACTGTAACTACAGAAAAATTTGTGTACTTAATTTCACAGTTAAGGAGCTTCTACCTGTCGATCAGATGTGATTAATCTACAATGCAATGGCGTGATAAAAGGTGAGCATGAAGAGAAGAATGTAACAGAATCCTAGAAATGCCTTTTAGGTGATGAATATGCTCAATTAAAATAATATGCTTTGGATTATTAGTATTTGGCTGTGCTGTGTGAAGACATTTTCAAAAATGAAATATGTAAAATCTCATTACAGATCAGCATTAAGAGAGATAAACATTTGCAACTGGTTTTGATGATAGGGAACACTAACTTTGAATCCTAATTAGGCAGCAGACTGGTATTACAAAAAAAATTATACTCAATTATATTTTGAATTGTCAATAAAAAATTTGATGGGTTTGATTTTTATGTGCTTATATACTTTATTTTGCTTCTTGACATACAAACCCTAACATTTACTATCTGGTCTCATAGATTTGCCAACCCTGGTCTGGAAGAACAATGGACAATTATATTGGGCTGCCCATTGGATACCTCTAGTCATTCAAACAAAAACCCTTGATCTACTCCCAAGTTCTTCCACTCATGAAGTGGCCTCTACTTCAATTGCTCAAGTAAAAACCCTAGAGGGCTTCCTTGACTTTTTACTTTCTCACAATGTCTACATTAATCTGTTAGAGCGTCCTGTGTCATTCCCAGCTCCAAATATAATAGCTTTAATCCGCCTACTTCTCTCCCTATCCGCTGCTTCAACCTGCACTACTGAGTTTAATTGGTCTCCCTGCTTTCACTCTTGCCCCTAATGATGCAATATTCCCTCTGCAGCCAGAGTAATTTCTTTAAAATGTCACTCCCCTACTTTAACCTCTTTTTTGCCTTCCTATTGCATTTAGAATGAAAACCAAATTCCTCATCACAATCTGAAGGGATTTCCATAACCCAGCCCCAGCCCACCTCTTCAATCACATCTGCAATGGACTTAATGTTCTTACCCTCCCCACCCCCAATTCATATGTTGAATTCCTACCCCCCAAGGTGATGGTATTAGGAGGTGGAGCCTTTGGGAACTGATTAGGTCGTGAAGGTGGAGCCCTCATGAATAGGATTAGTGCTCTTATAAAAGAAGACCCAGAGCTCCCTTTCTCTTCCTGCCCTGTGCTGACAGTGAGATGAAGGTCTATGAACTAGGGAGCAGGTCCTCACAACACAGAATCTACAGATGCTTGATCTTGGACTTCCCAGCCTCCAGAACCGTGAGACATGAATTTCGGTTTACAAGCTATACAGTCTATGGTATTGTTACAGCAGCCCAAGTAGACTAAGACAACCCCTCATTCCTCTCTCGGTGCACCGATTTCCTTGTGAAAACCAACCCCTTCCTCTCTCTTTTATTTATTTTGTGAGGATTTATTTATTTTTAGAGGGAGGGAGAAAGAGAAGAGAGAAACATCAATGTGTGGTTGCTTCTCACACACCCCCTACTGGGGACCTGGCCCTGCAACCCAGGCATGTGCCCTAAACCAGGACTTGAACCGGTGACCCTGTGGTTCGCAGGCTGGCACTCAATCCACTGAGCCACACTAGCCAGGGCCCCTTCCTCTTTGACTTTTGCACTGCTGAACACTTTACAGGAACCATCTTTCTTGCTCTGCTTTGCATCTCTGGGTCTTTCTTTTCTTTTGGATACCAGATCAATGTGCACAGTATACCTTCCTTTCGTTACTCTCCACCTTGTTACCTGGTTTATTTCCTTTACAGCACTGGAATGCAATCCTTTGAGGGCAAGCAATGTCTGCCATGCCCCGAACAGCATCTACATGTAATGGGTGATAGTGGACAGCTGGCAAATACCAAATAAAGGAAATTCCAAGATAAAGGAAAGTCTCATGATATGGGAAAATAAGAGTTAGTAGAGCACATAGCAGAGATCCTAATGATCCCAGATATTTATGGAAGTGATGTTTAAGCTGGTATCTAATGAGAGTAGGAATTATCCCCTTGAGGGCTATTTCTGGGTAAGTAACTATTTCAGGTAGAGAGATGAGCCAGAAAAGCAGGGAAAGAGCAGAGGCCTAGGGGAGACAGTGACGAGCAACAAGACCGGATCATTTGGACTTCATGAAAGAGCAAGAGGAAGCAAATGAAATGTTTCTGCTGAAGAAGTGGTGGAACAGTGTTTTTTTGCTTTAGGAACATCCCTCTGGCCATAGTGTGCAGAGTGAAAACAGAGGGAGGCGAGACAGAACACAACCAGTTAGGTTACAGCAGCGGTAGTGAGAACGAAGGCACGCGCCAATTTGAAATATTTGGGAAATAGCATTGGTAGGACAGGTGTAGGAGGTGAGACAGGTGTTACAACAACCCTAGGTTTCAGTCGGGCATTTGAGATGATGGAACCATTATTAAACCTGGAAAAAGCAGAGAAATAGCTCGCTGGAGGTGGAGGAGGGCATTTTAGACAAGTTAGGCTTCAAACATCTGTGAAGTGTCTACACAGCTAGTTTAGTATTTGTCTCCTGAAGAAAGGAAAGAACAAATCTAAGAGCACAGGCAGCAAACACTAGGCCCACAGGCTGAATCCGGCCCTCCACCTTGTTTTATCCAGCCCGGCACCTTGTTTCTACCCCGTGGCAGCACTGAGCTCCTTGCCCCTAGTTAAGGAGTAGTTACATGTATACAGCCCTAAAATTGCATTCAGCCCTTTGAAAGCAACCGCGAGGCTGACGTGGCCCCGTGCAAATGAGTTTGACACCCCTGTCTAAGAGGGTCTGGGGGCGTCAGGTAAACTGGATGTAAAATTAAGGGTCATCAGTATGCAAGTGGTTTAACACAGACGAGTGGAGAAAAACCACCCAGGCCTGTATAAAGTTGGAAGGTGAGAAGAGCCTTGAAGAACTCCAGCATTTACGAAAAGGGTAGTAATAGCCACGATAATGTCTAATCCCTTCTGAGTGCTGTATGCCTCCTTTTCCTTTTAGTTGAAAATATTTTCCCTTTATGTAAGTGATCCCTGAGAGAACTACTCCCAGGGAAGATGTGGGCAACTGACTAATGTTCTCCCATGACGACAGCTAACATGTGAGCGTACCAGTGCAAAGCACTGTTCTGAGCCTCTTGCGTGTATTCTCACAACACTACGAGCACGACTAACTGCAAATGAGGAAGGACACAGCGTGAAGACACAGGACAGAGGGGATAATTACACAAAGGTTCTGAGAAGGGGTGAGCCTTGGACAGCGGGAGGAACATCTCTCCCACTAAAGGAGGAAAAGACAGGGGCAGAAAGGTACATGTTTAAGTTTGTTTAAAATAAACTCTTTCATCATGAAAACGGTTTTTTGTACAATACCTAATAACTTTTAAAATGAAACTCTTAACATGGGGTGTCACTTGGCGTTACCGAGTGATAATGTGCTATGGGGATTAAGGAGAGGGCAGAAACACTTTTGCCTTAAGTTCAGAGGGCAAAGGTGGAAGTTGGGCAGATTCGACGTATCTTGAATACCTATTAAGTGCCAGGGATAGCTGAGGCTTTAAGGACCCCAAGGTGGGGAACACGTAGAGATGCTCTGGGGTGGGTCTCTGTCCTGTGGTCTGGCCCAGCAACCGTTCCCCACCCCTCTATCCCAGCACTTCACCCGCCCCTGAGGATTCCACGTCCACTCTGTTACTTTAATGGAACAAATGATCAAGGTGCTCTGGCCAGAGTTGTCATCTGGGAAACTTCGAGTGACGCAAGGAATTAGAAGGACTGGATCATTATCCCCAAACCTATCACCTGAAGAGATTCCCAGGAGTTCCTGCTCCCTGGACTCTCGGATGTGACGCAGGTCTTGTCCTTCCAAAAGATGGTCCCCTCATCTCTTCCTTCCATTTCAGGACCCACCCCACATCCTTTCATAGATTCGTTTCGATAAGGTGAAGTCAGTGCCAGCTTACATTGCTTAAAACCAAAGGACCCTGGCAAATGGACACAGCCGCCTACAGAAGTATGCCAAAAGAACGGCAGGGGGTGGGATCGCAGTAGATTGCAGAGGGGAGCCTGCTCCCTGACCCCTTCCCAGTGTGCTCAGTCCTTAATGGTACCACGGCATGGCTCTCTCAGAGAGGCTGACAGATACCAGCCACAATGCACCTCCTCAGCCATAAAGTCACATTTTTTAGCCTCTCCGGGTGTCATACCTAGTAACTTTTGAGGAATATGCTTTGGGGAAGTGAAGTTGTGACTTCAACTCACGCTCACCATTTCCGTATCAGTTCAGCCTCCCGCACCCACTGCACATGGAGCTCTCTGTGAAACCCCCGCGGACCTGTAGCAGGGCTTGGCTCAGCTCCCTTTATGCCACCACAGTGGCGAGCACTGCCCCACATCACAGACTTGTCACACTGCGTCGTCGTTACTTGTCTAGCTCCAGTAGCGGCCGGGAACGCCTTGAGAGCAGAGTATAAATCAGGGTCTTTGATTTGTGCTTTGCACTACATGTTTGTAGAACCAAACATTATACAAAATACATGAAAATGAACATTATAGGTAAAGATCATGTAAACCAAACCCTTTAAAAAAAGGCAGAGAACCAGTTAGGACATACATACCACCCCACCAAAAAAAAAAAAAACGGGAGGAGTTCAGACTCTGAAAGGTAAGGTAACTTACCAGACGTTGCTCAGTGGCAGGTCTGGGCCTAGAATGTAGCACATTGAAGTCCAGAACTGTGTTCTCTGCACCAGTGTGAAACTATCCCCATTCTTTCCCCATCCACATAACCCAGCTGCAAAACACATCCGAGTCTTGGCAACTCTTTCCTGTTGTCTCTCCCACGTAAATTACTCAGTCCAGCCCACTGTCAGCTCTGGATTTCAGGGCAAAGTTTATTTGAAGAAATTAAGTAACCTGCAACAATCTCCCCACTTCGAAAGCTGCCCTTCTACCTGTCAACCAAGGGGCTGCCATGAGCAGGAGGGGATGGAAAGATGGGGGTGTGGTCCCACCATGCAGTTTCTCTCTAGCCTTCAGCACGTGCTGTCTCAGCCCCGAATCCCTGACCAAAGCCACCCGTTCAGAGTGGTGGTGCTACCTCGAGAGCATGTTAGGTCAGTGGCCATTTTCTGGATTCATTGCTCACATTCCAGTCACTGTAATCAATACATGAGTGATCAGGAGTGGTCAAAGGCAGACAAGAGGCACAGGCTGTTGAAACCCTCTATTAAAGAGGGTTCTAAGAATGACACGTGGAATGCTCAATTTGGTAAAGTGCTCAACTACAACATAAAAATAAAGGTGTTGGGAAGATATCTACCAGTGAGAAAGCAAGTTATAATCTGAGGGGCTTCTAGAGAGACCTAACAAGGAAAGTACAGAAAAAAGAACTCTGCTCATGTTTCAGCAGCGATGAGGGAAGGAAAAGTTCAGAGCTTCGTCTCTGAATCACTAGAACTCTAAATCAAACATATCTCTAGATGAAGACCAGCTCCTCTGACTCCTCATGGAGACTGAGTGAAACCTTTATCATTATGTCTTTTTGCTCTAACTCTTCTCCAAATAAACTTCTAATCTGAAATCTGGTTTCCTGTATGAAAAGGTCTATTATGGGCAAATGACCAATTTGCATATGACCTGTAAACCGCTTTCCTGTAAGGTGATTAATAAAAAGCTGGAGATGAGAAATCTGGTTCCAAATCTGCCAGGAACAAGAGGTCCATAATATTTCTATCCTCTTGACGTTACAAAATCCATGATTGGGGTGCCATGGTAGTGAGGGGTAAGTATCCATCAGCAGCATTGGCTCTTGTCCTAGAAGTCAGTGTACGGCCTCAGTAGTCATTTGTAAGTCCAGTGAGCTGTGGCCCAGCCCTGGCCCTTGCACAGGTCCCGGTGGCGAAGGAAACAGGCATGGACTCGGAACCGACGACCACAATGGGGACAGGCATGCAGGGCTCCCGCATGGGTCTTCATATGCTCTGTCAGATGGTGCTTCAGCTTGAAGCGCTTGTTGCAGATGCCACAGCCAAAGGGCCGAAGGCTGAAGGTCAGCATAATGTGCCGGTCACGCTTTGGTTTCACTGCAAACCTCTTCCCACACAAACAACCAAAGCATTTTCCATCTGCAGGGGGTGTCCCCCCTAGCTTCACAGGCCCATGAACAGCCTGCCCTGTTCCCCCAGGCCCCCCACCTCCAGACAGGATCTCATTCCCATGAAGATCCACTGGTTTCCAGGATGGACCTCCTCCTCCTCCAGATGCTGCCCCTGCTCCTGAGGGTGTCAAGAATCCTAGCTCTTCAGTCCCTTCAGTGTCCCCTCCAGAAAACACTGTGGTCTCCTCCTTTACTCCTCCAGCCTGAGTTCCACCTCCTGATATCTCCTCCTTAGGCTCAAAAGGTTCCTGTTTAATGTAGATGATTTTGGGGGGTGGTGCAGAAGGGGTCAGAGGTTCAAGTGGTGCATTCTCATTGTCTGGAAGCCTGCGGGGAGTAGCAGATATGGGCAGTGGATGGGATCCATGAGGATGGGGAACCCCTGATACTCTTGCAGGCTGAGGAGTCTGAGAGAGAGCTGCTGACCCCTGGTCTTCATCATCATCATCATCTTCTTCCTCCTCCTCCTCCTCAACTTGAATCCGTAACACGTTTCCCAGTTCACTTCCGTCCCCTCCAACGGGGTTCTGGGTAGAAGCAGAAGCTTGCACAGGAGTCTGGAACGGGGAAGAGCGAATGCACCACCCTCCTGTTGAAGATGTGGTGGAAAGAAGTGTGTGATAAGGGGTCGCTCCACGGGTTGAAATTCCACCACCTGAAGTTTCTAATTCTCTAAGAATCTCTGAGCACTGATCTACTACTTGCCACATTTGGAGGCCACTGGCCACAAGGAGGTGGGCAGGGAGAGCATCCAGTGGCAGGCGGAGGCGCCCTGAATAAATGAGCTGGAGCAGTCCCTCGAAAGCATCAGCTTCAATGACGCTGGGCAGGGTGAGACGTGGTGCATCCCCCAGAAGAAGCTTGTCGTGGAAGTAAGGAGAGGCAGCAGCCAACACTGCTTTGTGAGCCCTAAGTTCCCGGCCCTGCACCAAAAGGGACACATCACAGAACTTTCCCTCTAGTCTGTGACGGTTCAGGGCTTCCAGAAGCAATGAGCTATGCTGAGAGAACTCGATCTGGATAGTCCGTGGGGCTGGGTTGCAGTTCGGGGACTGGGGGACAGGAGGCAAAGGTGTCGAGGTATCCATGGCCCCCTCGGAAGGAGATCCCGGAGGACAGAGTGCAGGTCAGGAGATGAGGAGTGGGGTAGACCCCACGGCGGATGAGGCTGTGGAGGAAAGGAGACCGGGGGTCACAGAAGCTCTCAATAAGGGGACAGTGTCGCCTCAAACGCCACATGCCTCCCCAAGCCCCCGACACGTGGAAACTTTTCAGTGAAATTAGCCCCGCGCACTCCCCACCAACAAAACAGAAACAACCAAAAAACCAACCGGGGGTTTAAGTTCCAGGGCCTGTGGAAGACGACGAGGAGGTCCTTCGGTCGTGAGCCTGGCCGACCCCGTCGGCCCAGACCTGCGCCTGCTGCCGCTCTGTGTCCCCTATGCCGCCCACGGGGCCCAGCTCCCGGGAGGCCGGGGCCGCGGGAACGCACGAGCGCCGACCGGGCAGCCCGGACGTAGCACCTCGGCAGCAGGACCTCGGCAGCCACCGCGCAGTCGCGGGCCGGAAGCCACCGCCCCCCGCC